>NC_080685.1:100236203-100546884 GCF_030445035.2 Dasypus novemcinctus | reverse complement strand
TTTTTTTTTTTAAGACATTGTTTTCTACACTGGCTCATAAAATCCTTGATCCAGCTCCCCATGAGAAGCACAATGTATTTAAGTACAAAATTTTTAAAAGTAGACGCCTTGGTCCTGGATAGCAATCTTAATTTCCCTGACAAATTTCTGAGACCGCAGTCTTGATTTCCTGCTCTCTCTTTAATGCATTTGTTCAATATTGAATACCAGACGGCTGTGCACTGGGAGGAGAGCACGAGACTCTCCTTTTGTGAAGGAGCACTCCTCGGCAGCCCCTCTGCCTTTTGGGTTAGCTTCTTGCCTCAGACTCCTGGGGGTGTGTGATGCAGCTGCCGTTTGTCGAGCACCTGCATCCTGGCCTCCTAGTGCTCTGTATCCAGTCACTGCTCGCAGCAACCAGAAGGGTAGACAGTGAACAACTTTTACCGCCTACTGCCTTCTCTTGGACCTTAACTATATCCTTTCCCAAAGCCCCTTTGGAAGCGGCTCTGTGAGTCTTTTGCTGTCTCAAATTGAATAGCGCTGCCGGGGCTTTCCTTCCTTATATCAGTTGTCACACCAGCACCCACTTTGCTCTAACCTCCCCTACTGCCTCGTGATATTTCTACTTGGAGACATGCTGTCCCTTTGCAACTTAACTGTACCAATCATCTTTAAAAAACAACAACACTTTTTATTGGAATATAACACTTGCAAAGAAGTGTAAAACTCCGATTAGTATAAAGCTCAGTGAATCTTCATAGAGTGAACACCCCAAGTAATCAGTCCTTGGATCAAGAGTCAGGACCTCACCTGCACCCCAGAACCCCAGAACCCCTGCCTCGTTCTCCCTCTCAGTCACCATCCCTCAGGGATAACCACTATCCAGACTTCTAAAACCATAGGTTAGTTTTGCTTTTATCTTTTTAATTTTTTGGAAAAAATTTTTGATATGGTATGTGCTCCTTTGTACCTGGCTTCTTTGACTGTTCTATTTAGAGTCATCTGTACTCTGATGTGTAGTAGAGATTGTTGGTTTTCGTTGCTGCACTGTAGTCCCTCATTTGGAGTTCCCATTCTCCCATTGATGGACAGGTGGCTTTTGGGTTGTTTCTGGCTTGGGGTTATTAGGAATAGTGCTGCTGTCAACATTCTGGTACATGTGCTGTGAACATTCTAGAACTTGGCTTTATATTCATTTTTGAATGTATTTATTTCTGCTGAAGTGTGATATGCTAGCCTTAGCCCAACAGTTTTCCAAAGTTTTTATTAGTACTAGAAAAATGGAAAACAAATTTCCAGGCTGAAAAATCTGAGATAGTTGATCTTGCCCTTCCTTTACTCCCCATGGTTAATACTGTATTTATTAAGCACATATTTATTGAGTGCCTGCTAGGTTTGAGGCACCTGGGGCACATCAGTGAACTCAGAGCACTTCTTTTTAGTTGCACATACTATTCAATCATTCTTTTTTTTAAAAAAAGATTTATTTATTTATTTCGACACTACCCCTCCCCCCCATATCTGCTCTCTGTGTCCACTCGCTTTATGTTCTTCTGTGTCTGCTTATATTCTCATTAGGTGGCTCTGGGAAACAATCCCGGGACCTTCTGGAGTGGGAGAGAGATGATCATTCTCTTGCACCATCTCAGCTCTCTGGTCTGCTGCGTCTCTTATTATCTCTCCTCTGTGTCTCTTTTTGTTGTATCATCTTGCTGCGCCAGCTCTCCACGGGGGGCAGCACTCCTGCGTGGGGCAGCACTCCACGTGGGCCAGCTTGCCACACAGGCCAGCTTGCCTTCACCAAGAGGCCCTGGCCATTGAACCCTGGACCTCCTATATGGTAGACAGGAGCCCAATTGCTTGAGCCACATCCACTTCCCCAATCATTCTTTTAATAATAACAGGTTCTTATTGTGGAGCAAGCACTATTCTAAGCTCTTAATATGTGTTAACTCATTTAATCCTTACAACAACTCTTTGAGTTAATAATAATATTATTCTGATTTTATAGAATAGGATACCAAGGCACAGAGAGGTTGAATAACTTGCCCCAAACTACAGTAGAGTAAGTGGCAGAAGGAGCAGATGTAGCTCAAGTGCTTGAGTGCCTGCTTCTCACATGTGAGGTCCTGGGTTCCTTCCCCAGTACCTCCTAAAAACAAAAAATAAACATACAAACAAATGAAAAAACCAACTCTGGGGAACTGGTGTAGCTCACATGAGGTCTGGGGTTCATTTCCAGGCCCCAGTACCTCCAAAAAAAAAAAGTGAGTGGCACAGCAGTGCGTTCCAGAAGCTATGCATGTACCAAACTCTGCTCTACCACCTTTCTAGGTAAATCCCTTCCAGCCTACTCTACTTCCCTGGTTTATGTTTTATGTTTGTTTTCTTATATGCAGTGAACAGGTGAAGAGCACAGGCTTTAGTGTCAGTCAAATTTATAAATTAGAGTAAGTTAATTAGTAAATGAAAAAGCTTTCCTTATTGAGCCTGACACTATTATCATTGTTGTTTGGCCTCCTAACTTGTATCTCTACCACCCCATCACCAACTCTAAGCATCTTTCTTCAATTTATAACTTTCATCATTTTCCTTCTTCTCTGGTAAATGGCTTACCACTGCCTGGAAGATAAAGACAAACATTCACAGGCATTTGAAGCATTGCAAGAATTTGTCTTCCTTGTTACTGTCTTGTTCCTTATACAGCTCCTTCTTACTTGACTGACTGATACATTCAGGTTTCTTGACACTCCATGCTTCTTAGCCCTCCCTCTGTTCTTTTCCAGTACTTGAGGCATCTCTTCCTTTCTCATTCCTGCCTTGGAAGCCTTCTCTGCCTTCTCGACCCACCTCCAGACATTCATTCATTCAACACACTTACCGAGTATCCCCTAAGTATAAGGCTCATGATGTCACTCCTGCCCTGAATGGGTTCACTGATCTATTTGGGAAGAGTAGCTGGCCAAGTGAAACTATCTCAACTACAAAGTAGTAGGTGATAAGTGCCAACTGGAGAATGGTAAGGGGAGGCTTTGGGGAGGTATCCGTTGAATTGGTTGTTAGAAGGGAAGACAATGGGAAACGGACTTTGGCCCAGTGGTTAGGGCGTCCGTCTACCACATGGGAGGCCCTCGGTTCAAGCCCCGGGCCTCCTTGACCCGTGTGGAGCTGGCCCATGCGCAGTGCTGATGCGCGCAAGGAGTGCCGCACCACACAGGGTGTCCCCCGCGTAGGGGAGCCCCACGCGCAAGGAGTGCACCCATAAGGAGAGCCGCCCAGCGCGAAGGAGGGAGCGGCCTGCCCAGGAATGGCGCCGCCCACACTTCCCGTGCCGCTGACGACAACAGAAGCGGACAAAGAAACAAGAAACAAGATGCAGCAAAAAGACACAGAAAAACAGACAACCGGGGGAGGGGAGGGGAATTAATAAAAATAAATCTTTAAAAAAAAAAAAAAAAAAAAAAAAAAGAAGGGAAGACAAGCTAGATCGGGGCCTGGAAGACTGTCTTCTCCCCAGCATACTGAAAGGGTAAGGAAACGCCCATCAGTAACAAGGGTCACTGATGGGTGAAGTAGAAAGTGTGAAGGGAGTAGATTACCAGCAGAGGAAGCGATAGGAGAGGAGAGGGAGATTGCAGGGGAAAGGCCCTCAAGGGTGGCTAGATGTGGTTGGAAGCAACCAAATTGTAGCTGCAGAAGTCCTGGATTTGCATTTTGGCTCCCCCTCTTCACTCTTTGGATAACTTTGTACAAGCTGGCCACCTTCCATGAACCAGTTTCCACGTCTATAAAATGGAGATGGTGCTGTTTACGCTCGCCTTTCCCCAACAAAACTTATCTTCTTGCCAAATTACATCGAGTCATTGTCCTGGCAGCTGGAGGCAGTGGAGGACCAGAAGCCAGCAGCTTTGTTGGTGCCACTGTTAACTTGCTATGTTAACTTGGAGAAACCCGTCAGCGTCTCTTGTATTTTCTTCATCTCCTAAATAATATCTCCTTTACCACAGAACAATTTTAAATTTGCTCTCTTGAGAAATAATTTAATCTCTGTGTAAGATTTTGATATCTCGGGAGAAAGAATTTTTTGAAGTTCACGGTCTTCCTGTCACTGCTGGGTGACAGGTTCCTGGTGTGAAATCTCTTTCCATATCCTGTAACCAAGTTATGTAATTTCCTCTTCTGCAGTTTCAGTTTGGTTAGGTCATTAAGGAAAAATATTCTTTACCTCTAGAGTTCCCAATATCATAAAACTCTGTTTTGAAAAAATATGTCCACCAAGCTTTAGTATTTCCTAATAGTATTTTAGTGTTAAATATCATATAAGTTATCTTTGAGCATGAAATAATAATTAGTACTTTAGTTAGCTTGGACAGTCCATTGTGGGCAGTATACCAATCAATTGGACTTTCCATTCATTCCCTCACTCACTCACTCATGCATTCAGTGTATATTTACTGAGCATCTAATGTATGCTAGAAATCTTCTGGTTACTAGAGATATAGCAGTGAACAAAATAGACAAGTCCTCTGTCCTTAAGAAGATCAGCTTTCTGAAATATTTATAGTAGCTTGCCATTTTAATGGAATTCAGGTAGGAAATTATAAAAATATATGATACCCTACTTATCTGAATATACTTTGTATTCTCTAAAAAAATAGTAAAACAATGGTGTTCAGTTTTCAAATAATGTTTATTTTCAAGTAACAATAATTATAAGTCCCCTCCACTGAGAAAATAAGCACCCTTTAAAGCCCACTATTGTATGTGTGCTTTAAATCAAATTCTCCTTTATACTTATTTTAAATCTGTGGTCATGGTTTTTAAGAAGAAATCAGTTTTCTATAAGCATAATCATGCCTTTATGTAAGAATTGGTGAAAGTTATACAGAATGTGCTAATACGAGAGAGTGGAAAAACACTTGGGATTCAGTTTGTATAGAAGGCATACAGGGGGGTGGCAGGGTTGATGTGGCTCAGGTGATTGGGCTCCCGCCCACCATATGGGAGGCCTGGGTTCAATTCCCGGGGCCTCCTGGTGAAGGCAAGCTGGCCTATGCTGCTGATGGCAGACAGTGAGCGCAAACAACAAGCGGGGAGGGAGAGTAGATAAATGAAATAACATAAACGTTTTAAAAAAAGAAAGCATACAGGACTTCGTTTGTCACTGTAAAGATGGTAGTGACTTGATGAGATTTCATAAAAACAATATTTAAATGGCAGAAAATGCATAGACCATTAGCTATTGATTACACAAACCTTTGTTGTTTTCCTTCTAGACTTCATGAACATGTTAATAAAATATGAGGCCAAACATTTTCCACAGTTATAATTTTTTAGGAGAAGCCTGCTTAGCTTTTTATTTAAAGGGGAACTTAAGTACCCACTTAGTATTTCCTTTCTGAAGAATCTTTGCCTTTGAACGTGGCCTCCTGTCTTCAGTGCATGGTCAGTACAGCCACTGGCCATCCCTAACAGGACCCTTTCAGGGTTTTGGTTCCTGATGTGTTCTTATTCTGGTTTCTGTCGAGATAGTTTAAAGATCTTAAACACAGGCTTGAAGGGGGAGCATGTGTCAAGCAGCCTCTTCCATGGAATAGGAGAAATGCAGAATTATCTTTGATGTGGGGCTTGAGATCTTGATTTTCCCTGTCTCCCCATGTCTCAGGCTTCCTTCCACCTGTGTGTATTCCCTTAACACTTTACGTCATCATCTTTCTCTAGGGCATAATTCCTACCTTAATGTTGGGGGGGATATGAATGAGGGTCTTGTAAAGACCGAGGCAGTTAGAAAACAAAGTTTGTTAAGAGAAGAAAGCACATTGAAAATTATTTTTAAATGGAGTATTTACTTTTTAAATTCTGTGGCCTCAGAAGGGATTTGAAAAGAGGAATTGTGGAGAGGACATTTCCATGCTTGAGAATATCGAGCGCATTTTTATTTTTTGGCAGAAATTACAATACAGGAAGATCCTAAGTTCTTGGGCAGTGAGATATTTGTTGGTTTGGTATTTTATCTTTGACAGTTGTTGTTGCACTTGATATCCTCAGATGCTTTTCAAGATTCTACAAAAGAATATTATTGATTTCCAGCCATAAAATTGCATTAGTCACTGGATTCATGTTATAATGTGCTTACAACCTTCTGTAGTTTTTTAAATCTTCCTTCCAATTTTTTCCTTTGAAATTATTCCCCAAATCTGTAGGAACTATAGTCTATGCCAGTTTACAACATAGGTAGAATGTTGTAATAGTGCACTTGACTATAAAATCAGAAGACCTGGCAGGCTGCCTCCTCTCCCTGAACCTCCATTTCCTAATGGGTATCGTCTAAGTGACTATCTTACAGGGTTGCGACAATGAAATGGCATGAAATGTTATACCTGGAAACCCTTGGAAAACAACTCCACAAATGTACAGCACTGTCATTGTTAATCGTTGTTTGAATCCTTTGATTTCTTAACATTTAGAGAAATTGATTAAAATCCAAGTTATGGAGAATCTAGATCTTCCAAAGCTTTTGAGGGACGTGTGATGTTTTATTCTTTCAACATACCTAACGTGTGAAGTTTCTTCCGGCCAGTCTGTTATTTAAACATGAGCATGTCGTGTGTGGCTGCCAGGATGCCTTGTCCTACTGTAAGTGTTCAGTGATGATCTGTGTGCTAGGTGTTGAGGCTAGCTACAAAGATGAACAGCCAAGGAAGCGAAATGGAGACATATAATAAATTGCCTGAACAGTACTGTGTTCGAGTTACAAAATTCAGTGGGGCAGAATGAATTACTCCAATTAGATAGTCAGGGAAAGGTGCTTTATACTATGCAACACCTGGAGTTTAGGAATTTTGTTTTCTTGTTTTGTTGCTGACTCCAGTATTGTTTAATGCCACAACTGTTTGGGTGACTGACTTCAAAAACAACATTCTTGATTCCCACTGTGTTTCTGAGTCAGTAAACCATCATAATGCTTTTTGAACAACTGCCAAGCCTAAGATCATTTATCAGGTCTATGAGTTACAAAGAGGGGTGGCCGTCAAGGTTTTTATGGGCTAGTAGGGTGGGAAGTAGGAATGGATGGGCCTGTTATTCTTAGAGATACACAGAATCTGTAATACTGAGGTGTTATGACTGGGAGAAGGTTGAACATGGATCATTTTGGCCAGATAGAAAGTGGGATGGGCAGTTGCCTTATGGACTGCCCATGCTGTGGAATAGGATTCAGCAAAAGCCCAGACATATCTATCTTATATATATATTTTTTTACTTCTGGGTAGAAATAACAGCTATTTTGTTCTTTCTGATGAACATTCCATCTAGCTTATGTGATTTTCCCCCATCAGTATTTTCAAATAAACTCTTTAATATGGTGTACCACTCCATATTAAAGCACTCACTCCAAGAGTGAGTACCACTCTTTTGGTACTCAGACATTTTGAAGCTCTGAATAAGGGAAAACGTACATCAAATGACAAAGAGAGGGTACCTGCAGAGTTTAAGCACCGACTAAAGCCCAGCATACAGAGATATGTAACACCCAAGAGTGGTCAATAAATAATAACAGCCACCAGAGTTTGAAATTAGGCTGGCTGTTAGAGAGCACACTTGGGTGGGGTCATAGTTACACTGACAGAGATGCTGGGGGGAAGGATGGAGAGGCTGCTGTCATGCAGACTACTGAGGTATCAGGATCCAAAGTCGGGACCAACCCACGATAGCGGAAGGCAAGAAGGATTCCCAGCCCATTGCAGTGTGGAGAGAAAATCACAATCAGTCATTTTTTCTTCCAACCCTTGTCCAAGGCAGGAAGTTCCCACAGCTTGAAGATGTTCTTTGGACTGGCTTGTTACTTGCCTACTGGCTAATGTAGAATTTTAGGTTGTTTCTTGAGTCCATTAGGTATGTGAGAATTGATACACAGCACATTCCATTTACAAGAGCCGAAGAAGGTGCTTGTACTCCTTGGATGGCAGGAAACTGGGGTGAAGAAGATAGAAGCCTGAAACTCAGTGGTCTTCCCCCTTGCCTCCATCCATACTGAGTTTTGTGGTCACCAGCTATGACCAGGTATGCCTAGCCATATGACTTAATATAGTTTTGGGACTTTTATGTCTATCATAGACTCTAGGGACATGTAATTAATTGTTTCCTCACTCATTCATCAAACAGCTGTTAAACTCATAGTATTTCCTACTCATTCCTGGGACATTACTTGGTTGACAGAAAAATGGATTTGACAGTCGCTCACTTACGAAAATGTTGGAGCCCTTTTTAATTAGGGATTATAAGGAAGAACTCTTCCCCATTCGTAGAGATGATTCTTTTGCCTCCTTTTCATTGATTTTATTTATTTTCTCCTTCAGACCAAGCATATTGGTAACAATGGTACTGTGCTTCCATCTGCTAGCTCAACACATTTTTTTAGGATATTATGCAGACCTCTCAGCCACAAATCTGGCTCTTTGTAAGAAGACAGAGCTGTGGGCTGTTGACTCATCCAACTTCCCAAGGTAATTTAAGCTCCCTTTTCCCACAGTGGAGTTGTAGGTAATATTAGGAACACATGATTTTCAGGGCAGGCAGGTGTCTATTTTGAGCTGATGAGTCAAGACATATTTATTACTAGTGTTAGAGGCTCCATATTTTACAGCTGCAATTTAGAGCCCTGGCTTTGGCCAGCCAGTCAGCCTGGAGCGAGCCTCCTTGTTTCTTGATTTGTGCTCCTTTTGTCCACCACAAGGGTTTACCTCCCACCACTGGTGGCTGATTGCACTTCATCCCCAATTCCTTCGTTGCTGCTTGGTAGCTCAGAAAGCAGCTTAAGATGTTTGCATATGCACAGATGGCTCACACCAAAGGAGTTTATTTGCTCTTTGTATTACGAGAAAGGTTTCTTAAGGCTTCTTGCTTGATGGGTGATGGGTTATATTTCTGACACTTTCAGGTGCCTCTTTTATACAGTAGCAGTGACATCCTAACTATGAGGTGGTTCGTATCCCCCTCCCTCTTTGCCTGTCTTTGTCATTGTCTGTCTCCATTACTCTGTCTCTGTCAGTCTTTCCTCTACTCAGAAATAGGTATTGAGTGTCTGCTTGGTGCCGGCGCTCCGGTTCGAAGGTGGGGAGGGCCAGTCCTGCATCTGAGGTCACGGTGGAGTGGGGGAGATGGTGATGATAGAGTGTCCACTGAGGACCGTGGGGGTGGGTTGTTTGGGAGGCTTGAAGAGAGGGGGTAGATTTCAACAGCGCCTTGAATCTGGGAAGGTGATTGTCCAGAGGGAGGAGGATGGCCAAGGGCATTCAAACAGCAGACAGCAAGGAGGTGGGAACGGCAGGGCAGTTTTGGTGCTCTGTAAATGTCTTAAGTTGGAGTATGGGGTGTGTGATGGGACAGGAAGTTAGAAAGAGAGTGGTTTTGTACAGATCACGAAGGGCCTTGTGTGCTGGGTCAGGAGTTGGAGGCTTTTTGTTTTGTTTTAATTGAGCTAAAATCCACCATTTTAACCATTTTTAAGTGTGTAATTCGGTTGTTGTTTTTTAGCATATTCACAAAGTGTGCAACTATCATCACTACCTAACTCCAGAACAGTTTCATCATTCCCAAAAGAAGCCCCACACCCATTAGGCATCCCTCAACCCCAACCCCTTCCCCAACCCCCAGTCTCTTTGCTGCTTCTGTGGATTAGCCTTTTCTGGGCATTTCATATAAATAAAATCATACACTATGTGGCCTTTTGTATCTGGCTTCCTTTACTTAGCTTAATGTTTTAAAAATTCGTTTATGTTGTTGCCTGTACCTGAACTTCATTCCTTTTTACAGCTGAATAATCCGTTGTTCGAATATACCACATTTTGTTTATCCATTCATCAAGTAATGGACATTTGAGTTGTTTCCTCTTTTGGGTGATTATAAGTAATACTTCTGTTAACATTGGTGTACAAGTTTTTATCTGAATATGTGTTTTCAGTTCCCTTGGGTATTTACCTAAGGAGTGGAATTGCCTGGGTCATATGGTAACTCTGTGTTTACCTTTTGGAGGAATTCACAAACTCTTTTCCAAGACTTTGGAGGCTTTTGAGAAAGAGAGAAAAAAAAGATTCAGAATTATTTTAACACCAAACACTTTAGGACAGTGTTTTGGTTTTTTTTTGAGGCTAGAATTTTCTAGTTCTATTGTAATGTTTTTTTAGTTCAGGACATCACTGCTCGGAGCAGCTGAAGCTCTCAGGCTCTCTGCAGTCCTGTGGATGTGATTGCGGTAAAGGAATCTGTGCCCAAAAACACAGAATGGGACAGATAGAAGTGGTGCCAGGGTCTTCTCTCTCCTTTGTATGAGACATTGTAGAAAATTAGTTTTTCTGTTTTGAAGAGAACCCTGATTAAATTATAGGCTACTATTAGGGAATTTATTGTAGTTATAAACTGTACTTGGATTCTCTATAATTTGTTATAATTAATGCAAGAGTTAAAGAGCAGAAAGCAAGGATCAGGTTGTGGCATGCCTTTCTCTTTTGCAACACCGTGCTATCATTGGCCTTTTTTTCACTAGTAATTAAGGCCTGTGTGTGTTTGTGTGCATTTAAACAAACATCCTTTTTAGAAAAGAATTGCAGTCCTTTGACTCACTGAAACTTAAGGAGCCTCAGTTGGAAATTAGATGTCTCTGGCAAAATAGGGTGGTGATCAATGAATGTTGCAAGCTTCTGGAATTGAACTTTTGCCAAGAAAATCTTGTCTGTATGTGTTTGGGTATATGTTTGTATTTTCATGCATGTACACGTAATAGCTTGTGGTGTGAAAAAAAAACTAGAAGAAAAATAATTCCCTTTTAAGATCATCTTTGTTATAGTGTTGCCTCTTCGTTTTTTTCCCTCCCGTTGTATCTTTTCAATTTTGCGTACTTGTAGGTGTGTTGACTTTGTAGTCTGTTAGACAATGCAGTTTTAATTGACTGTCTGCGTGAACATTCCTTAATTATAAAAACTTTCAGACAGTTCATGGGTCAGGCATCAAGCAAATGATTACACAAATATTCATAAATGAAGTTCTTCTCAAGCGTTTTGAGGCTGGAGAGACAGAGGGAAGGATTCAGGTTTATCTGGTTGCATGCCTGCGTACTGCTGTTTATCTGGTGCGGCAGACACAGAACATTGTGGTCCACCCAGCCCATTGTCGGGATTTACAGCTGCGAAACACCCTTTGGAATGGATGGAATGTGCTCTTTCTCTCCTGTTGGTATCTTTGTCCATCTGAGATATCAACGTATTCTCCTTTGCTGCCCCATAAATCTGCTGTACTCCAGAGTCTAGGACAGTTAGTCCTGAGTCCCCCTTCTTTCTTTCTTTTTCTTAATGATGAAGAAACTTTTATATTTGTTTCTTATTTGCCCACTATAGCATTCACCAGAATGTGGTGTTTTCACTTGGGTACATGCTGCACTGCCCTGGCAGAACTGGGTTTCCATACATTATAGCAAGGTTCTTCCGATATCGCTAATTGTAAAGGCTACTTCCTAGTGAGGAAAGGGTTTTTAATTCCAACGCTGTTCTTAACAAAAATGGCAAAACAGAATGCCTTTCTCTCTGGTCCTCCTACCCTAGTGGTTTTACAGAAAGGTTTCAAAGACTTATGAATTTAGGAGTGGCATGAATATGCCCCTTCTCTCCAAATTGTTACATCCTGATTTATTATGGAAAGGGATATATTAGCTTAATGGAATCTGGACAGTAGTGGAGGGAAGGGCAGGTAGGAGCTGTGTGACCTTGCAGTTTGCTAGAATACAATTTATGAGCTGTTTTTCATACTTTTTTAACTGTGGGGGAAAAAACATTTTGTTTCTGTCCAGACCCCCAAGGGCAGTGGGGGTGAAGAGAGTAATGCATGGATGAGACTTGCCGTTCATACACCTTTATCAGGCATTATTGCTGTGGTGGCAACAGAATTCTCTCTGGATAATTTTTTATGACCCATATTTTAGAAGTTATTTGGCGCAAGGGTCACTGAAGACTGTGTATGGCCCTGAGTGTGAACTGCAATTTCCTTTTTTAAAAAGCACCCATTGTATGCCAGCTGCTGGACACAGCCCCCCCCCCCCTTCTTGGTAGGAGCCTACAGTGCAGGACCCCCATGTGTAGAGCGTGCCTTTGTCCCTCTACAGTTGTTAACAAGTAGTGGGGAAGCAGAGAGGTGCATTCAGTCTTCTTTTCCTTTCTTCTGTCTCTGGGGGAGGAAAGTGAAATATTCCAGAAGCTGTTGCTGGGAGGAAAAACAGATCGGAGTAATCCACGGGCCAAGGTATGAAACATGCCCTGTCATAAGATTGTATAGAAAAGTTTTGATCGTCTTATATGCTGGGGCACAGGCAGTGGTGGCGGGGGAGGGCAGGTGTCGTGATTATCAGGGCCCTTCCTGAGAAGCATGGGGGCATAAAAATCACCGGGTGGTGGTGGTTTTTTTTATAGACTCCATTGGAATTGGTCGTTTGCCTGGAACGGCATGCAGTCAGAGCCCCCTCTCACTGCCCCGTGCCCCCGAGCTGGGGAGTGGGGGTGGCAAGAGCTCCAGGCTTTGGTTCTGGTTCTTAGGGCCCTGCCCTTAAGGAGCACTGTTACCTTGGGCAACTCATTTTCCTTTCTGAACGTAGTTTCCTTCCCTAATTTTAAAAATCCTTTCCATATTAGATAGCTTAGGCTAAATCAGTCCTGCAAATCTCAGTCTTTCAAAAAGCAAAGGCGTATTTCTCGCCCGGTCACAGGTCCACTGTGGGTGGGTCGAGGCTCTGCTCCCTCCCTCTCTACCTGGAGCTCAGGCTCACTAGTCAGCAGCCCCTCCCTGGGCACTGGAGGCCCCAGAGCAGAGGGAAGGAGCTGGCGAGCCCGGCCCTGGCTCTGAATGCCCTCACCTCCGCCCTCCTTTCATTGGCCCCAGAGCTGTCACTGAGCTGATAGGTGGGCGTGCACGGCCCTCCAGGGAGCGGTCCGAGAGAGTGGCAGCAGACACTTGAACGGTGATTCAGGCTGCCAGTCCACCTGGCTCCACCATCCTGCGGTTCACAAGGAGGATCTTGGGTCCCGGGATAGAAGTTGACCAAAGCCCGACTGGAAGGCTTTAATATATTACCTGGCCCTTCCCGGTTTTGAGGCATTTCTCCGAAACTAGTCTTGGAATGAAGATTTCACTTGTGGAAGGGGTGGGGTAAATTAATTTAAAAAGCAACACGTAGGCGGCTTCTCCGTCCGTCTTGCCTCTTTGGTGGCTCTGGGGTAGTAGTCCCTACTTTTTAGAGGACCACATGCGATGTCTCAATCTGAGAAGGCTTTTTCAGGCCTGCAAGTAAAACATAGTTGCATAAGGGCAGAGAGACATTCCATATATAGGTCCATTATCTATTAATGTGATTTGAAAAGAGAGGCGAAAGGTCTTGGCAGTCCATCTGTAAATGCTGATTATGTTGCAGGGTGTAATTTTGAAAGAGCTCTTTGACACCACTGTCAGAAGCAGAATATAATACTGAATGCCCCCATTGATTTGACCCAGTATGGCATTTTATAAGCTTCCTTTTTAAAATCTTGGGATAGGAAGGAACTTAGAAAAGTCACCTATTTTCTTGCCCGTGGATAGGAATATCCCAAATAGATGGGGCCTCCAAAGATTGGGTCATAGCATGTGTCACTTCCCACTTACAATGTTTAATATCATAGATTATTAGGAAACTTTTTCAGGTTTTAAAAACCTGCCTTTAATCAAATTAATCTTGTGTGGAGATAAGAAAAAAAAAACAGCAAAAATATCTTTGAAGACAGAGATTGTGGCTTTTTAAGTTCAAAAACCATAATTATGTTCACCAGTTCTTACAGGGAGAGTAGAATCCTAACCTAAAACCATTCATTGGACATCACCAGTTGGATAGACTATTTCCAGGTCTTTGAATATGAAAAGTATTAAAAAGTTTTCCTTGTGAGCTTGGGTTTTCAAAGAGGATCTCTTTGGAAAGTTGGCAGAGAGTTAACTTTCCTGGCACAAGTATTGTTTTTTTTTCCTTTTCCCTTCCAATGAAAGCTATGACAGGGTGGAGTATACTTCCATGAAATTGCATGTTTCCAAAATAGAATTCATTCCTATATTTTACTGCTGTTATAATTGGATGTCTAATCAAAAATGAACAAAAACTAAACATCACTCTAGAAATACAATTTCAGCTTATATGTTTCTGTCAATACAGTCTTCTTATATGATAGAATTATTGTATTTTAGAAATTGCCTTTTGAGTAAAAGTATTCCAAACAAACAATTTTCAGCATGGTCCAAATTTCCTTCTCATTCTGTAGTCTCACACAGTAATTACCCACAGTTGTGCTAATAGCACCATCCCATTAATGCTGTCAGGGTTCCCTTGTAACCCTTAGTGTAATTGCTGGAAAGAATCTTAGAGATCAATCTCATTGCACCATTTCCTTTCATAGCCGAGAAGTCTGAGACTTTGAGTGGTTACGTGACATTTCAACTAAGGAATGGAAAGCGCCCATATCAGGGAGGTTCTTGTGACTAGTAAACCAGAGGGGTGCAGGAGGATGGCTAGTACATGTCTGGAAAAGCAGTCCTTTCCCCATAGATGTTAATCCAGTCTCAGAGGTCAGCTATCTGCCAAAACGGAGTTTCCAAACACCCATCCAATGACACAAGGCACGTTGTAATTACTACTGTTATTGTAATTATTTTTACTGTTTTAAAATAAATATCTTTGAGAACATGAAAAAAAAAAAAAAAAGATTTCGGTATAGTCTGGATGGCTTCCAGGAGAGAACACTGCATTTTTCAGCTCCTTGGTTTTGCATCATAGTACAAGCCTGCATCCAACCTAAATGACCAGGATCGATCTTCAGTGCTCCTGGCTCACGGATTGTCGGTCATTGCTTCCTAGGATAGGATGGATTTGTACTAGAACTTGGTCATATATTATGGAAGTGATGGATGTGACTAAAAGTTGGGGTCAGCAGGGTAAGAAAACTAGAACCATTGTTTTGTATGATCCTGTAGATTAACTGGTTGGTGGTCCATTCCTAAAAGTGTTTATTGATAAATAATCTAGGTAATCATTTTCATTTCCAGTGTGGCATGTAAAAACGCTCTAGCCGTGGCAGATAAGCCAGGTAAACATTTTTTTTTTTTTTTTTGAGGTACTGGGCAGTGGGGATTGAGCCCAGGACCTTGCATGTGGGAAGCTGACACTCAACCACTGAGCCACATCCGTTTCCCTGAGTTGGTTTCATCGTTTTCCTGAGCTGGTTTCATCGATTGTTTTGCTTGTTTTTTGTTTTTGTTCTTTTAGGAGGCACTGGGAAGCGAACCTGGGACCTCCTATGTGGGAAGCAGGCACTCAACTGCTTAAGCCACATCTGCTTCCAACATCTTTTTTTTTAAAGATTTATTTTATTTCTTTCTCTCACCTTCCCTCCCCTCCCCCAAGTTGTCTGTTCTCTGTGTTCATTTGCTGCATGTTCTTGTGTTTGTCCACTTCTGTTGTTGTCAGCGGTACAGGAATCTGTGTCTCTTTTTGTTGCATCATCTTGTTGTGTCAGCTCTCTGGGTGTGCGGTGCCATTCCTGGGCAGCTGTACTTTATTTTGCGCTGGGCGGCTCTCCTTACGGGGAGCACATGGGGCTCCCCACGCGGGGGACACCCCTGCGTGGCAGGGCACTCCTTGCGTGCATCAGCACTGCGCATGGGCCAGCTCCACATGGGTCAAGGAGGCCCGGGGTTTGAACCGCGGACCTCCCATGTGGTAGGCGGACGCCCTAACCACTGGGCCAGGTCTGCTTCCCTCAACATCTTTTAAAGTGTTTTCCTCCTTGACTCTTATACCCTGAACCCTGCCTTAGACAGTGCACTGGAGAGAGAAGCAGTCCAGCTGCAACCAAAGCAATGAGCCCCATCTCTGCAAGGCAGAGAATGTGCCTCAGGCCTCTCCAGGATACCCTGCCACGTTCAGCAGACTTTGGCACACTTTGTTTTTTGTTGTTGTCGTTGTTGTTTTTGTGGGTTTCTTTGGTGCTCCTTTAACTATAGTATAGTATAGCCATCTGGCAATGGAGCGAGGTCAACAGGTTTCTTCCTCATTCTTCTCTTCTTATTCCCCTTCCTTTTGAAAGTGTGGTCTTCCAGTGAGTGACCTAGCTGCTTTCACGGTGAACTCTTGCCACTTAAAAGAACTTCTGATAACCTGGGACCCCGTTACTTGAAGGCAGCCTCCCCGCCCTAAAATTGACTAGGTTATGACATAAAAGGTATTCCCTAGAAGGCTCATGGGCCACAGGGGAAAATCCAAGGTCAGTGAAAGGAAGGCCACCTCACATGACTGAGTGGAACCTCTCAGTGGCCCAAAGGGTCCACAGAAATACCAGAACCAGCCTGCAATGACAGATCAAGGCAGAAGGTGCTGACGAAAAACCTGCGAGGAAAGGTGAAGAACACACAGGAAATGTGTCATGATACGTGGTGTGAGAGGAAATCTTCTAGAGCCCTCGTCTTCCTGTTTCATATTTTACTGGGATGAACTGATACTATGCATCACTAGATTATGCTTTTGAACACCAATTGGTTACTTATTTTAAGTAGGCTATATACAACATTGAGCATTGCTTGTAACTGACAGGGCGCATAGTTCTTGAAGCAAAGGTGCTCATGTAAAGCATTTTTTAAATTGACTTTTTAATTTTTAAAGAAGCTTTAGATTATATAAGTGTTACATGAAAAATATAAGGGATTCCCATATGCCCCGCTCCCTACCCCTCCCACATTTCCCCCCATTAACCAAATCCTTCATTAGTGTGGTACAGTTGTTACAGTTGATGAACATATATTGGAGCATTGCTACTGACCATGGACTATAGTTTACTTATAGTTTACCCTCTTTCCTGCACAATTTTGTAGGTTCTGACAAAATATACAATGGCCTGTATCCGTCACTGCAATGTCACGCAGGGCATGTCACGCATTTTTGTTGGAGCTCTTGGGTTGCCGAGTGGAAGCCTCTGCAATCCTTGGCACTAGCCACGTGCACGTGTCGGCTCTTTTTCCCTCGGCGTGGGAGACAAGCAGGCAGACAGCAGGCTCGTCCACCATAGCGAATCAGCAAGGACTGCCTTTCTGTAAGGTTCACTCACCTTGGGTGAAACTTTTGAAGATAGTCTGAGCTCAGGTACTTGACTATAGTGATCAGGAGAAAAAGGAAGCCAAAAGATTTTGAGGCAGCATGTTTTACTGTAGCAATTCAGAATTCTTTACCCTTGGATATTTTTATTTGCTCTGGTGACATTTCTTTAAAATCACAGTCATTGCTTCACAACGTTTTCATTTACTCTTGATTTTTTCCTGTGAAAAATGACGAAGCAGGTTGTGACGTCCCGTTCCCTCATGTCTTTCAAAAAATATTTACTGATAAAGGGATCGCCTTCTGTTTCCTGGGGATTTTCATGATTTTGCCTAGTGTTTTCTTCCTTATTAATCTGTGCACACTTAGGAACAGAGGAGCTGCCACTTTATTGCCATCAAAAGTCTTTTAAGGGAAGCGGACTTGGCCCAGTGGTTAGGGCGTCGTCCGTCTACCACATGGGAGGTCCATAGTTCAAACCCCGGGCCTCCTTGACCCGCGTGCAGCTGGCCCATGCGCAGTGCTGATGCACGCAAGGAGTGCCCTGCCACGCAGGGGTGTCCCCCGCGTAGGGGAACCCCACGCACAAGGAGTGTGCCCCGTAAGGAGAGCCGCCCAGTGCAAAAGAAAGTGCAGCCTGCCCAGGAATGGCACCACCCACACGGAGAGCTGATGCAGCAAGATAACGCAACAAAAAGAGACACAGATTCCTGTGCTGCTGACAACAACAGAAGCAGACAAAAGAAGAAGATGCAGCAAATAGACACAGAGAACAGACAACTGGGGTGGAGCGGGCGGAGGGGGGGAGATAAATAAATAAACAAACAAATAAATAAATAAATAAATCTTTTTTAAAAAGTCTTTTAACTCCAAGTTCTTACATACAGTTTCTGTTCTTGCTCGTTGGACTTAGAATCCCTGCCCCCTCTGACGGCTAAGGGTGTAATTAGGAGATAAGGCAGAGCAGTGCCCACTGGGCCAGAGCAGTGAGTGGCCCCTGCTGACAGAAGTGGGCACAGAGGTTTTGTGCACATGTCAGGGGATAGGTCTCTGAAAATCAGTAGAAACTTGTTTTATCTGTTAGTTTAGTCAAATGATCTGGACAGGAAGTAAAACTATTGCTTGAATAGTGGAACCGATAAAATGATTAGTAATTTTTTTAGGTGAAAGATCTGATGCAAAAACCTTTTTTTTCCTCTTACTTGTGAAGTTTGGCTGAAAAGGATTTTTAAAGGACTTCCTTCCAGTGTTGGCGCTTCTGATTGGAGTATAGGTTTTTCCCACTGTTGGGGATTGAATCATGCCCCCCACAAAAGACATGTTCGGGTCCCACCTGTGGGTGCGAGCCCATGTGTAATAGGACCTTTGAAAACGTTACTAGTGAAGGTATGGCCGGCGTGAATGAGGGTGGGCCTTGACCCGAGGGGGCTGAAGTCCTTGTAGCCAAAGGAAATTGGGCATGGAAGAGAAGCCACAGGGAGCTGCCCAAAGCTGGATGTCCCCAGAGCCGGGAGAGGCAAAAAATGCCACCGTGTGCTGTGCTAAATGATAGAAAAGCCGAGGACCGAGGCTACTGGCCCCAGAACACCCTGGCTGCAGCGAGATAGTGCGGCTTTGCTCTGACCTGGATTTTGAGCTTCACTAGCCTCAAAACCGTGAACCAGTAAGTTCCCAGTGTTCAAGACCCATTGCGTTGTACTTGTATTAGCAGCAGGGAAAGTCAAGCACCTACCAAAGACTGCCCTGGTTGTCTTTACCCCACCCAGTAGACCCAAGGGGAGAGAGAAAGTGGAGGATTCTCCTGGAGAGTGCAGAGCTGGCTTCCTTCCCTAAATATGGATGAATTAGACTGATACTTAGTGATAACCCTCCCTGACAGCCGGGCAGAAACAGCGGTAACTAGCCAACAGGGCTGATTGCCTCTCTCCAGAAAGGTAGGGCTTGAGTCCTACTACTTGACTTTTTGATGGAGATGTCAGAGTTACGGCAAAATAGTCGTGGTTACAGGTAGCAAGAGGGTTGTTGGTGTTTGCTAGGAATTCACTCTAGAGCACGTGACTGTTCTGAGGTGTGGTCTGAGGAAGTAGAGGCCTGCGAGGTAAAAGTCTAGGGTGCAGAGAGTTTTAAATGTTTGTGCAGTTCTGAGAGGACCATTTGATTGGCAAGGGGGCAGTGTACATATCAGCTTTCGAGGCAGCGGTCTAGTCTGAGGCTTGCTGCTCTGGGCGGCATGTCGTGTCTGCCCGAACGTTGTGTGTTTGCGAATGTCCTTGGGGTTGGAAGGGTCAGTATTGCATTAGATTAGATCTTGATGAGTCACAGACATGTAGGGTGGAACCTGGCTCTGAGAATTTTTATCCTGTCCTTTAAGAGAGATCCAAATTATCTGGCCTATTTATGGTCTGTGCTTCCAGAGTTTTGAGTTTGAGATGACGTGTTTCCCGAGTTTGTTCAGGAAAGAGCGCCGTTTAATGTGGCTTTGGCAGCCGTGTTATTGTGCATCACCAGGTGTGGAAGGGTCTCTTATGAAACGCTGGTCCTTATCAGCCGTTCAGCCTGCTGGCCGACAAATAAATGATCTGATGAGAATGCTCACGCTGCGAATGAGCGGGATGTGGCACCTGCCACATCAAACAAAGAGAAACACAGGCAGAGGCCACTTTCCATCTTCTACAAAGATAACCTTTGTCAGCATCACCTGTGTAGCCTGCTGTGGACACAGGGTTCTGCATCTAGAGATCCGTGTGGTAGGAATGTATTCCAAGTATGTGTTTTTCAGGTTATTTGTTCTTCTTTCCCCATAAACAGATATCAGTATTACCTGCAAGTTAAAAAAGACGTGCTTGAAGGGCGGTTACGGTGTACATTGGAACAGGCGATTCGGTTAGCTGGTTTAGCCGTGCAAGGTAAGCTATAGTTCTCATTATCTATTTGATTTTGGTGTTGCTGGCCTCCCAGTGAAAAGTTAGGTTTACTTAAATGATCCTTTCCTAAAGCCTTCTTTTCATTTCAAGATGTCTGACGTTAAAAATGCAATGTTAGTGATTTTTGGTGGCAGGAGGGTGGATTTCTTAAAGCTCTTTGTAAACTGTTCATGCTGTGTGATTCCAGTTTTGTTTGAAGAAATAGTAGCTTTTATTCTGCCTTTCATGAAAAGTACATTTCAGGGTTTCTGGAACTTTTCTCAGAATTATTTTGCCACACAGTGCAGTTGTAGTCTGTGGCTCGATAACTGTGTTACTTTCACAACAGTTTCAGGTGTGATGGCTTTATTGTTTAAACATTATGATGTAATTTATTCCAAGACATTTAATGTAAAGAAATAAGTTAAGAGTGCACAGTTGTAATGTGAACAACAGACACACATTAGTAAATAGGTCTTCAACCTGCCCTGTTTAAATTTATCAGGCAGCTAGCCTTTATCTTCTCTAAATTGTTAGGTGTAGGTATTTTTATATAGATACTTTACACATTACTCTTTATTAAGTGGTGGCATAATTGCCTTTAGTCATGCTGAAAACACAAAGACAGCAATAAAATTTTAAAAAAGAAACACGTTTCCCTTTGTCGTTATTTTCTTTAAAAACAGCTAATGAGCAAGTGTAAGCCTGTCAGCAGCTGAGCCCTTGCTGTGTGGACTATTGTTTTAGAAGCTGTGAACTGAACTTCCCGCACCCAACTTTGAACTGAATTTGAACCTTTTGGGTTCTAAATGTCAGGAAGGGCAACTTTTCCTTGACTTTTTCCATTCCGGAGTATTGGCAGTTTAGTGATTTCTGTTGGATGTAAGATTCCTATACAGTTGGAGGCTCCTGTTACCCTGTGGATGGAAATATGCAAAATATGTTGCATCACACCTGACCACTTAAAGACCAAAAAGGGAAGAAACAATGATCAGTTACAAAGGAAAAATCTGTGATAGCATCATTGAAATAATAGAGAAGAGTCCCTTAATAGAAAAGAGAAAAGATCCAGTATAGCCCTCGTTTTGAAATTGGGTCTTTCTCCTTTTAAAAATCTTTGTCATGCCCTTTATTTACTCTCGTTTTCCCTCTCATGAAATCATTAGGGTTATTTTGGGCATCTTGGGTATTGGAGGACCCTGGTGACAGCTTTCAGGCTGAATGGAGTTGGTGAACTTCTTTGGATTCCGTACTCACTGGGTCCTTGAAGTCAACTGTTCAGTCTGATGAGTCCTCCTTCAGCTATAATATTTTAAAAGTAATTTTCCTGAGAACCCTTATTGGGCAATTAGAAAGACACATCAATAGAGATATAAATTGTGATAAAATATGCTGACGATTGAAAATAGGCAGGTGGAGTAATCTTTGCTATTCTGCAGTGCCTCACCTACTGGGTAGTTCCATGCAAAGTTTGTGGGTGGATCTTCACCTTCCCAGGAACTTCTTTACATTGCTCTTCAGTGTGTGTCTATGTATCCCCTTATTCTGTATCTATTGTTACTTGAAAGATAACCTGCGTTCATTTCTATCTGATGCTAAATCTTTTACGTGAAATTAAAGTTTCATAGTGGTTTGAGTTTTGTGAGAGCAAGTGGGATGAGAAGCAAGACATTTATATATTTATGACACATACTATATTCATTTTGCATGAGTTCGAGCATACCATTGTGATACGAAAACAGGACAAAACAGAATTTTTGGCATCTTGCAACATGTGAAGTTGTTTAGGAGGTGTAAAGATTTTCAAGGTTGCTTGCCAAGGGTGATTTACAGTGGGAATTTCCAGCTGCAAATGTATGAAAAGATGCAAATGGGTTTGCTCTTCAGTCCTCCAAATTAACCTTGAATTAAAAAGTACCCTTGGCAGATAGTCTTAAGATACAAATTGATGCATATTTTAAAAAGCAGATAAATATAGGCTTATAAAAAAGTTTTAAAATAGCTTTTACGAATCACTTTCAAATTTCCCTCTTCTAGAAAATTGCATAGCAGTACCGTTGATATGGTGGCGTTATGTAAAAATGGTAACAATAGCAAACCAATCTTGGCACTATTTTTATTTAATAATAATGTAAAAATAGGTTGGAGTGGGAAAAATAAATGTGGCAGTAAGTTTACCCTATGTTATTCCATCTTATACCCTCTCACCGTTTTTCTTCTCAGCTGATTTTGGAGACTATAATCAATTTGATTCTCAAGATTTCCTCAGAGAATATGTACTATTTCCTATGGTAAGTGCAATTTCCTTTTTCTTAATTAATTTTCTGCCTTCTTTGGACTTTTAATTCTTTCCTTTGAAAATTTCAGAGGATTTTAGAGAGATGTATTCCCTGGGGAGGAAAGTACACACATTTTTAAAGTAGAGACAATTTTCATAAAACATGGAGAAGGTAAAAATGCCTCTCCTGTTGGCATCAAAGTACCCCCTTGATTCCCGTCCCCCCCAGTCCTCTGTCCCCTCACCACCCTGTCACCCCCAGTTGCCTGTCCCCCCACAGCCCCCTGTCCCCCTGCAGCCCCCTTTCCTTCCCAACCCCCTCTCCCCCCGCAGCCCCCTGCCCCCCTCCCCCCCTGCAGTGCCTGCTTGCTACGCTCCAGCATGCTGGCTCTCATCCTTTCTGAACATACCGAGCTTGCCCCCACACACGAGCCTTTGTACTGGGACTTTCCTCTCTCTGCAACGCTCTCCCCTAGATTTGTGTGACTGGCTCCTTCTTGTCATTCAGAGCCCCATTCAGATATCATGTCCTCAAAGAGGCCTTCCTTTTTCTTGGCCATTTTCCTGGTCCGTCCCAACGTCACCCACTTTCCGTGTGGTGGTGGTTCCTATTTGTGTGTGCATGTGTGTGTTGTTAGCACGTCAGTTCTGTGGTGCTTAAGCAGGGACCTAGCCTGTCTTGCCCACATAGTATACGCTGAGAAAATTTCTTCCCGAGATGAGACTAAGTTTTAGTCCTAAGGGAATTTTTGTTTGGTTAAGTTTGTTTGGTAGCTTCAGGGTAAATGGGAAGAATTTTGATGAAGTAAGATTCTAGTTTTTATCATTAAGGTATCGCGAAAGCCATATTAGGGAAGAACTATAACCAACCCAATATTCTGGCAGCAGTGTTAGAAATCGTCATCATTCGCCACTTCTTTTTGATCATCTATTTTGATCATCACTGACCCGGGGACTCCCAGGTCATGATGTGATACAGGAAACAGTGCTTGTTCTCAAAGGGACCGCAGTGGGGTGAAGTAAGAAAATTTGTAAAATGAGAATGCAAGGGCAAGTGTTACAAGCATGATGAGGATTTTATGTGGGGAGAGGTCACATGTACTTGGGGATTTGGGAAACCTTAAAACTCATGGTCTGTGAGCTCCATTTTAAAGAATGGGCCAGTTGTAACAGGCAGGGATGACAGGGAGTGAGGCATGACTTCTAGACAGAGGAAAGGCAAGGTGGCATGGCTGTGTGGGCAAGAGTCAGTGTGCAGCTCAGGGTGTGTTAAAGGACAAGAGTAGCGATGAGCTGAAAACCTCTGATGAGTTAGAATGTACGTGTTTCTTCCAGGGGTTTTGCAGACCCTATGCTTCCAGAACCACTGGATTCATGCAGCTGCTTAGGAGGAGGTCATTTGGGAATCTGTTGCAGTGATCTGGTCAAGAGATATAATTTAGACATTTGCAGTGAAGATAAAAACCAGAAAGGAAAGTAAGGGATGTTTGGGAGTAAAGTGGGCAGAACTTCCCGTCTGATTGGCTGTGGCATACTGGAGAGAGTGTGGCATCTGTGTCAAGGGTTTAAGACTAGGATCAGTAAAGGTGGAGTTGTTAACCCCTATTAAGGTACGCAGTGAAATTTAATTGGTCTAAAGCCTGCCTTGTTCACATAGGTTAGGGAAATACTACAAAATCTTTAACTTTTCGGGCATAATTCTATCCCGATTCTTCTTCCCTCCAACAAAACAGCAGTATTATCTATGGTCTGCTGTGTTCTTATTCCTTATTAATTCTGCTCATTAAATCAACTTTCATTCAAAGAGCATAGAAGTTCTTCATAGGACTGAGCGTAAACATGGTTGAACCAACATCTCTAAGATCTCTGAAGCTCCCCTCAAAAGTCAGGCTGTTTTCCAACATGCTTGGTGAGAATAAAGTGAAGCTCATGCCATTGGATTTTAGAAAATGTGCATTTTTATATTCGGGGGAGTAGAATGAATTGGGTTGACAGTATTCCACATTTTTTTTAACTGTTCTCTCATTAAAAGTCTTTATCAAAATAGCCTTTAGGCAGAGAGCAGGGCTGTGTGTTTCTCAGAATTTTCAGAGGTCATTAGCAGCCTGATGTTTGTGAGTTTGTCGATGGTAGAATGCTGCAGGGTTAAGAGCTGTGAAGTAGTAAAGGAGTTCTTTGGTACATCATCCCCAAGTGGCAGCTGATACCAGATACTTAAATTGCACAGCCCTCACAGATCTCATCATCAACGGACAAATTCTGACATTGCTATTCCTGAATCTAGAACTGCCCTCTTCAAAATGGTAGCCACTAGCCACTCATGGCTATTTATAGTCAAATCTGAGTTAATTAAAACTAACTTAAAAAATTCACTTCCTCCATTGCATTAACTACATTTTAAGTGCTTCTTAGGCATACATGGCCAGAATCTACTGTATTGGACAGCTCAGATACACCCATCATGGCACAAGTCCCATTGGGCAGTACTGATCCAGAAAGTGATGGAGCAGAGGCTGAGGCTTGTCTGGCATGCATCTGAGTTGGCAATATTCCTAGGCTTTGCCATTAGCCATCGACTTTCTTCCCCCGTCCCTCCTCCCCACCCACCTGCTGTCTTCTGGATGCACCGTCAGAGAGGTGCAAAGCACAGGCATCCAGCAGCTCCATGCCCATAACCTGGCTGTGCCACTTGGCAGCTATATGACTTTGGGCAAGTTATTTAACCTTACTAAGCCTCAATTTTCTGATTCAAAAAAGGAAGAGAACAAACCTAATCCTGATGTGAGGATTAAAAGAGATAAGGCACGTGAAGTCCCTAATTTGACACATAGTAAGTTCTCAGTAACTGATTATTTATCGTCATCATCTTCTTCTTATCAGCATTATTATTGTGTCTATGTTGTGCAAACATAAGAATGTTGACGAGTTCCCTTTCCAGATGGCTTCACTAGATGCATTTTGAAAGGGCAGGCAGAAGATACAAATGATTATTAACCAACTTTGCATAATTAAGAACTCTTGTTTGATAATATGAAACTTATACATTGTAGTGTAGAGTGTTTGTAAAGAAAAATTGATTATAAAAAAAAGATTTGCCACCTTCGAGGTACCTATAATCTAGTAGAGGGAAGGAGTCAAGGATGAGGGATAAGGAGAGTATACAAATAACTACGGAAGAAATGCAGTAGGCAGAATATGATAAGGGCTATTGGAGAGAGATGCACAGAAAGGAAGAAGTCCAGAGAAGTGAAAGTTGGGGGTGGGTGAGTTATAGGAAAACCCTGTCAAGGGAAATGGTAGCGGAGACAGGACCCAAAAAATGGGGTGACTTTTCACAGGATCTGAGGAATTCTTCTAGGAAGGCTCAGCTTGAGCGCGGTTGGATTTGTGAAAACAGTTTGTGTTCGAAAGAGGAGTTGAGCTCAGTTTGCCTGAGGCCTTGAACCCTTGACAGAGGAGCCTGGAAAGGGAGGCTGAAAATGGACTGAATGCCATGCCCAGGTGTTGACTTAATTGAGTGGGCAGTGGGGAGCTATGGAAGGTTTTACACTTTCTGCTTCATTCCACTAGAGCTTTGAAAGAGGAGAATGCATTCCACCGGTGGGGGAGGGAAGATGGATGAATGGTTGTGTTTGATCTTACAAAGTAACCAAATTTGTCAGATGGCGTTCCTTCAGCAGAGAAGAGAACAAAGTTAAGTACACAGTACACTGCGCAGGTGTGCGGCTGTGTACAGGCATGCACTCTGCCATTTTTCATTTGTGTGGGGCCATGCTCGCATTTCTCTGTGGCAGAGGCACATACCTCAGGGGGCCCCCAAGATATGGATTGAGGCAGTGGAGTACAATAGCAGGGAATACTTTGTTTTTAAGTGAGGAAGCCAAGGTTTAATGGAACACTTTTTGATCTTCACTTTCTTTTATCCTGTTAACCAAATATCTTTCATGAGCTTTTCAAAATTAATATTGGGTTATTATTATTACTGCTACTCAATGCCTAGATGCATACACATAGCAAAATTTCTAAGCCATATGGAATTTGTAAAAAATTCCACAACATAAAACTTAAAATGTTGAGCTTATTTTTCCTCTCATGGACTTGAGTCATTTTAGTGAGTGTCTCAGCAGGAAACAGCAAATTAATCAGTTAACACATGAAAAATAAGAACTGCCAGTGATTCCCTCTGACTTCTCTAAGGTCTCTCATGACCATCTGCAGAGCTATAGAATTTCCAGTATATAGCCAGAGTTTCATTTTCCAGCTGTATTTATTTATTTTTTTAAAGATTTATTTATTTATTTGTTTATTTCTCTCCCCATCCCTCACCCCTAGTTGTCTGCTTTCTCTGTCCATTCGCTGCATGTTCCTCTTTGACAGCTTCTATCCTTATCAGCGGCACCGGGAATCTGTGTTTCTTTTTGTTGCGTCATCTTGTGTCAGCTCTCCGTGTGTGTGGTGCCATTTCTGGGCAGGCTGCACTTTCTTTCACGCTGGGCGGCTCTCCTTACGGGGCGCACTCCTTGTGCGTGGGGCTCCCCTACGCGGGGGACACCCCTGCGTGGCAGGGCACTCCTTGCGCGCATCAGCACTGCGCGTGGGCCAGCTCCACACGGGTCAAGGAGGCCCGGGGTCCGAACCGCGGATCTCCCATGTGGTAGACTGACGCCCTAACCACTGGGCCAAGTCTGCTTCCCTCATTTTCCAGCCATTGGGCCAAGTCTGCTTCCCTCATTTTCCAGCTTTAAAAATAGTATTCGTATTTCACATTTTAATTGTTTTGAGATGAGATGTTTATCTTATAGTTGAGGTGTGAGAAACGTTTATGGTGATAGCATGTCATCCCCGAAAAGGTGTGAAATTGGAGGTAAATCTTCATATAAATAACAATTTGGAATCAAGGCAAAGGAGTAATTTGGGTGTTTTCTGCCAAAATACCCCCCCCCCAAATCACACACCTCCTAGTCCTTTTAGACTTTCTCTCTAGAGCTCAGAAGGAAATGGGGCACACCTGTGTTCTCAGCGCTTAGCGGCCTGGGGTGTGTGGAAGCTGCTGCTTGGGAAGGCTGGCGGCAGCTGGCGGGGGGGGGGGGGGGTTCCGCCTCCTCAGGCCCCCCCAGGCGTCCTCAAGGGCTGAGACCAGCTCTGTGATCGCTGCATCGGTCAGGCTGTCAGGGAATGATTGCTCTTGTCTCCTTGTCTTGGCTTCATTCCTCCAGCCTCCATCTCTACCCTAGACAGTGCTTTGCTGGTCAATGTCTGACAAACCCAGACTTCCACAGTGTAAACAACCCCACCCAGAAGTCCCTTGACGGCGAGTTGGGAAAGATGCCTGCCATTGACTGTCCAGAGCCCACAGGGACCGGGGGGCTGGCATTTGGTTGGTCAAGGTATCATCTGGCCAGCCGCGTAGCTGCTGTCTTACCGAACGCTCCCTTGAGCTCTTTTGGCCATCGTGGCTTTCTCCATTCCCACGAATCCATCACATAGCATCAACAGGAGCCTGCTCTGCCTTCACGTGGCTCTGAATCAGTTTGCCCGTTTTGTGAGGGTGAACATGAAAGTCTGGCACATTCCCTTCCTAAGCTCGCCTTTCGAAGGGATAATGGACTCATTTGCCTGTACGCGGAGTTTTAAAAATATATGCATGCAAAGCATTTTTAATAAAAGTGGTTCTGAGAGACAGGCAGATTGGGAAGAGGTTAAAAAAAAAGCTATTCCCTGGTCCTACAGAAATGAGTTGGCAACCCAGATGTACCTTGAAATAACTTCGCGTGGAGAGTCAGCCATAGTTTAAAAGTAAAAATCAATGGTCCATACTAAAAGTTACAGCCTTTAATTTTGAAGGAGTAAAGAAGTGATCAAAGAGGCAAGGCTCCTGTGGAAAATCTTCCAAAGATGAGAGCTTTTAAGGTTTGCAAGCCAGGTAGTAAATGCCCATATCTTCTTGACCTTGCTTTACTTTCTTTTCCTACAGGATTTGGCCCTGGAGGAGGCTGTTCTGGAGGAGCTGACACAGAAGGTAGCCCAGGAACACAAAGCCCACAGGTGAGGGGGCCGGCAAAGTGGGCCAGGGGCTGCCCGTCCTCCCTTGTGGCCAGTCCCTGCCTCAAGGCAACAAAGTTCTGCGAGACTCACCTCGGCACTTCTGTTTGGAGACAAAACTCTCCTGCTTTTCCTTCCTTCTTTCTCCCCGTTCTTCCTTCTGTTCTGTTCTTCTCTTTTCTTTCTTTCTTTCCTTTTTTTCTTTTACACCAGAAAGTCCACACAGATGTGGAGTTACTGGCCAGGAGAATTCCTCTCTGTGGCTTTTCTAGGATTCTCTTGCCAAGTCTGGCAGACCAGGGTTGCCTGTGCTAAGAGCAAAAGCAGAAAAGCTGCTTCAGGTGGACAGGAGAAGGCAGAGCCCTCTTCCCATGGATGCCCCTTGAGAGGGAGCTCAGGATGAAAATATGGGGGCCCAGCCGGGGAAGCACTGAGGCTTGATGTCAGGGCTGTGTGGAACCATTTTGAACTAATATAAGACAAACACCCTTCCCTTCCAACCTCAAGGACCAAGTGGTACCCAGTGCTCCCTCATCTTACCACTTAGCTCCCAAAATATCATCCCTATGAACTTCGTGTTTTTTTCTCATTTTTTTTTCATAGTGGAAATTTCTCTCAAATGGGAGAAAAATAACTTCTTTTTAAAGCTGGTGGCAGCATTTTTCAGAGGGATGTCTGGAATAGTTATCGAGCATCTACAGGCTATGATTCTTACGTAAATATCCTTACCTTCCTCTGTTATTCCCTGTTTAGTGAAAGGCTGCTGGGGGACATGTTAATGAATTACTTAGTACCACGCCATGCCCACACAGTTGGGTGGTGGTTCTTTCTTCCAGAAACTAGAGATTTGCCATCAGGCGGGGAAGCTCTGCTCATGACTCTTGTTTTCCTTAACAGTTTCCTCCTTTGATGCTGTTTTGATTTTAGTGGAATCCTGCCAGCAGAAGCTGAACTTATGTACATCAATGAAGTGGAGCGTTTGGATGGGTTTGGACAGGAAAGCTTCCCTGTAAAGGTAACATCGTGAGGCGGATCTTTGCTTTCTCCTTCTCAGAAGGGCCTACGCATTTGGAAAACCAGTGGTGGCCCGAATGGCTTGGCTTTCTTATTGCTACGTGCCATTAGTAGGCACAACCAATTTACTTCAGGTATAGCAATCACTTTGCTTAACTATGAGAGTTTGAAGTTGTCCTTGGTCTTCAGCAAAACATCTCATTGATAAGACAGTGTTCTAAATACAAAATACCAGCCCATCCTATGCCTTGAAGTTATCCAAGCATACATCTGGTCTTCCAGGGTGTGCTTTAATAAAGACCTTAGCCCGTAGTTTTCTTCCCGTGCAGATTATCTTTCCTTTCCTTTGATCTTTTGTTGTGTAGAATGAGACATTTTTTGTATGCATTTACACTTTATTTCTCCAGCCCTGTAGAGCCCTCCACTGTGGGTCTCCAGCCCCTCTGGTGTATTTTGGAAGCCGTGCCTAGGAAACTGTTACAGCACAGCATGTCCTTTCCAACAGATACACCTTCTGAAGTGGATGTGGTCCGGGGGTCATGGTCCATGGTCATTTAAGGGACTGAGCCCATCTCCAAACTCATTTTCCTCTCTCTGCTGACCAACTTTGAAAAAATGGCGCTTTAGCAGAATCCTAAAGCAAATGGCACATTTTGGCAATTTGGGAGCCGCCTGCCATTTGAGCACAAACATTTCACTCCAAACTGGCTCCGCTGGCTGGTTTATAAGTGCTCTGTTCCCCCTCTGTTGCACGTTTGCAATTTGCCTTAATGAGAACTGCCCATGTGCATCAAGTAGAATCGAGCAGGGTGGCCGCAGCTTGCAAAAGGGGCTAAATGGCTCCTTTTTAGATTTGTTTAATTTTCTTTTGCTTCTCTAATGGCCGCCCTTCGTAGGGTTGTAATTCATTTTACTTGCAATAATGCCTTATGAAGCCATCTGCAACCCACTTACATTTCAGCAGCCCATATATAGTCATGATATTTTGGGTCATTGAAAAATCAGAATAAACTTTTCTCCACTTCTAGCAAACTGGCTTCCTAATCCCTGAAAGTCGGAGGTTTGTTGTCATGGTCATTGGCTTGTTATGTTTTGGTAACTCTGAGCCTTGGGATATAGGGGCGGTTGAGACAGACCCATTGAGCTTGGCCCCGATGCACTTTCTGGGTTGCTCGTTAGTGGGAAAGGAACTCGGGGGCTCCTCTACCTTCACCCTGAAGGGGCAGGCAGGCCCGGCTGCCTCACTGCAGGGCGGGTGTGAGTGAGTGCACGTCTCCTCCCCTCCTCCCTTCCCCAAATAGCTGTCGATGACTAAGGTAACACCTACGGCCACACGGTTCCTGGAAATCCAGTGACGACAGGTGGGGGCAGCAGCAGTAGTGGGGGCAGTGATGTGGTCAGCTCAGGAAAGAGCGAGATTGCTGGGAGGAAAGTACACAGGGACAGAGGGCTGAGTGTTGATGTAGTCCCTCAGGGTTACTGCAGGTCCCTCTTGACTGAATAAAGTAAGGGATCGTGTGGCTGCGTCCTAGGGAAGGCTATTTCCCTTGGTGTGGGCTTCCCCATGAACTGTCCTAAAACCATTTCAAGGCTGGCAGAGTACCAGCCCGTTTCCAGGCAGGTGCATGGCTGCTGCCCCAGTCACTCCTGGACATAGAGTGGGGAGGTGGGGGTAAGTAGGGCAGGCTGGAGCCTGGGCCCTTCGCTGAGGTGGACTTAGAGCCCTTAAGATCTGACCAGTGAAGACCCCAGGGTCATGAGAGTGGCCCCCTTGGACATCCCTTCCAGGTTTCTCCATGGATCCACCTGGTGAATCGCTCTCCTGCCATCCGCATCAGACTTCGCATGTGCCTCCTGGCAAGGTGCCCAAGGAGGTCTTTCTGCAGGATTTCCCTTTTCCTTCCATCTCTACTTCTGTCTTCTTTTATCACAAATGTTTTTTTTCTGCGGTATGATTTATCTTTTTTATTTTTCTTCTTTACTTTTTCACAGTTTACCTTTTCAACTTCTTCAACCAGGGTAGTTTTCTTTCTTCATCCTCCGTTCTTTCTCTAACACTCTTTCTGCTTTTGCCACTAACAGTTGCCTTACCTTTTCTTTATCTTGCTCAAAGACCCCTTGTGCTCATGTAAGATTTTGGGGGGCCCTGGGGGTTAAGAATAGTCACTAAGAAGGGACCCAGTCTCCTCGGTGTCTTAAATGGGATCCGGTATTCTGGGAGGTGGTGAGAGCCTTCTTTTTTGGCTCAGGCCTCGCTGTGCGTGGCCACTGTCCCCTTCTCACCCCAGAAAGAAGACGTCCCCCCAGGCGACTGAGCCAAGATTTACTTACTGGGTGTTGAGCCTTTTTCCCACTCAGCTCTCTGAATACTGTCAAGCTGGTTTTGCTATCCTAGGCATGAGCTTGGGAGCTCCTGACCACAGACCAAGAGCCCACACTGAAGATAAGACATCTGGGGCTCCCCAGCAGAGGGCCCTGACAGATCCCCGACAGTGACCTGCAGTCCCCACACCGCACCTGTGCTCACAAAGCACCCAGCTGCACCTAGCACCCCACTCTCAGTTGAGAATACACAGCCAAGTAAAACAAGCAAAAATAACAACTAAAATAAACCAGCATAAATAATAAAATACAAATAGACAGCCACGTATCATCTACATGGTACTCCCAACAGGAAAGACGGGGACCGACACAATGAGGAGGAAGCAGCCTGGAAAACATGGATACTCAGCAGGGAGAAGACAAGTGCTGTCACCACTCGCCCAGCTACCACCCCCCAGGCTCCCCATTCACCCTATGACTCAGTGATTTAAAAAAAAAAAAGCTCACATCCTTTAAGGAATAGTGTTTATAAAATGGGACATCTAGAAAATAAAAGAGAGTTTTCATAAATTGAAAATATGATATCAGAAATGGAAATCCTAAGAGACAGGGCAGAAGATGAAACTGAGAAAATTTCACCAAAAAACAAAGTATTGAAAAGTGGGGAGCAGGAGATAAGAAAATTAGAGGACCAGGCCAGGATGCCCAACATCCGAATAATGGGAGCTCTGAAAAGAGTAACCAGAAGAGGAAACAAAATAATCTGAGAAAAATCCCAGAACCGAGGAATATGAGGTTCTAAACTGAACAAGCCAAGCACAGCAGAGGTAAATAGATGCACCGCACACAGGGGCTCTTAGAGTTGATGCTGCCACCGCAGGGGAGTGGACTGTTGGAGCCCTGCTCTGCTGTTTGCGCCTGTTAAACAACCCTAAGTAATATTTAATGATGCAAACGATGTGCAGGTATAACTTAGATTTCAGAAATAATAACTAAGTTAAAAAAAGAGGAAGCGGATGTGTCTTAAGCCGTGAGCACCTGCTTCTCACATGGGATGTCCCAGGTTTGGTCCTAAAAACGAAAAACAACCAAGAAAACAAATGAAAAGACCAGCTCAGTGGAGCTTATGTGGCTCAGTGACCGAGTGCCAGCTTCCCACGTATGAGGTCTGGGGTTCAATCACTGGCCCCGGTACCTCTAAAAAAAATTTTTTTTTTTTAATTGTCATGAAAGAGAAAATCCAAAGGACAAGCAAATATAAGAAAATGCTAAAATTCTCTCGTAAAAGGGAAATGTGACAAATTGAGAAAAAAAAATGTAGTCCACTAGGAAGTGTGAGTAGGTGTGTCCGTTCAGGACTGGCTGTCTGCCGCCCTTCCGCTGGTCACCTTGTTGCCAGGATGCTGTTTGTGATTTAGTCCAGTTATGGGCGAGGAACGGTGTGCTGTCCATGTGGGTAGATTGCCACCCGAGTGCGGTTCGGCAAGACTGCAGGTGATCTGTTGCACCACAGGTATCTTTTGTTGCTCTCACACAGGACAATCATGGAAACGGGGTGCACCTTGGCGTTTTCTTTATGGGGATTTTCGTGAAAAACAGAATTGGAAGACAAGCTCTAATATACAGGTATATTATTGTCTTACTGTCTTTTTCCCTCCCCCTTTTCTTCCTGCCTTTTCCCCTGGAGCGACTCTGGAGAAACCCCCACTGAGTGTCGAAGTTCTCTGCATGAACTAAGAGCCAGGCTATGGATCAGTTGAGATATTTCTCAAATCAGATAAGGTCAGCCCTCTGCGGGGTTTAGGCAGGTATGAAGCAACTCATCTCACTTTCCTTAGAGGCCTGTCGGGGCAGGAGGAAAGGCGTGTTTCCCCAGCTGATTCCAGGGAGCTCATTGTTGAGCCCCACAGAGCCAAAAGAGTGGAACTAACCTCCATGGGAGACTGGCTGGAGATGGCTCTTCACTTCTGTTGATCATCTTTGTTGGACTCATGCATGACCCATTGTTTAATCCAAACTGGCTTCTCTACACTGCCCTGGACCTTCAGTCTACCCTCATAGACTGAAAGAGTGAAAGCTATTTTGTTATTGTTATTGTTTTATTTTTATTAAAACTAACGTGTATCAACCAAAGAAGATTATTTGTGAAAGAAAAAAAGGGAGCAATCAATTTATTATCATTATAAAGTAAAGGACTTGGGGACTATCTATTATTTTGACACTAACCCTCTTTACCCTCTTTTCCAGTTAGTGTGAATGGAACCAGGGTAGGGCTGTGGCAAAGTGTCCCCTCTGTTATATGTCAGTGAGCTGGCTTTGTGTTGGTGCCCATAGATTTCATCATAGTGTCAACAATGTGAAAAGCCGCATGATTTCGTTTGCAAGGGTGATGTGGCCCATTATTTACTGGAAGAACAGCTTGCCTGTGTGTGCATCTGATAGCAGAGCTCTGTACCTAGGGCAGATGATCAAAGATGGCGCACAGAGGCAAAGCACAGCCCACCTTCTGGAAGTGAATCTTGGCCAGCCAAGTACTCCCTGGATCAGCAGTAACTGCAGATTGTTTTGAGAGAATTTTCTAAACGAAAGGTTTCTGATTGGCTTTTATGCCCTTCCCGCCCTGCTTTATGATTTTCTATGGTTCTTTGAATAGAAGCACTATTGAAGAAAGAGGGGAAAAAGAAATCTTTGGGGCTATGCCATTAGCTTTTTGACTCTTGGACATATTCAGAGCCAATTCTATGTACCGGCACCAAATTATGTGTTAATTGAATAATAGAAATACATACACAGGTATAACTGCAAATTTTTATGTCTACTGCAAAGCTATCCAGGCATTTTTTTCAAACCAGTTTTCTATAGCTAAGTTCATGCTTCAGTTTCTCCTTGAGTCTGGAGAAATAGATAAGTCTCACATTACAGCTATTGAGATGGAATAAAAGAAAATAGAAGTTTGAAAGTTTGATGAGCATAAGCTATGCAGAGGTTTTGCAGTTTCCTTAAGAACTGTTTCCAGATATCTTCTTTAGCCTTTATCTCAAAACGCCCAACAAAATGGTAATTTACTTCTATTATGGTATCATGTTAATTATGCCCCTAGGAGATGTCATGTGGTGGGGACAGGAGTTCATCCAGACTTTGGCAGTTGATCTGAAGGATTGGAGCCAGGGGAAACCAAATATCTCTTATCTCTAGGAACTTTCACTGAGGAGAATGTAGCCATAAGTACATGTAGATGTAATCTTGTGAAATTGCAAGTGGGACAGAAGCTGTGCTGAACACTTGTAGAGAGTCTTGTCTTAGCAGATGTACTTAAACACAGTTGGTATTGGTATAATGGAAAGGTGACTCGAGGAAAATCTGGAAAACATAGGTCTAGAACTCATCTATCCCTAAAGAACAGTGAATGTGACTATGTCAGGAATTGTTTGGTGCCAAAATTGCCACATCTCTAAAGTAGGAACACAAATAGCTGCCCTGGGTACCTTAGAGACTTGACATAAAAATTGCACTCTATATAGACGAGAAGCAATGTTTTACTTTTAATTCTTTCAGCAAACATTTATTGAGTGTCTGCTCTGTGCCAGGCACTTGGCTCAGTGCTTGGAATACAAAGATGAAGAAAGCAGAATTCCTACACAGGGCCTGGAGCCTGGAGCCTGTGGTCTGCATTGGTCTAGTTAGATCACGTCGTGGAAATCAAATCGCAATGCAGTGTGGGGAGAGGCAGTGCCCCATGTGTTACAGGGGCAGAGGAGAAGGTTCCTCTCCCAGCACGTGAGTGTTGGGAATGAGGAAGGGCTTTCTAGAAGGGGCGCCTCCTGAGCTCATCTTCAAGGGGAACCAGGAATTAGCCAAGCAAAGGGTGATAGAAGCAGATGATCAAAAACACAGAAGGGTGAAGACGCAGTGGGCAGAGAATCAGAGGTCATGGCACTGAGTGAAAGGGAGTGGTAGTAAAAGATGGCTGGAAATTGGCTCCAGGTAGAATGGAAGGTCATAGCTTCTCTTTTCTGTTGGCTAGTGATCGCTTCTGTGTATCTCGTGTTAGTTAAGGTGCTCCAAGAGGAAAGGGGAGGGAATTCTGGCTTTTGTTTGTGTGCCTGTTTGTTTAGATCACAAGTAGGCACAGTCAACACTCTCCAGGTATTTTCTTTAGGTGGCCATAACGAATTTGTGAGTTGCACATCGCAATATGAAATTGTTATGGATTCCAGGTTCCTGGGCACTCATACATTTTTAATATACTCCTCCATCATTGAAAAGCAGGAGTCCTGGGGAATGTTTCGTCAGTTTGGAAATGAAAAAAAAAAACCATGGCAGCAAAAGTCCCTTGCAAATTTTCCTCATTGCTAATCATCAAGGAAACCTTTATGAGCAGAGATAAGTGGTAATTTTTTACATAGACATTTTAGTTATTTAAGTAGAGACCTGTTTCATTTTCTTTACTTTTCTGTTTTGAGAGAAGGATTATTTAGCTTTTGAAAATGTAAATTGAAATCTTAACTTGTCATGTGAGACTGACATGTAGCTGATGGCACCTCTGCTGAATCATAAATTCATGGAACATCTTTGGGCAAACAGTTGGATTTCTTTTGTCCAGGTGGAATGATATTGGGAATATCACTCATAACAAGTCAACTATCCTAGTGGAGCTTGTCAACAAGGAAGAGACGGCCCTTCTTCACACGGTAAGCAAAATGGACAGACAGCGGCAGGGTCCAACAAGCAGCTTGCTCTTTGACTTTCCAACTCCTAATATTCTTTCCTCACTCTCCATGTCTTGAGGGTATGAATGTTCTCTTGAAAAGATACTTTCTAGTACTTACCGAGTGCTATCACAGCTCCTTTTGGAATAATGCTATGAAATACCATGTTTAAAAATGCCAGGTTTCCCAGGTGACTTTTGACTCTAGGATTAGAGTTTGTCAATCTGCCTTACCTGTGACGGATCACATAGGCTAGCATGCCACACTGCTCTGCACTTTAGTTACAGCCCTCATTAAGTAGTTCCTGATCATATTGCATTGCATTTTCTTTTGCTGGATGACCTGGATTTTCCTTCCCATCATAGCCTAATCAGAAGTAAGCTGAGTGACTGCCGTTCTGTCCAGAGCCAAGACGGTTCATGCATCTCACTGCCTCTGGTTTAATGATGTTTGGTGTTTATTCCCTGTTGTGCCTTGATTCATTTACTGATTTTTATGCACTTGGTGTGGAATTATGTGGATGTTCCAGTTCATCAGTGTCCATCCCAGCACCTTGGACATACAGGATTCTTTTGGAGTCAGCATTGTCTGCTCTCCTTTGCTTGGCTTGGTAGGCACTGCTGCTTCTGAGTTTCAGCAGGTTGGTTTGCCGGTGTTCTTTTGTAGTTGAAATGAAGGGAGCAAGGAATGTGTCCGTGCTTAGAAGTAATCTTAGTGAAATGCATATATCATCAAACAAATGTTTGTTTTTCTCTGTCCCTTATTTTTCCAGGATGATATCGAAAATGCCAAATACATCTCTCGGTTGTTTGCTACACGGCACAAGTTCTACAAACAAAACAAAATCTGCACAGAGTAAGTATGGATACAGTTCACCTTCTCACCAGATGACTTTGTCAGATTACATTCGTGTGCTTTAGGGATATTGTAGATCACTTTCTCCATTCCCTCCTTTTCCTCATTCTTTGTAAAAGCTAAAGAAGTATGCTAAAGCCAGGCAGGAATGAAAGAACTGTAATGAAAAAGTCTCTCTAACATAGTGCATATGCCTGGAGACAAAATAATTTCGCAGATTGACTGCGGATGCTTGACGACCTGAATTGGCGGGCCCACGTCACCACCCCCTTCGCGACGCTTCGCTATGAGTTTGGAGGAGCCGAGCCATGCCCAATTTGCCAGGGCGCCTCTTCGTGTCAGATGTGGAGAACCCTCAGAAGCATGTAGCGGTGACGAGCCAACTTGAAAGAGAAGACGCTCCTGTCATCCTCAGCTCCGTTTCGCTTACACAGTTGGCCTACCCTGCGTGTGCTTCTGGGTCATGTCATCTGAGTATAAATGAGAGGCCAGGGTAATTAGAGGAAGACTTGGAAGACACTAATAGATGTCACAAACCTATGCGTGTGTGTGTGTGTGTTGTAATTTGGAAATACAGACAATCAAGAGGAATCTGATGAGGGAACTTAAATGTGACCTGACCCCAGATGTAGCATGCTGGGGCTCACACTACGTCGTCTTTACCTTGGTTGCCTTCAAAAGACGTTCCTCAACAGAGTACATTCAGCAGCGTGGGAGCCCAAGGTGTTTAATTTTGTTTCAAAGAGCTTTAGGGCTGTAAATGCAAAAGAAGAACTGCTTTTCCACTCCCCCAGTGGACACATCCAAGACTGAAAAGTATTGTCCTAGAGCAGTTCCTGCTGAAGGATGTGGCTGCTTTACTGGATCGGCAGGTCATAGCAGACTTTTTTCTCCACATGAGGGAGACTGTTTCAAACCAGCCACTGCAAATTGGTCACTGCTGGGGTCTAAAAGTATGTTTGATAGTATTAAGGCTGCCAGCAAAGTTGGCCAATGCAAATCAGAGGAAGACCTGATCAGGACATGGTAAATTAAATGGCCATGGCTTTCTTATAGGCACACGCTCACAGACCATTCTTTTGAGCAGATTCCCTATTGGTCACGTCTGTGCAGTTCTACACGGTCGTTGCCTTTGACATATGAAGGGGTCTTTGACATTAACAGGCATTCAGTAGTTGACTTCTGTAGGGAGAATAAAAAGAAAACTTTTGAGAAGTGTATTTCACAGTAGTCTTCTGGCTTAACCATTTCTCAGCAAATGTCTTTCCTATAAAAAGTACTGAATATTTATATGTCTCTTGTGGTCCTTTCTTCTGATATTAGTGACTATCCCTTGTTAGATTGAAGACTAAGAAGATGTTCTGATTTTCCTTTCTCCTTCCATCATAACCATTCCTTTCTTCTTCCTAGCCAGGCATGGAAGGTTCCTAATCTCTTAGGTGACTAAGGCTAGGACTCCCTCTGCAAAGTACAGTCATAATCCCCATGCTTGTTCAATTCATTGTATGGTTTCAGAAGTGCAGCATAGACTCCAGTAAGGCCTGGGTATCCCACTAGAGTTTCACGAAACCAGCCTCATTTTAACAGCATCCTTCTCCACTTTTGAGTCCTCTCTGCCCTCGAGAAGCCGGTCATCGGTTTTCCTGCTCCTACAGACCTACTGCTTGTTATTTGGAGATATAGCTACCAAGAGTGGTTCTCATATTTCTTGACTATGGGAGAAAAAAATGGGGGAAGTGTATTTAACGTAGGTCTGATTCTATTGAGTTTGGCCAAGTGTTTAAAACTTCCAGTGTTCTATCTCCATCATTTGACCAAGGAAAAGACGTTCTATCACGAACAAGGTAGGAAGGATGAAATTTCAGAATAAGGAGAATCCTTTAAATTAAAGAAGTTTAACATGATGTAAAACTCTATACCTCCTGAATTTTTAGTTTTAATGATTACACTGAGGGAGGACAGGGGAAATGTAATGACATTTGGCACCGTTTGCTCCAAGGCACCTTTGATTTCATTTCTAGGCCCTACGTATATTTATTGCTACTCTCCTTTTTATTTTTAATCCAGGTTTACTATTATTATTTTTAATCCAGGTTGGCTCTCAGTCTGTAAAGGGTCTGACCAGAGAAATAGTTGTGTGTTATGATATTTTAATGAAAAGTTCTTTTATATGGTCATTATTAATTTCCTAGGGCTACCATAACAAATTACCACAAACTAGGTGCTTGAAACAACAGAAATTTCTTCTCTCCGAGTTCTGATGGCTAGAAGCCCAAAATCAAGGTGTTGGCCGGGCCACTCTCCTCTGAAGGTTCTAGAGGAGGATTTTTCCTCACCTCTTCTCATCTCTGGTTGTTGCTGACAGTCTTTGGCCTTCCTTGGCTTGGAGATGTATCCCCAGTCTCTGCCTTCGCCATCACGTGGCATTCTCCCTGTGTGTCCCTGTGTCCCTGTGTCTTCACCTCGTCTTCTTATAAGGATACAGGTCACTGGATTCCTCCTTGTCCCTCCCAGTCCACTATGACTCATTTTAACTCAAATATTTCTGCAAAGACCTCTTTCCAAGTTACCCTACAGACACTGGGGGTTAGGACTTGAGCATATCTTTTGGGGGACTCAGTTCAACTTGCAACAACCCTATTCAGAAATATTTTACGATTTTGGATTTTCATTTGACTGTCGACATTTAAAAAATATATTTTTTTCCTCTTTTTAAAGAATAATTACATGTATTTTTTTTACAAAGAGAGCTTTATTACAGTATGCAATATAAAGAGACAGGAGGTGTAACAGCCTCAGATCTGTCTCCTTAAACATATGAAAAGTTACAGAGTAGCATTTAAAATCGGCATGTACTAATGGTGATGTTTCTCAGTCTTGCTTATTTCCCACTTAATTTTCTTTAGTCATCAGTCTCACTCTTTTAATATTGCCAATAAAGAATTAAAAAATAAATAGAAATTGCTCTTAGCTTCACTATCTGGAAACACAATGTTTATGCTTGGTATTTTTGATGTAGTTCTTTTCTCCTTCTCCCCCTCCTTTATCTCTCTGGCCTTCTTCTAGATGGTAAATAATACTGACTAGCCTTGTTTTTTTCACTTTTTCATACAGACAATCAACTTCTCCACCCCCCATCAGACGCCAGCTCACCTGGAGCCGGTCCTCCCTGGTATGTATCATCTCTTTAAATAACCAAGTAGTCTGACTGTTGGAAACACAGATGTGTTCTTTTGTTGCAAACTTGAGGAGAGAGGTAAGAAGACATCAGGACCAGGGCAGATCCTGAGAACACGGAGGGCACCTGTCTGTCAAGCTGGGGCGATGTGGGTTCATTTTCTCCCCTGTACCCTTCCAGGCGCATTGCTTCTCAGGGCAGGGCTCGAGGGTCAGCCCCGTGAGTCAACCTGCACATCTCATTCCAGGCCACTGAAACCCGGTCCGCCAGCACACAGTCCATTGCGTGTTTTTATCTACTTGCTCATCTGTTGTTTTATCACTCCTTCTGGTTTTTCGTATTCATTGCCATCAAGAGACCTCAATAAACTAGTCAGAGAATGCTTTTTAAATGAGGAAAGAATTGAATGAGTTTAGTTGTTTGGCCTCAGGTATTCAGTGGGGAACATTAATTGCTTGTTTTCTAATTCGAAGCCTTTAATTGACCAACGTAATTTGAATCGATCTGCTGTTCTATCTAACATTGGTTTATTTGTTGTTTTCTACTACTCCCCTCATCAGGTGAATCAGATAAGGAAAACAACTTTGATGGCAATATATATGTTCTGTCTTAAGCTGTGTCAAATTTTAAAGGATTATTCAAAGATAATGTAATAGAAATATGTAGGAGAGTTGGTTCCCTTTAAAGTTTTCTCCCCCCAGGTCACAGTTCTTTCCCTTTCGGTTATGATTTTTTTAAAAACAAAATCAAAATAGACATATGACTTTTTATCGTTCTAGATAATCAGCTTCTAGTGCACAGGAGAATAATATTTTACTGCTCTTTCTAAGCAATGTATACATACCTTGTAGCACATCTTTAACTTGTCTTTTGAAAGGAAAATTTGGAGAAAATCTTTTTTTCTGGAAAATGCATGGACTTGGATAATTTTAGAGTTGAGCCATTATATCATTCCATAATGATCCCTAAGTACTCGTGGATATTTATATTCTTAATATGTGCAATATTTCCCTTTTCTTGGCCTTGAAGGCCTGGAAGTCACTTTGGGGTTTACCCTTGGAGTACCAACCAATTCATGATGCTGCTTTCTTAATTCTTCTCCTTCCTTAGTGTTATTTTCCTTTTCTGGGGTCCAGATATCTTAGTGTGATCATTTTTCATTTATGTCTAGGAACCTGAAGGGAGGCACAAAGTGATTTAAGCTTTTCTTGTGACCCCATCTCTTGCCATAACTATCTAGAGAATGCAGAGGCTTTCCTATTTTATTGGAGGAAGACAATGTACAGGAAGCCAGATTCTGCCTTCTCCCTTTCTCCTGCTCTGTAGGCTTAAAGTATTAAGCCAAGAGTGTCTTGGGATGAGACTATGCACAAGACAGGGTAACTTTGTCTCTTGGCTCCCTGCTGCCAGCCAGGACTGCTGTTTTTCCCTTGCCCTCCTGCTGCCTGCTGTATGACATTTCACTTGCTTCTGTTTTAGCAGGTATGGGAAGAAATGGAATATATGATTCTAAAATAGTGTTTGGAGGATTAGTTATGATTGCCCTTTGCCTGTACACTTACAACACTCCACAGATTGTCACTTACTCTGAATTTTTTTTTAACAAGTGCAAGAGGAGGCAGTAAGCCAGTTTTCCCTGCTAAGTATTTCTATTCCCTTCTACAAATCCAAATCCCTCTCTATTTTAAAAACCTGCTGTAGTTCCTGCTGTCCTTTCATGGAAAAATTAAGTAATGTTTGACTAAGAAGAGGAAAAATATTTTTAAGTCACAACCAGCCAAAAGTATATATTAGGAGAAGTGATAGAGCATCTTTCCTTTGGTACCCTGAATTACTTAGTTAGATTAATTTCATTTCAGTTCATTATTTCTTCTCCCGTGCTTACTTTTAACTTTCGGATCCCTTGACCTCATTACCTTCTTCGTTTGCCCTTTGGATACTCAAGCATTTTGTTTGTAGCCAAAACATGGGAGGTGAGTTATTTTTCCAGCTTTAAACTCTGACAAGTACTTTTTCCATTGAGAAAGTATGACCTCTGCTCACCTGGGGTTTGTTGACTTGATTTTAGCTTTTTCTCTCCTAAAATAGTAATATTTGAAAAAATATCTACTTTATGGTTCGTTTTTAAAAATAAACTTTTAAGAGATCATCTAGTTTGGTAGTTTACAAATTTAACTTTATAATTTTGTTTGTTTTTTGTTTGTTTTTAGCATGAGAAACCTTTCATCAAAAAATTCTTTCCTGGATCCCTAATATGTAAATAAAATGGATAATGGTTTGGGTAGGTGGGGGGAGGAGGAGGCCGCATTAATGTGATTCCTTTAAAAATGGCATAAAAAGGAACCTGAGATCCAGTGAGGTTAAATGACTTGCTCTAAATCACAGCATCAAATAATCATAACGTGAATATTTCTTTTGTTGGCTCACCAAATATTTCATCCATTGAAGCTCTTTTTTCCCCCCTTCTGAAACTTACTCTCTTCGGAGTGGGAAGTTACTCAGGTTGATTGTAAATGGCCATCTTTAAGAACCATATAGAAAAGATTCTTCTTCAATGGTTGTTTTAGACTGCTGGGCTACCGAAAGCAATGTATCAGAAATGGGTTGGCTTGTACCATGGGGGTTTATTAGCTTACAAGCCTTATAGTTTTAAGGTGGAGAAAAATGTCTAGATCAAGGCATCTTCAGGCAATACTTTCCCCCGGAGACTGGTGGCTGGGAATCCTGGGCTCCTCTGTTACCTGGCAAGGCACGTGACAGCGTCTGCTTGTCTCTCCCTTCTCTGGATCATGTTGCTTTCAGTTTCTGGAGTCCGTGGCCTTTTTCCTCTCTTCCTTCATATTCATCCCATTTAAAAAGGATTCCAGTTAGAAGATTAAGACTCACCCCAGGCCACTACTGAAGGAACCTCATCAAAAGGCCCTAGGTACAACAGGTTTATTCCCAAAGGAATGGCTTAGCTTTAAGAATATGATTTCCTGGGGTCCATCACACTTCAAACCATCACAAAAGGGTAGATAGATAGTTGAACGGATTTCCTACAAAGCCCTTTCTGCATTTCATTCTGCAATGGGGAGGACCAATAAGTGTTTGCAAGAAAAATGCACTCATGCTGTCAGCCACATTTTAGATTTTTATATAAATTGCAACTGGACCCTGCTTAACACTAGTCCCGTTCCAGTTCAAGGTTGAAGGTGAGCTGTAGGTATAGCAACACTGATATCTATGAGCTGGTGGCTCCAGGAGGGAGCCAATTTCGAATAGACTGAAACAGTTTCTCCCTTATTCTCTTCATATTTCTTAGGTGAGACCTAATGATGTGCCTGAGTTATTCCCTTAAAAGTGGCATAAAGAGCTTTGCAAGCATTTTAGAAAATAGATTAATAGCTACGTTCAGCCTTCAGATTGTTTCTTTCTCTGTCTAACCTTGAACCGGCTTCTTTATTTCCCCCTTCTTGTGTCTCCAGTTGCAACTTAGCAATGAGATGGGGGTGCAGATGGGTGGAAGAGCGGCCGAGGGGTTGGGCAGGGAGAGCAGCTGCTGGCAGACGTCCTTGCAGCCGTGGGTTCTGGAGCCAGGGCCGCTCCTGCCGGCACCCTCCCCCATCCGCCGTGTTCTCTGTTTCAGCCCCGGCAGCCGCCTTACATCCTGCCTCCCATGCACGTCCAGTGTGGAGAGCACTACACGGAAACACACACTTCCCAAGGTAACTCTGGCTTGCCCCTTCCCCATCCTAAGACCAAACGTTGAGTACCGGTAAGCAGTACAAGAGACTGACGACAGAGATGCTTCCACGTTACCCTTGTCTGAATGACAGGAGCCAGCAGCTTCATTTGGTGAAAGGCTACCATTTACCCCGAGAGAAAAATTCCCCCAGAAATTTGCTCCTCCGGGAGTCAGAGACGAGGCAGCGAGTGAGCGCCTTTTCTCCTTCCTTCCCATGTGAGCTGGCGAAGAGAGGGGGCGGTGTACCCCGGCTGAATGCCTTTTACCCTCCTACCACGTGGAAAGCTTACACCGGTTTGTCTGTTTTCATGGTGACAGAGAATATAGGCATCCAGGACGATTGAAAGAAATACCCAAATAATTGCAGCCTCTTACTAAGCTGTTACTTCTCATCTCTCCCACCAGCCCCTTCTCAGAGCTTCTACCTTGTAAAGGAAATCTGTTTTATTCCTCCTTTTCTCCCTAAACACTTCCATCCAAAATGCATGAAAAAGCCTGCTCTAGTAACAATAGCAATTAGAGGGGTAAAAATTAACATTTATAAAGCAATTATTATGTGCCAGGCACTGTTCTGAGCACCTGCTATGTTTTGTTTCTCCTCAAAATTAACTTATGTGATCGGTGCTATTATCGTTGCCATTTTACAGTTATAGAAACTGGGATGCCCAGAGGGTAATGGTCAGACTTGGAGGTGAGGTGAGGGTTGGTGTCTTTTTTTAAAAGATTTATTTATTTATTTATCCCCCACCCCCACCCCAGTTGTCTGTTCTCTGTGTCTATTCGCTGTGTGTTCTTCTTTGTCCACTTCTCTTGTCAGTGGCATGGGAATCTGTGTCTCTTTTTGTTGCATCGTCTGTGTCAGCTCTCCGTGTGTGCAGATCCATTCCTGGGCAGGCTGCACTTTGTTTTGCGCTGGGTGGCTCTCCTTATGGGGCGCACTCCTTGCACATGGGGCTCCCCTACACGGGGACACCCCTGCATGGCAGGGCACTCCTTGCATGCATCAGCACTGCGCATGGGCCAGCTCCACACGGGTCAAGGAGGCCCGGGGTTTGAACCGTGGACCTCCCATTTGGTAGACGGATGCCCTATCCACTGGGCCAAGTCCGCTTCCCAGGTCGGTGTCTTGACTCTTGTAATACTCAGCCAAGGGCCTGCTGGTGCAAAGTACCAGCAGTCTGTTGGCTTTTATAAAGGGGGTTTCTTTGGGGGTAAGCCTTACGTTCCAAGGCCATAAAAGTCCACCTCCAGGCACCAGAAGAGGTACGTTCTCTCCGAAGTTGGCTACCACGTGGTGAAGCAAGATGGTGGCGCTGCCTCCCCTCTGGGCTCACCCTTGCCTCTTTTTTTTTTTTTTTTAAATTTATTTTTCTCCCTTCTCTACCCCTCGTTATCTGCTCTCTCTGTCCATTCGCTGTGTGTTCTTCTTTGTCCACTTGCATTCTTGTCAGCGGCACCGGGAACCTGTGTCTCTTTTTGTTGCATCATCTTGTTGTGTCGGCTCTCTGTGTGTGTGGCGCCATTCCTGGGCAGGCTGCACTTTTCTTCGTGCTGGGCGGCTCTCCTTATGGGGCACACTCCTTGCGCGTGGGGCTGCCCTACGCGGGGGACACCCCTGCGTGGCAGGGCACTCCTTGCGCACATTAGTGCGTGGGCCAGCTCCACACGGGTCAAGGAGGCCTGGGGTTTGAACCACAGACCTCCCATGTGGTTGGTGGATGCTCTATCCATTGAGCCACGTCCACTTCCCTCACCCTTGCCTCTTGAGCTCTGTGGGCCCGACTTCTAGAAGCGGCACGCTTCAGCGACCCTGCAGCCCTGTCCCTCCTGGCACAGGGCTTGCCGCCTTCTGGGCCTCCTTGTCGGTCTCCACCCTCCTGCTCGCTTCCCAGTCTCAGCCGTAAGCTACCAGGCAGGATGGCTCACCTCACCCGGGCCTCAGCAGAGTGACCCTTCCCAATTCTGACACATGGCAGGATCAAAAAGGGCAGAGCTCTCTCCTCCTGTGTCTGTCTGAGTGTCTGCTTATATCAGACTGGGGGGGGAGATGGAGGGGGGGTGTACCCCAACCTGGGTCCCACCACCTGACACAGTTGAATCGAAAGCCCTAAATCAGTCTTAACAGATAATCTAATCAAAGGCCCCTCCACAGAATTTAATGCATTGAAGAGGATCACACCCAGGGGAATAGATTAGTTTACAAACATAATATTTCTTCTTTTGGGATTCATAAAATAATCTCAAATTGCTACATCTCCCAAGCCAGTACTCTCAATCGTTACACTAGGGAAGCAGGCTTGGCCCAGTGGTTAGGGCGTCCGTCTACCACACGGGGAGGTCGCGGTTCAAACCCCGGGCCTCCTTGACCCGTGTGGAACTGGCCTATGTGCAGTGTTGATGCGCGCAAGGAGTGCCCTGCCACGCAGGGGTGTCCCCCGCATAGGGGAGCCCCACGCGCAAGGAGTGCACCTCGTAAGGAGAGCCGCCCAGCATGAAAGAATGTGCAGCCTGCTCAGGAGTGGCGCCGCACACACAGAGAGCTGACACAACAAGATGATGCAACAGAAAGAGACACAGATTCCTAGTACTGCTGATAAGGATCGAAGCGGTCACAGAAGAACACAGCGAGCAAACAACTGGGGCAGGGGAGGAAGGGGATAGAAATAAATAAAAAAATAAATCTTAAAAAAAAAATCATTACATTAAGCACTCCTCAAAACAGAGGATGTTAGAAAGTCTTAGATCTTGACAGTATGTTAAATGGATGATTAGTTTCTGTGTTATCATCTGCTGGCTATTTTGAATCCTCTGTTCTGTGAAAAGTGTGAGCGTGAAAACAAAGACAAATCAAGGCTATTTAATTTAATAAAACAGGACTTCTTACCAGCAGGCTAGCAAAGTTACCCTGCTTCTATGGGAAGGCACCAAGACCCATGAAGGAGGTCAAATCTACCCTGCGTTGTAGTTTTCCCTGCCCGCTTCCTCTTATCTGGTCCCTGTCCACTGCCCTCCTCTTCAGGCAACTATTTTCCATGAATCACCTTTTCTGTTTTTTCTCCTTTTCCGGCTTTGTCTCCCTCTGCTTTGCCCATGCTTAAATTCATAGTGTGAAAGTCAGTGCACTCTCTCACAGAACAGTGCTTGGCAAGAGATTACCTTCCGAGGCGTGTGTGTATGTAGGTGTGTGTTGACTGAAAGAACCCTGGACATCTGGCAGGGGCCTGACTTTAGAATTTTTATCTCTTTGGGACCCCTCTTTAAACTGCTACTAATTGTTACTTGAGTTGACCTCAATTATGAAATCAAATCTAAAGGAAGACTTCAGGCAGTGGTACAGTAGGTCTGATTCTGAATTGGCTCCAGGGTTTGCTGATCTGAATGAGCTGGCCATGCTGACTTCCTGGCTCTAAGTATTTGTCTCAAACGGCTCCTTGGGTAAAGGGATCTTTTGCATTGCAATCAGGAAGAGTAGCTCCATGTCAAACCCATTACCCTCTTAGAGTTGTTGACATCCAGTCCTGCTCCTGAGCCCTGCGCAGGAGGCCAGGACTTGGCGTACCCAACACCTACCCATGCGTCGTTACCCAACTTAAAAGCTCACGGCAGTACTGAGGGCTTGTCCGGGCGACTCCTGTTCCAAACGTGGATACCTTTCTTTGTTTACATTCATTTTTTCCTTATGCTTTAAAGCGTTCCTTCTGTATATTGGCATTTTGTCCAAGAAATTTCCTGTTTTTCTGCGGCACATGTGGGTGGAGACAAGGGACTTCATTTTTCCGTGACTTCTTTAAATGGAGAGTCACCCCTGCGCTCGGGAGGCTGACCGGATTCAAAGCCTGCTGGCTCCGAATTCACGTGCCTCTGCTTGACTTCTTGCAGACAGCATTTTCCACGGGAACGAGGAAGCCCTGTACTGCAACTCCCACAACAGCTTGGACCTCAACTACCTGAACGGCGCGGTGACCAACGGCAGCGCGTGCAGCGTTCCCAGCGTCAGCTCGCTCAACTGCTCCCAGGGTTTCGTGCAGGCTTCGCCCATCTCCTCCAGCCTCAGCATCCCGGGCACCGACGCCACGCGGGCCGACTACATCCCCAGCCACCGGCACAGCGCCATCATCGTTCCGTCCTACAGGCCGACCCCCGACTACGAGACCGTCATGCGGCAGATGAAGAGAGGGGTGATCCATGCGGACAGCCAGAGCCAGTCCCTGAGAAACCTCACCATCAGCAACGCCCATGCCTACACCCAGCCGGAGGAGCTGGTGTACAGCCAGCCCGAGATGCGGGAGAGGCACCCCTACCCCGTCCCCTATGCGCCGCAGGGGGGCTACGGCGGCCAGCCCGTGGGCCCTGCCGACCCGACGGGCCCCAGGAGCGCCGCACAGAGCCAGCCGGGGGCCAGCGCCATCTCGCACACGGTGAGCACCCCCGAGCTGGCCAACATGCAGCTCCAGGGTGGCCTGCACTACAGCGCAGCCCACATGCTCCAAAACTATCTCTTCAGGCCGCCACCCCCCTACCCGCGGCCCCGGCCCGCCACCAGCACCCCAGACCTCGCCAGCCACCGCCACCAGTACGCCAGCGGCAGCAGCCCCGACCTGGTGACCCGCAAGGTGCAGCTGTCGGTGAAGACCTTCCAGGAGGACAGCTCCCCCGTGGTGCACCAGTCCCTCCAGGAGGCGAGCGAGCCGCTCACGGCCACCAAGCACCACCCCGGCGCGGGGAGCAAGCGCCACAGCCTGGAGGTGATGAGCAGCATGGTGCGCGGGATGGAAGCCATGACCCTCAAGTCGCTCAACCTCCCCAAGGTGCGGCGCGGCGCCCTGCGGGAGCAGGCGCCGCCGGAGGGGGGACGGGCGGGCCACGAGGGGCCTGCGCTCCCCCGCTACCACCACGAGAAGACCGCCTCCAACGCCACCATGCTGATCCACAGCAGCGAGAGCGAGGACGAGGAGGAGGCGGCCGAAGCCGGCGCCCGGGTCCCCGCGCTCCGGGAGGAGGCGGGCTACAGCGCCCAGCTGCAAGCCGCGCTGGCCCGCATCCCCAACAGGCCCCCTCCCGAGTACCCCGGGCCCAGGAAGAGCGTTAGCAACGGCGCGCTGAGGCAGGACCACGCCAGCCTCCCTCCGGCCGCCGCCAGGGCCCGGGTGCTGCGGCACGGGCCGGCCAAGGCGGTGGCGGCTTCCCGGGCAGACGCGCTGGCCGCCAACGGGGCCTCCCTCGGCCCCTCCATCTCGGAGCCCGACCTGACGAGCGTGAAGGAGCGGGTCAAGAAGGAGCCTGTGAAGGAGAGGCCTGTGTCTGAGATGTTTTCCCTGGAGGACAGCATTATAGAGAGGGAGATGATGATCAGGGTGAGTGCCTGCCCCTCCCGGGGGTTTGGTCGGTTGGTGGGTTTTCGGGGACAGTGAAACTCGCAGGGCTCCGCCACGCAGCCCCGATCTGGTCCTTTTCTGTGATTAAATTCAGTGTATGAAAGCAAACACGCTTTTAGGTGCAGAGGGAGGCACGGGGCTTATCGGAGAAAGTGTTAGGTATTTTAAAGAACCATGTGGCATTTAAACGGGTCGTATCTTATTCCACAAAACGTTGTTTTCAGCCCCTTCAGATGAGTCTTCCGTGCTCATTCATGGCTTTGAACCAGTTCTCTTGGTGCTATAGTTGAGTGAGGACAGCGTAGGCTCGTGGTGTGGAGGGAACATTTTGCTATTTATTCGGGTCTCAAACTACCTGTTGTATAGGTTGCTAGCAGCTTGTTTTCCTACATCTCCTACTGTTTTTTTTTTAAAAGGGGGAAGTATTTTTTCTAATTAAGTATTTTTTTTTTCCAAAGTAATCTTTTTTTTAAAAATTAATTTATTTTATTTATTTCTCTCCCCTTCCCGTTGTCTGTTCTCTGTGTCTATTTTGCTGTGTGTTCTTCTTTGTCCACTTCTGTTGTTGTCAGCAGCACGGGAATCTGTATTTCTTTTTGTTGCATCATCTTGTTGTGTCAGCTCTCCGTGATGTGTGAGGCGCCATTCCCGGGCAGGCTGCTCCCTCCTTCGCGCTGGGCGGCTCTCCTTATGGGTGCACTCCTTGCGCGTGGGGCTCCCCTACGCGGGGGACACCCCTGTGTGGCAGGGCACTCCTTGCGTGCATCAGCACTGCGCATGGGCCAGCTCCACACGGGTCAAGGAGGCCCGGGGTTTGAACCCTGGACCTCCCATGTGGTAGACGGACGCCCTAACCACTGGGCCAAGTCTGCTTCCTCCAATTAGGTATTAAAAGCGAACCATCCTTCCAGGCTTTCTACCAAGGTCTGCATGTCAAGATTACTTGCTAGTATTGTCCAGACTGTGATGAACCCAGCATTATTTTTGGTCTTTCTTTCAATAGATGTTTAATACAAATCCAAGAAAATGAGAGTAATTGGATAGGTAACTCAGTAATTGACCATGGAGCTTCAAGTCCCCACTGAGCTTATCCTGTCAAAAATTTAGGCACATGTATGTGAATTCACACATACGTGAATTTGCATATCCACATGCACATCCATACATATGCACAGACACACATACAACATTGGAAGGTTCATCCCAGTATTAGACATAAATAAGCCTTCTTCAGAATCTATACAATCTAAGGGACCAGGTATGTTGTCAGAACAAGACAGTGCAGGTAACAGATATGTGTGTAGAACGAGGTCATTGTATCTCTTATTGTCGACAAAATAGTTGGATTGTCATTGTTACTTTAACAAATATCTAAAAGGTCAAAAGTATTTACACCCTGAAAATGCAAGACAAAACTCTCCATTATAACTAATCAAACTCAGATTGCTTTCTACTCTTCATTCACGTCTATACCATGAGGCTTACTTTAGGAACTCTAGAACAGCTGTTAACTTAAAATTTGCTTTGATGGAGCTCATTAGACTCCCCTCATTCGTAAGTCTTCCTAAATCACCAGCGGGAATCACCTAAGAGGGACAGTCAGGAGTTAAATTTTAAAGGAGGACAAGTTCCTGGGTTCAGGAATATTATCCACAGCAACTTTATTCCTTTAGAAAAACCTTAAGAACATTCTCAGTCTCACAGTTCTGGCCATTGGAGGAATAGTGCTAAGAATTTGGTGCAGGCATAACTTTTTCCACTTTTTGCAAACCTGGAGGGAAATTTTGAAAGATGTGCCTATACTTCTGGCAAATGAAACTTCTGGCCAGGGGGATGGAATGAAGCATGGTGGGGGCGGGATGCTATTAGAGGAAAGCTTTCCCAGCTTGGAAAAAGTAATTAATTGGTATAAAGAGATTTTTTTCCAGCAGTTCTTGGCCTCAGGTCTCTTGAAAGCAACATGCCTCATGGTATGTATTGATGCTCACACAATAACCTCATTTGAGTCATATTCATTCTCTTTTCTTCTCTTCTTACCCATGTTAAACAACGACCCTGACGCCAAGATCGCAGACCTAGCCCCCTTTGTAGATCTTCTTGCATTATCACAAAGGAGCAGGGGGTTTTCTGCTCTTCCTTCTCCACCTGCTATTCTGTTCATCCAGGTAGAGAATAGTAACAGCAAATTTTGACCATTTTTAGTTTTTAGTTCAGGAACAATCATTACCCCATCCCTACTTCATTTCCCTTTTGCTTTTTTCCCAAACCTCATGCACTCCTCCAAGACTCAAGGTCTGCTACTCCTGCTGGGAACTGGACAAGTTGGCTTCTCAGTGATCCCGATGCCAGGGCAGTACGGTGACACTGCTAGTGCCCCTGAAGCTGACAATGGTTCCAGCTGTCTTTCAGTGAGGAAACTCCCTGTGACGTGTTAACAGCATCTCCCCATCTTATACTTGTCTGCTGTCCTAGCTGGGCAGCTCTTGTTTGGCTTGTTAGGAACCGGTGGGAGAAGGCTGCCTGGCCTCTCCAGGACCCTCTTGAAAAGAAAACAAAGAGAAACTAACTAATGGGAACTGGAGGAGGACAGGTATGGTGAGAATTTGCCCTACAGGCAACTCTCCCTAATTCTCGGCTTCTTGCCTGTTTGATGGATGGTTCAAGCCTTTTAGCTCCTCCTCCTCGCTGGTCCTGCTGCCAGGAAGACATTTCCCTGCTCCTAGTCCACTAAATAGAAGTCAGGGTCAGGGAAGAGAAGGGACCACATCAGAGCTTCCTGTTGTTGTTGTTATTTTTTTTTATCTCTGGTAAAAGTTAGTAAGTGAGAAGGCACTAGAGAAATAGTTTCTCACTGAGGTTTGGTTTTCACTTGATAGGTAGTTGTCCTTTCCCAAGAGAGAGACAAGTTAGTTACTTTTTGTCTTAGGCCCAGGTAGCATTACCTTATAAGCTCAGATGGGAAGGAAGAATAAAGATTGTCTGGGGGTCTAGACCAGTTTTTCAGCCCTGTTACTTTCACACAACTTTGGGGAAGGGTGAAAAGATTCCCAATGAGAAGAGGTGAAGAAAAAAAATCTCCCCCGTAAAAACAAACTGATAAGCAAAAAGAAACCCAGAAACTTAGCTCTAAACTCTATTACCCATAGGGTGCCTAGAATTGAGAAACCAGGGCTGTGCTTTTGGCTCAAAGTCCGCCTGCACTCATCTCGCTTTGAGTTACTCTCTGCGCGGCTCCTGTCCTTTGTCTGATGGGTTGGCTCTGTCACTGGAGGAAGCATCCTCCCAACAGCTCGGGAAGGCCAGGGCGCCCTTCTGATTGTAGGTGTGTGGAGACCATGGAAGGCGTAAAGCTGACTCCACACCCACAATGAGAATAATCCACTAACCCCGTGTGATCCACCAGAAGCCATGATGCCTTGGGGAGAAGATTTACAAACGATGGAAAAAAATTATCTAAAGGCCTAAAAAGAAACTAGAGAGAGAACCGTTTCATCTGTGACACCCAAATGAATCTGCAACGTGGTTTCACTTTAGTTTGGATCAGAAGCTTAAAACTCTAAAAAAAACTTACCTTTTCTATGCTTAGTGAAGTCCCTCTGTGACAAAATTGTTTTTAGGAAAAACCTCTTACTGGCTTGCCTGAAATGAGTAAAAAGAGATTTCTCATACCTCAGTTTAGAGGAATGGGGAAGCACAGCTGAGGCGAGACCTACGGACCAGTGGCCTGACTGATCCAGTTTCAGAGAGTAGGTGCAGGTGGGGATAGAGAGGACAGAAATCTAAAAGCTACAAGCGAGGGCCTGGAGTCAACATCAAAACCTTTTCCTAAGTGGTCTGCTCATCCCCAAAATCCATATACTCCTGTCGGTAAGTCGCATCCAACAATCTTGCACCAGTCCTTGGGAGCCACGGTGTCTGTTCCTTTGGGTTTTTTGGATGAAGCCCAAAAGGTTATGCCTGATGGGTGATCTCAGATGACCCCAGGCTGTGCGTTAGTGAGTGTACCAAACTACATCAGCTCCCACCTTGGGGCCGAATTAACCCCAGGGTCAGAGATTAAATAGAGATGTGACATCCTCAGTCATAGCTCCCCAGAACGGGAACTTGGGAAGGTTTTCTCCATAACTTATGCACTTGGACCTCTCCATTAGCAGCACAGCCAAGTTCTACAAACTTTGCAACATTGTCTACTTACGGCCCATCCTTGTGATTGGGTTAGATTATTTTTGAAATTCCGTGTCTCTGCTCTTTGTCCTCTTTTCCTTCAGCGCTTAAATTCCTGCAGGGTCTTGTGCATTCCCTGTTTGTATGTGGGGGGGCTTATGAGCACTGTGATAGGATGCCTTTTGTGGGGAGCCTTTTCTCCTTTATTTATCTTAAAGTGAAGGCCGGGAAAGAGTAAACTTAGTAATTAACTAATTAATTAAAGCACAGGAGTCCTGTAGGACCAGGCATCGTCATGTGCGATGGGAATAATGGGAAGGCTGTTGATTGACTTTGCCCCACTAATGGTGATTGTCGACATTCCTTGGCTTGGGGGACTTACAGATTTGGGGAGATTAAAACACATTCCAGCATTCTACTGGTATTACAACAACGAGAACATGCCTTTTCTTGCCACAAGAATCTAGAGAAGCAGAAGATGGCAGGCCTGGAGGTGCAGAAGAGGCCGCTGATGTTGGCAGCGCTGAATGGGCTCGCAGTAGCTCGGGTCTCCGGGCGGGAAGAGAATCGAGTTGATGCCACCCGAGTTGCCATGGATGAACGGGTAAGTGCTGGGCCTGTGCAGTGTGTGATTCTCTCTCTATGGTCTTAGGATTCCAGAGCTCTCTCCTTGCCCAAACATGCCACGTCTAAGATTTGTAATTTATTCTTCTATTTGAGATGAGGAAGATCTGGTCTAAATGTAAGCCCGTAAATCAGTCTTTTTCAACATCGAATATTTTGTTCCAGCTTTCCCGCTTTGTAAAGTTGGTGCAGTGATACTTGCATAAAAAGGACCTCTAACAAGTTTTATATCCTTGGTCAAGGCACTCAATCTCTTAATGAAGAGGTTAAACAATTGCTGTCTCTCTCAAATTCTATGATGTTTGTGAATGGTTGCCATTTCTTAGAAGGTGATTCTTTTACCCAAACATTGATGAGAGTTCTTTTAATATGGTGACTCGGTGTATGGCTGTAAACTGTGGCTCATTTATATTTGTTAGGATAACACATTGTGAGAAGTTTGGTTTTGAAAATCAAAGAGAAGTTGCATGGTAGTGTTTCAGAGGTGAAAAATAGGTATTCCTTTAGATCCCAGAATTTCTATTGGAAGGTTAGGGAACAGAATATAAATTTATGAGAGTGCTAATAACATTAGGGTTTTGACTTTTTGCAAGTATTTATAAAGGCTTAGAATGCTTTTAGAGCCACAAGGGACTTGAGAAGAAGGTTTAATCCTGAGAACTACAAACTGTGGACCAGTATCATCTTAAAGTTTAGCTCAGTAAAAACAGCTGTGATAAGAGGAGAAAAGGATTGATTTTGAATTTCACCTCTTGCGTATTTTTCCAGATTGTTTTGTTTAAGGTATGAGTGAGAAGGAAAAGGGTTATAGGACAAAAGCAAACAAAACAAAACAAAAACCTGGCAATTTGGTTAATAATGAGATCATATACTCAAGCAGTAGCTGTTATGTCTTAAAATCCCTTCCTAAAGCTATCGCTGTAAATATTTAAAGAAGTCTGTTTCATTGGGAATTTTGGGGCATGTTTGGATCAGATTGTTCAGCGTGCTGAAAATTGATCTTCTGTTGCAGTTCAGAAACCTGAAGAAGAAACTAGAAGAGGGAATGGTGTTTACAGAATATGAGCAAATTCCAAAGAAAAAGGCTAATGGCATTTTCAGCACCGCAGCTCTCCCAGAAAATGCAGAACGCAGCCGAATCCGAGAAGTTGTCCCCTATGAGGAGAACAGAGTGGAGCTGATACCAACCAAAGAAAATAACACCGGCTACATTAACGCCTCCCATATCAAGGTAAAGAGGGAAGCGTGTTGGGGCAGTTTTCCAAACACTGCCAGGTTAAAGATGAAAACAGGCTGTCGGGGGAATGCATGGACCTCAGCTGTGCCCACCCGGCTTATCCCCAGGCACTTAGGGAGTGCTTGTCTTGGTCAGCTGGAAGGGCGAGTCTGTCACCGCAGGGAGAAGGAAGTCAGCGGCCTCAGGAAAACCTCAGGGCAGGTACTGCCGATGCTTGTTTATCTCAGGGTTGAAATTTTTTTCTCTCTGTTGGTTCCAACTCCCCAAACAACACAAGGTTCCGGTAATAGTACATTGTGATCAGCAGCCTGAGAAACCTGTTTTTGGCCTCGTTCAGAATCATTTCCCTTCTCCAGTAGACTTTTCAACTGTAGCAGTCATTGCTAGGTGCCTGTGAGCCTCTAAACTGTGGCCATGGATCAGTTCTAACCAGTTTTGATACAGAATATGAAAAATACACTGTAGTGGTTGGGTGTAGAGTTTTTACAGAGCATAGATACACATTTTTTTAAAAAGTATCAGAAAGCACTGTAAACTGTCATAGGCCATATTGCTCATTTTCACTCTTTTTGAGAGGGAAGAACTGAAATGAAAAACCTAAGGAAACTTTTAAGTTCACGGGCAAATCTCATGGGCTTAACTTGCATCAGGTATTGAAACACTGATGCAGCCCACACAGCCACTGCTCAGCAGGGTGTCTGTGGAAATCCTACAGAGCAAGATTATACGAGCGTCCTCTTTTGCCCAGTCCCCTCCACCAGTTTCCATCTGTTCCCTGGAAAAAAGCTCTCACCCTGTATAAACTGTGCCCAGTGAGTTTTTTTTAACAGAGGAGCATTCCCTTCCTCAGTATTCTCTGGGGTCCACATTCATCTGTGCATCCGGGTTAGACATAGGTGTGTTAAATAGACCCACAGAGCTTGCAAGAACGTGCTGTACTCCGGAAGAGAGCTGTGTATCGGGCCGGTGTCCCTGTGTTCCAGGCAGCCATGAACAGAGAACGGAGCTTTATTGCTCAGAGGTGGAATCACATCCGTGAACTCTGCCTCAGTAGCACTGGCGGTTGTGCTTTTACTGCAGATTTCAATACCCTCCTGTCAGTACTGGGAAAATAAGAAGAGGCCCCAGGCAGCAGCACACTCTGCGAGGTTTACACTTCCTATATGGTGGGCACCAGAGAGGCTAAGGTTTAAAATCACAGTTCTGCAGATCAGCCAGGCTTTTAGCTGGCAAACATGTGAATGTGACCTCCCACGGCACTTCAAAGTGGATTTGGCTTGCCAGCTTTGACCTAAACAGGTTTGGTGTTGTGAGATAACTGACATGGTTACTTTTTGTGTTCGTATAAAGTTTCATAAAATAAATGAAGAACAAAACTTTCAGACAATGATCACGTCGTTGCTCCTAGAACACTCCAAAGAGATCTGTACTGCGCAGTTGTGTACGGGGGTCTGAGTCCACTGTAGCACCGCACGGAAATGGGGGTGGAGGGCGGCGGGCACAGAAGGACTCCCTCCGAAGTTCACCCTTTTATCCCTGAGACTGTGCACTCAGCATTTGCGGCACAAGTTACTGTTTATGATCCTCTGCAGTTGGTATTTATAACTGTAGAATTACCCTTTCACAATCACCCTTGCCTGCATGGGGTAATTATTTTTTTATCTACGATCATCTCATGACCCCATAATTCAGACAGTAGCTGCAGTGGGACACTGGTATAACACAAGGTGAAGTTATGGATTAAAATGACATACTGTCGACGTCAGGACATTCCTCTCATCTCTGCCAAATGTGGCCCACAGAGCTGCAGCGACAACTTGGGTATTTATACCTCTGTCTCTTATAGAAAGACACTTCTCCAGAAGGGCTGTTATTCCATGGTACATTTCACTTTTTAAAAAGGATGCCACAGAGCAGCGTTTCCCAATTGTGGGCCACAATGCCTTAGTGGGGTGTGGGGTCAGTTTAGTGATGGCTATGACCAGTTGGGTGTTCTGGTTTGGTTTTGGGTTTTGTTTTTTCTTAATGAAATCGACTAGACGAGGAGAGAGGAGAATGGAATGTCCCAGAGTGCAGTGCACATGGTCAGCCTAACTGTTGTTTCTGTACCAAGTAAATCCATGTGTGAGGATATACATGCGCTTATATTCCCATAAGGTTGCGTGCGTGTGTATATTTTTAATGCGCACTGGTTTGCACATTCTTACTGCGGGTCACAGACCAAAAAAGCACCGGTAAATAATTTAATTGGCTTGAGGGGCAACAAATGCGTTCGTGCGGGAATGCATGCCCGGCCCTCCGGGATCTCGGGGTTTTGGCAATGGCACCAACTCCTTTGGCCCCCCCCGGTGTCATCCGCCCCTTCAGAGTGCCCAGCAGTGGACACAAGGTCAGCAGTTACCCGCCCTGCATTGGGGCCTGGCATGCTGATGCCTCCTTTGATTCCAGGTGGTGGTCGGTGGGGCGGAGTGGCACTACATCGCCACGCAGGGGCCCCTGCCGCACACGTGCCTCGACTTCTGGCAGATGGTGTGGGAGCAGGGCGTGAACGTCATCGCCATGGTCACTGCGGAGGAGGTAAGGGACCGGCCCCGCCGCCCTCTCCCTGGGCTGGGGCCGGCCAGAACAGATGGGCTTCCTGCCCCCTCCTTCCTGCCGCAGGGTCTCTCTGCAGATCCTTTGCTCTGTGATCCGCGCCTATTTTCTCACTTCCATGTGGATTTGGCCCCCTCACACCCTCCCAGGGATAACGAATGGTGGCCGCTTTCCTCCTCCCGTTTTCATTTGGCTTTTTACGCCTTTCCTTGAATTGCCGTGAACTAACATGCAAAAGAAAACGACCACTAAGCTGCAGTCCGGCCAGCTGATGTTCATGTGCCTAACTAAGCCACGCTCTTTCCGCTGGAATTGGCCAACCTTGGCTGCTCTGGGTGAATGGACGTGTTCTCAGCCGTGGGCAGCGCCAGCCCCACACGGCCATCGTGCTTATCAGCTGAAAAGAGACCAGAAGTTGTTGTTCCTGTCGAGGACTCTTATTTTTTGGGGGAGAGGGGGAAAAATTTTTTTTTCTTACTTTGCCAAGCCAAACACGGTTTTCCTGTTGTCACTGGAGACCTCTATGTGGTGTTAAGAAAAAAACAACAAAAAACCACAACAAATGCATTTACCACCCAGCAGTCAGCTTCAAGCTTGTTGTCTTTGGGAGAGGTAGTTTTGTGTTTCTTCTCTTGTCAGAGTCTAAAATTTTAGGTACCTTCTCTTGTCCCTTTTATTAAATTCCAACATATGGTTTGAAGTCATTTAAGGAAGCAGCCTCATGCGTTTTACCAATATCCATGGAATTGTAATACCCCCTTCCCTCACTATTTTAATGTAGTGGGGAACAGAGAGAATTGAAAATAAATAATATTCTCTTCATTGACTGTTAGCAGTTGCTTTCCAGAACAGCCTGTTAGACTATGATGGCAAAAAGGATTTTAGACTCTGTAAAGCCAGTTGCATATCTCTGGGCTGACCTTCTGCTTGACCATCCCACAAAAAGAGTGACTTCTGTGTACAATCTCAAAGTTGATTTACGACCTCGTAGAATCGCATCACCCCAAGCAGCCTGTGCAGCTAACTGCAGTGTGCCATCTGTGCTGGCCTCGGGCCCAGTGGTCACCAGGCAAGGCAAGGCCCCTGTCCCCATGGAGCTTACGCCTAGCAGAGGAGTCAAAAGTAAACACATAAAGTTCAGATGGTGTGAAGTGCCATGGCGGGAACAGAACAAGGTAACGGGATAGAGTGACGGGGGCTGCTACCTCAGATTAGGTGGGCTGCGGAGGGCCGTCTGAGGAGATGGCATCTGAGCTGAAACCCGAGTGACAGGAAGGAGCACTGTGAAGACAGAGTAGAGTCTAATAGCCTGTGAGGCAGCCAGGACCTTACAGCCTCTTGAAAGCTGTAGTTGATGGAGACACTCAGCAGAAATGTGAATTCAAGAGCCTAGGTCAGGGGAGTGGGTGTAGCTCAGTGGTTGAGCACCTGCTTTGCAGGTACGAGGTCCTGGGTTCGATCCCCTTGACCTGCTAAGAAGACCGAAGGCCAACCTATTTTCACAAGACTGGTGAATGAAAGAGGAAGGTGTGCTTCAAACTTCACACCCACTTTACAAGAGGGCTAGCCATCAGGCTCCTCTGAACACAAGTGCCCCCAGTGTTTGCATTTTTCTGTCCCCAGGTGCTAAGATTAAGAAGATGAAAGTTTCCCCTGACATATTTCCCAATTGTGCTTTTGTGTGTGATTTAGGAGGGTGGACGAAACAAGAGCCATCGATACTGGCCCAAACTGGGTTCTAAGCACAGCTCGGCCACCTATGGCAAGTTCAAGGTCACCACAAAGTTCCGAACAGATTCTGGTTGCTATGCAACCACAGGCCTGAAGGTCAAGCACCTTTTGTCTGGACAAGAACGGACAGTGTGGCATTTGCAATACACCGATTGGCCAGATCACGGCTGCCCAGAGGATGTCCAAGGATTTTTGTGTAAGTTTTTCCCCCCAGTTTGAAGTTCCACTAGTTGCACTAATGGTCTGTCAGTTGGAGCTGAAATGGGAAGGGAGCATGTTTTCTCTTAAGTGGCAGAAGTATTGTAACATTGAAATACATGCCCCTTCATCATTGTAAAGAACAGAGAATAATGATGCAATGTTACTATATTTCATCTTCTATACAAATAAGCTAAGACTGTGATAAATGAATTGTTTCTATCTTGATCTAGACCATTAACTACTCATTAATGACTTATATTTCTCATGGAGGTTTGCATTTTGTGCCCTGTATGTACAGCAGTAAACCTGTCAGTGCTCTCTCATATCTGTGATTAAGTGACTAAGAATTATTTTAACCAACGTGGAGTCTTTGAAATTGAAATGTACTCAGAAGACTAATATATTCATTTGTATATATTTCTTCAGAATATGGTTATCTGATCTATTAGTTCTCCCAGAGAATATGGGATCCTTTAATTTGAAAGATCATATATTTTTGAGTGTGCCTACTCTGTGCCAGGCACTTTTATCAGATTCTGAGAGTGCAGAGAAGAAAACAGGCTCACAGTCTTGGCTGTAGATGGCCCTCCGAGTCTAATGGGAAAGACCCCATACCTCGTCCCGCTTTGCAGTGGAGGCTGCCGCCGTCGCCCCTGCCACGTCCCACCCCCTCACCTAAATGTACCGACTGGTGGAGAAAGAGCAGTCCTCACCCACCACCTCAGGAGGTCCTGGGCTTCTCTGCTGATGGAAGCGGGCTGTTTACTCTCCAGCTGGCCATGCTCTAGTGGCCTCTGCCTAGGCTGTCATCCAGATGGAGATAATGTCAGAAACCAGGCTTTATCTTGATGTTCATTAGAAAAGAGGTAGAGGGGTTGAGGAGGTAGTGAAAAGGAGAGGAAGTGGGAAGAGAAAGAAAGTTTTCACGTGCCTGAGAGTACCACCGATAAGTTCCAACGGAAAGATTCTGATGCAAACTTAACACCTTTTTCATTTCCCGTGATGGCGACAATGGTACTTGAGCGGTTGGGTCCTGGAAGTAGAAATAAGAGTAGAAATGATGGAATCAGAGAACTTTGAGCAAGATCTAAAGAGGTATAAAGACTTGCCTGAGGTAAAAAAAAAAAAAAAAAAAAGGCAATTAACTGTAGCTCAGGATTTAATAAGGAAGCAGTGACCTTCATAGAACTTTTTCCCCTCAAAACAGTGCTCTTTTCCTTCCTTTCCAGTAATCAATTTATTAAGGCCCATGTAGATTTCTGAAAAATACAGACTATTTTCAAAGAATGTAAATTTTTAAACTGAGGTTTCTAAGAATCTCAGAAGGAATGCTGTGTAGGGTCATAGAAATCATGGCTCTCCATCCCTCCTAGGTTTTTAAAATTTTAACAAAGATTTCTGCCCCTGTTCAGGTTAGGTTATCTGGGTGCTGACCCCAAGGCCAGATTGTCTTCTGCCCTCTGAAGCCTTCACTGAGTTACAATTTAAGGAACTCTTTTTGAATACGAATGATAAGAGAAGCACCGTTTGAAAATGGCATCTACTGGTTGTCCCATTCCCCTTTCCTTTTCCTTCTTAAATTTAGCATTATGCTAGCATTGCCTTTTGTGAGACAGAGGATGCTAAGCCCCCTAACATTTTCCCCCCTTTCCAGTAGAAACTACTCTTTATTCACCTCAGGTCATTTGTCTTCCTGCCCTTTGTTTTGTTCTTCATCTCATGTTATGTTGTTAATAGTAGTAGTTTGCTTATTTTGGCAATTGGATAAGATGATAAAGAATTGGTGTTCTTATTGATTGTATGTAAAAAGATGTTTTTAAATTACTGCAGTGGTTCCAAAGCACATTGCAGCGCTAGGGTGAGGGTTGCCAAGTATCAGGAACCTCCAAACCACTTTCTCCCCTGAGCGACTGCAAGGTCTAAATTCGTAACGGACCTCTTCCAGTTTGGGGACCATGTGGATTACAGCTATCCTCTCCCTTCCTGGTTACGTTCGTGTGCCATTTGGGCTTTTGTGGCGCTGTACTTCTTTCGTGGCCGACCGCAGGAGTGACCCTGAGCCGCCCTGCTGAGCCCGGCGGGTGCTGGAAGGCCCGGGGCTGGGGGGCGACCTGCAACCCCCTCCTCCCCATACCTGCTTTGCCCCTAGATGGGGGGCTCATCTTGAGCCACTCACGGTAAAGCCCTGTCCTGACCACATGGAGTCCATGCTGAGAAGCGGGCCTCCCAGAGCCTAGTTTAGAATCTAGAAATGAAGTCAAGCCTCGGTGAGAGACAGGAAGCCAGGGCAGATGGATGCGCTCTCCCCACCAGAAATTGGCTCTGACAGGCGGGCGTTTCAAGGGGACTTAGCTGTTGTTCTGTTCCCAGTCTGTTAATAGGAGGAACTGCTGTAAGTAACGTCTAGAATCATCTGCTCAGGGGACTCAGGGATTTGCAAAGGGGAAGACCGAATTTAATTTTTTAAAAAAGAACTATTTAATTTAAAGAGCAGATTCTCCCGTGGACTAATGGTCTCCCAGCTGGTCCTCTCTGGATCCAGGACTGTCCAGTGGGTACCGGCCAAATACTCAGGTGTCTTGTAAGAACTGTCAATTATTGTGACTCAAGGGAAAAAAAAAGATGCACTGTCATTTTTCTTTCCTCTGACTTGTCTGCAAAGCCAGGCAGGGCTTTGGGGACAGGATTTGCCTTCTGCCTTGCAGCCTACTTGGAGGAGATCCAGTCGGTGCGGCGCCACACCAACAGCATGCTGGAGGGCTCTGTGGAGTGGCAGCCTCCCATCATCGTCCACTGCAGCGCCGGCGTGGGGAGGACCGGTGTGGTCATCCTCTCTGAACTCATGATCTACTGCCTGGAGCATAACGAGGTAAGTCCTCTCGCTTCCCTCACACTCTTCCACCTGAGGGACAAAGCGCCCAAACCTTGGCCTGCACCCTTTCCTTCCCGGTGGCTAATTTCTTCTCCTGACAAAGAGTTTTCCAGGCCCGAGATTCCTTTCTTATCTCTGACCTCTCACCATGCTCTGATTATCCAGATAATATAAAAGAAATGAAAGTGGGAGATGGGAAACATCCAAACATCTTGACCTTAGGTGGCATCTGCTCTCAGAAGTCTACGGTGTTTTGCAGACAGTCTGGTTTTATTGTGGGTAATTTTCCATGGGGGTGGTTTGGTTGCACCTAGCTCCGTCTTGTGTTTCTAGGATGTCTTTTGGTCTGAAGCCCATGTAAAAATGTACATACCTGGAAGAAAAGTTTTTTCCCCTCCAGGGTGAGGTTATTTAAAAGGGGTTACTCATTCGCACTAGTGTAGACTGGGCAACGGTGTGGTATATGGCAGACCAGGGTGGAAAACCTGAGTACGCCGAACAGTACCTGTTTTTCCCTGTAGAACTGGGCGGCTGAGCGTGTGCCAAGGGACCTGGCATTCTTTTACTGCGATAGGATCGGGGAGCTAAAGTGAGAAGCTGTTTCAATTTCACATGGATGAGACCAACAGCGGCTCACAGCTAAAGAGCAGTTCCTCTACCTTCTGTTCACGTAGGGCTTTACGGTTTGTAAAGGTCTACTTTATTCTCTCCAAGTTGGTCCTCCCAGCAGTTGTTAGGGTGGCCAGGCACATGGGCACTCCTCCCATCTCACAGATGAGGAAACTGAGGCCCAGAAACAAAAAAGTGACTTGTCCAGTGTCCTGTGGCTCTTAAGCAGTGCCACGAAGGCATGAGATCGACCACTTCCTGGTTCGAGTAATTTCCATGCCTTCACCTGTCTCCCAACACCTGGTGTTACTTGGTTCTTATTCATTGTTCAACCTATACAGCTTGGAAAATAGAAGGCAAATCCTGTAGTGGTTTGGTAGTTTTCAAATCAAGGAGCATCATCATGGATGTTCTAAGGAGGAATATATATTATACTTAGTTACTCAAAAAGCATCAGTAGTTTGAAAATCAGATTAAATATTGCCCCATCAAGCCTGTTATATTAAAAACTTTCCCCAGAACAACAAATACTAAGTTTAAACGCATCCAGAGAATTTTAAACTCCATGCCCATAAACCTTAATTTGGGAAACATTTTTGGTCTCTACATAAGAGTATCTGTGTTGCTGAAAAGTAAGAGTAGCATGCTGTAGCAGTGTTTGAAAAAAAAAATTCTTAATCCATAAGCAAAATGGAATGAGTTGAGAAATTTCAGCTTCTGCCCATTTTTGCCCTTTTGTCTCACACAGGATTTCTGTATCGTTTGCTTCCTCCACCCTGTCCTTGCTAGGAAGCCTCTAATACCGCGAGTCACTCGCCATCCAGTCCCAAATCCGCCCAGCGCCAGGCGACGGCAGGCGCTCACGGCCGACCTGAGCGCACGCTGGCGCCCCCCGCAGCTCGGGGGAGGAGGAAGGGCCTCCTCGTGCCCCTCCCCCTTCGGTCACTTTGGTCAGGTTCGCCTTCTTTCGCCATTCCCTGAACCCCCTTCCTCCGCTCCCTCTTCCTCCACTCCCTCTTCCCCGCTTTGAACTTGAGAAGCCCTTCAGTCGTCTTGTCAGACGTGAAAAGCTGTTCTGTGCTGAGCTCTATGGAGACCATCAAAGGCTGCGCCTCAGCGACGCGATGACACGAGGGCTCCCTGGTCGCCAGATGTTCCTGGCGCAGCAGAGCGCCGACAGCACGTCGGGGCCAGCCCCGCGCTGAGGGAGGGGCTCGGCCGGTAGGGCCTCCGCTGGGCTTGCTGTGGGCTCAGGGTGACTCAGTTCTCTACGGTGGGTCCCAGCCTAGCGGATTTCCTCAATGCCCAGCTGCATGCCAGAACATTCTTTGCTGGGACCTGGTGAGTCCAAAAAGAACTTCTGTTCCCATCGATATTCAAAGATAGCAAAATGACTCATATTTTTCACCTCCCTTCCCTTGGCACAGAATAGAGCCAGCCTTATCTGTCCCATTTCCTATAATTGCTCTCGGTAGATGTTTAGGTGAGGGGGAAAGCTCTACTTTGTTCTGATGCCGTTTCAAGCCTGGCTAGTAAAATTCAAGCCCCTATTTCAGGAGAAGAGTGGAACAAAGATTTTGACAAATAAATATGAAGTAATGTGCCCTGTTCTTGCGTGCAAACCTTCCCACTTTCTTCCCATGGCTTCTGGCCTTGGCATACTTTCATATTTTAGTCTGTAATTCATACAGTCTTTATTTTGTCAGTGAAGTCACTTACCTTTTTCCTTGACTCTTCCTTGGGAGTCTCATTCTTAACCTAGAAAAGTTAAGCACAAGCAGTGAAGCACAGATTTTTTTCTTTAAGTATTTATTTTATATTTATTTCTCTCCCTTTCCCTGCGGCGCCCCAGTTGTCTGCTCTGTGTCCATTCACTATGTGTTCTTTTGTGTCCACTTCTATTCTTGTAGAATGGGAATCTGTGTTTCTTTTTGTTGCTTCATCTTGTGTCAGCTCTCCGTGTGTGCAGCGCCACACCTGGGCAGGCTGCGCTTTCTTCGTGCAGGGCAGCTCTCCTTATGGGGCGTACTCCTTGTGCATGGGGCTCCCCTACGCGGGGGACACCCCTGCGTGGCACGGCACTCCTTGCACCCATCAGCACTGCGCTTGGGCCAGCTCCACACAGGTCAGGAGGTCCTGGGTTTGAACCCTGGACCTCCCATATGGTAGACAGACACTCTCTCCACTGAGCCAAATCCATTTCCCTGGGTTTATTTCTGATATTTGTTCAGTCCTTGACAAATGCTGCGCTGTTGTGGCTCGCCTGGGTCACGAGCTCCCAGAGGTGAGGAGTGTGCCACGGCCACGTGGCTCAGTGGTCTTTGTGCCGTACATGCCCCAGCTGGTGCAGGTGGAACGACACGGTGAGGGGACGCCAGAGCAGCCCCTGAGCCTGCGCAGACACCAGCAGCCCCCCGGGAGTAATCCTTCCCACTGAAGAGCGATTCTACACATGCAATCTCATTTAAGAGTCAAAAAGGCATTCAGTTGAAGGCTTTTGCTCCAAACGTGACTGGTGTTGAGAGACTGTGCTTTCACATTTTGGGAGGCTTACCCGTAAATGCTCACTTGATCAGGGCAGCTGTCCTGTGAGGGGGCAGGACAGGGGTTACTGTCCCCCATTCGATTAAAGTTGATCATCGAATAAGGACTTGTATTTAGCAAGAACTCGCTGTGTGCCAGACACTGTGCTCAATCTTTACGTGCATTTTCTCCCTTGAGCCCATGAGGTCAGTACTATGAATTAGTCCATGTTATTCTCGAGGACACTGAGCTTTAGAGAATGTAAGTAACATGCACATAAGGCCACCCTGCAGCCCTTACTGGACAAAGAAACGAAAACCCAGAGATGTCAAACGAGGCACCCCAAATCCCACCCCTGGGTCGGGATGGAGTTGAGAGTTACCAGTCAGGGTGACCTCTAGACCTCTGGGTTTTACCTAACGGACCCACCTGCATTTTAAAATATCGCATCCGTGACGCACGACCCCCAGCCTGGCTGCTGGCAAGGCTCCTCGGTTAAGCCTCGAGGGGCAGGGTCCTTTGCCTTGTCCCGTAGCCTTACGTGGGCTGCGCGTGTAAGAGGGAAAGACGACCGGCCACGGGCAGGCGGGTGCTCACCTGGGGTCTGGTGCTTCTCTTTTCTTGCAGAAGGTGGAAGTGCCCATGATGCTGCGGTTCCTCAGGGAGCAAAGGATGTTCATGATCCAGACCATCGCCCAGTACAAGTTCGTCTACCAGGTCCTCATCCATTTTCTCCAGAACTCCAGGCTCATCTGATCTCTACAGACCCGGCGCCCCGGGCGGGGGGGGCCCGGCCCCGTCTTGCGGCTGGGGCGGCCCCTCCAGACAACGGCTGCTTCCCCGGCAGGGTGTGGCGGCTGGCAGCAGACCACGAGTTCTGGAGACAGGAGCCGAGCTTATTCATAGGCTAGCGTCATGTATTATTTTGTAAGAGATAATTTATTTTTACCCCTCTGGAATAACTTCTGTGACTCAGTGTAATCCAGTTTTCACAATACAGTGCTTCCCACTCGAACCACACTTTGACTGATCTGCATTGTAATACGTCAGGGTGCCTGGTGGCTCATTTTGGGGACAGAGGCATAAGGGAACACATCTCTAGTGAAGTCACAGCCGGATTTGGAACCAAGCCTGAAATTGATCAGCATGATGGTTTGCGTCCAAATCAAAGATGGCAAGAAAATGAATTCATCCTGAAATGCAAAGGGCCACGATCCTTTCCTGAAGAGAAACCTCTGTTCGCTAACATTTTCTTTGGCTTGCAAGCCCTGGTGGACAGTTGGTTTCCTCTCTTCTTCCATTCTGTCCTCACCTCCCTTAGTGTCTGCCACCCCCGGCTTGAACGTTTGTTGGTGCAGTGATTGCACCTTCCAGGATGAACAAGGAGCTCTGTGCTGGATCTTCCTTGACCACTCTGGAGCCTGGGCTTCCCTGCTGGGGACGGCACCCTGGGACCTTGCTGCTTCTCTGTGTTGGCTCAGGGGGCCCCAGTCTGGTGGTTTTGAGACCCAGGGCCAGGCCATCTGTTCACTAGGCCTCCTGCCCGTTGAGAGGAGATAATGGCCCAGAGTGGGAAGAGAAAGGAGGCGCAGGGCCTTGGCAGTTCGTCTTGTTGAAATACGGTGCTTGTGCTGGAAGCTGGAGCTCGAGCTGCTGGGTGCAGTCAGTCTTCCCATCAGTCAGGAAGCGTTGGGGGGCTCTGCAGGGAACAGCTGGGCAAGCTGACTGAGGGGGCTGTTTTCCCTTAGGGAGCATGCAGAAGTGTGCTCCCCCACTGGGCTGGCAGCACCTAAGCCACGCATGACCCCGCACCCACATCTTGCCCCACTCTAGGAAAGACGTGAGCGCTGTCTCTCACAAAGAAGCCCTTTGCGGCATTCCTCGTCTCCCTGCTAACCCTCCTTCTGGTCAGTTCTCGGCTGGTCTCTGTCCTTCTGAACTTCATGGTCCGTATAGTTCCCTCTTGCTGAATTTTAGGGGATTTTCCTCTCTCCTGTCTTGTTCTTCTTGAACACAGTTCTTTAATTGTGGGCTTGTTCGTAGACTTTACCACTGCAGGCATTAGGTTATACCTTCCTCCAGGGCTCCTTTCTTTTTTTGGTGAGCTGTAAATATACAGAATGGCATTGAACCAACCAGAAAGAGCATGTCTTGTGACTTCTGTTGCCACACACAAGTACACGGGTATGAAATCAGGTTTCTGATGAGCCACTTTGGAATGTGAATCAAACTGGTCTCTTATCCGACCAAGGCTTGTGGTGGCAGTATTCTGTGTTAGAGTACTTGGGGGAGGAGGTTTCTTCTCTTCTTAGCCCAGGTCTGAAAAGTCAGTCAAGGAGGCCAACTTCAACTGGGCTTGGTAGATTCCAGAATTTTAGTGTAAGTTCTAAAGAAGACCATGTATTAAATGTATTTTCAGTGGAACACTTTTAACCCTATCTGAAGCTCAGAACTTGGAACATCAACAGGCAAAGAGGTACTTGTTTCTATTTCTTGGAGATTTTTCATTTTGGGGGAACTTTGCTGTTAGGGATATTTTAACAATTGGTCTGCAGTTACTGGTTTATTGCATGATGAACAAAATCAGTATTTATCTTTTGTCTTTTACGCTCCAACGTTAGCAATGAAAAGGTCTAACATGGGCAGCAGGCAGATCTCTTGTCTCTCAGCCCATCTCTTAAGGGCTTCATCCAAGCCAGTTCACTGTTCTGACATTATGCTATGCAAATTTTCATTAGTGCACAAAATGCAGGGAGGAAGTAGCTTTAATATTCAGTTTCCTAGCTGAAGTTTATATTTGAAGCCAAAGGAAAACACTTAAAAGCTCTTCCACATATTTCCTTTTTAAAAACAAATGCTTTTGGTTCTTTAGTCCATTTCGCATTCCTTTTCCCAACTCCAGCAAATGCCAACACATCTCCTGTTAAATTAGCAGCAGCCACTTAAAGTCCTTTCAGTGGCATCTGCATAATAATTGCCCAGAGATGCTTTATATCTGGGAAGCAAGCCAAGGAATAAACCTTGAAGTAAAGTGTATTAAATTAGTTATCTAGTTAGAGCTTTTGGAATGATTTCCTGATGATGTATCAAGCTTGAAGCTGGAGCTGTCGGCTTCTATTGCTGCAGTTTGGATGTGAAGGGGGAAAATTAAAAATGGAGGAGAAGAAAGAGAGCGCAAGACCATCTCAAAACAAAGCCATCAAACACTGTCAGGCCTCTGGCTTGGAGCTTTCTAGTTGACCTATTTTGTTTCTTTCAACAGCACGCACGTGGCTATGCTAAACCCAAAGTGTCCATCCTTGTTGACTGTAGTCCCTTATCTCAGGGGCCCAAGTCTGCTGTCTTCCTCCTTATGCGATGAGGCTGCTGGCGAAGCTGGGCAGTGCTCCACCGGGCTTTCTTTGGTTTCATTTGGGTTCTAAGGAGACACCATGTCCTAGTGAGAGTCTACAGTAGCATTTACAGGTAGCATTTATATTTATACACACCTCTTTCCCTGGATTGGAAAAAAAGGGAGGAGTTAGCTGCATTAGGGAGGAATGTCAGGCACTGATTTTTTTAGATGAGAATTAAGGGGACTAAGCTTCTTTACTTAGTTGGAGATGAATACAATCAGGGAAGGTGAAAGCATCTTCATGTGGAATATTTTGAGTCATAAGCTTTTGAGAAGTTTAAATTGAGAGAATGTTACTTCAGCCTCCTTGGTGGTCCTAGGTTGAGGATAATGATTTTTTAAAAGGAGGTACTGGGGATTGAACCCAGGACCTTGTATGTGAGAAGCAGGTGCTCAACCTCTGAGCTAGCCCGCTCCCCTGGGAACTGAGTTTCAGATTATACTTGAGCTGTCGGTGTTTGGCTCTCTCTCTCCGGTCCCCTCGTCCTTCACTCTCCTGGCTAGAGGGCTCAGGTCTTTGTAGGTGCTGCCGGGAGGGTGCTGGGAGACCCAACCACCTTTACCTTTCCGTAATAACCTCAGATAGGTAAGTGTGTTTATCCAGGCGACCACCTTTCTTATCTTTTCCAGCTTCATACAGCTGTATCTTCTGACTCAAGACCAGGTCTTCATCCCCAACTAAAAAGTTCCTTATTTAAATGTCCACACACCTGGCATTGAATATCTGGCATAAATCAATTCCTGGGACTGGGTAATTGACTGCTGTCAGGGATAGTCAAGGGAAGGATGAGAGTCAGTTCCTACAGGTCAGAGCTTCATTGCCTCCCATTTTAGAAAGAAATTTAAGGATGTCTATTAAAAGTCAGGAGAGCTAGAGCCAGGTACTGCCTGAACATGACTGATGTCTGTGTGGAATGTCACTGTTCCTGCTGCCACATTTTCGGCCACCAGGATCATTCTTTCCCAAAGTGTCATAAGCTTTCCCGGAGAGCAGCTGTAAATGGGGAGAGGCAGAGGAGGAGGGAGGGATTTTAGGTCAGGCCTGAGGTTGCTAACAAAAAGTTTATTGACCCACGTTTTTTCTAACCCTGGCATTTCTCTTCTCCCTGCTTCCCTTTCTATATGTCCTAGTGATGCAGACTGTGAGGTGGGACCTCTGGGAAAGACTGGTGCTTGCACTGGGTTCTCTTTTCACTCTTGCTTGATTTTAAGCGTTGAGGTAGAGCTCGACGAATATCATGGATTCTGGTTTTGAGGTCGTCACATTTGCCTGGTTTGGCTGCTCAGGAGCACCAGCTCCCCTCATTTGCCGCTGGTGGCCCCTCTTTTCCTGCCACCTTGCACGTCCCCTTGGCTCCCAGAGGTGCTGCATGTTATGGCAAGTCTTGTTTTTCTCAGGCAGACAAACCGGGAGGACGCGATACAGTGATTGAGTCGTCCTTGTCTCCTCAGGGACATGGGCAGGACTGTTCTGTTGTGTCACTATGTTTTTTCCAAGAGCATCTTAGGACTCTGCTGGCCTTGCATTTTTAAAAATCTGCTTTACAGGTCAGCTCTTAAAAACATGCTTTTTTTCCTTGTTGCTTACCTTTTAGCTACAAAATGGCTGAATCTATATTCATAAGAAAATGAGGGTCTTAAATATGAGATTAGGAAATCTTATTTTACTAGTAAAGCTTTAAAAGTTTCAAGGACTAAGATCTAGTCAATGAAAATTACCAGAATGAAAATAGCCAGATCACTGTCAACAAGGAAGGCCTCTTACCCCCACTTTTGTTCCCTTAAGGCTACTGGAAGACATGAAAGAACAGATAGATGGCCCCTGATGGATACAACAGTTATTGCAGAACTAGTTGACATTATAGGTGAGACCATGTACAGTCGCACTGGCCACGACTGAGGTCGTCAGATTCATGCATTGCTAGCTTCTTCCTGCTGAATCATCTTGCTTGATCAGAGCCTCTTTAAATGTCCCGGCCAGTCCGTCATGAGCGAGGCACACTTCTGGCTCCCAGGAACCTTGACAAGTTGTACTGCAGTCACTTCTCAGTTATCTTGGGAGGGGTAGGATAAACGGTTACCCAGTCTACCGGCTGTCCTGTGCTTTCCTCCTCCCCCTCCTTCAGGGAGCCACTAATGCCTCCTCACCTGATAGGGTTTTGAAGAGAAAGCTGAAAAGATCGCAGCGGGATCTCTTTGGGCCTTGGGTGGAAACTTTTGCTAAAATCTCAGGAAACCTGCTTTGAGTTTAGCCATCGTGGCTCTCAAATCAGCACTGCCCAACACTCTCAGGGGCCCCCACCTCCGTCAATTGCAGTATTAGCTAATCAATACCTTCAGCATAGAACTGTAAGCTCTAATTCAGGGCCATTTTTTTTCCCAACTTGAACATTGTAAAATTTTATTTTTATTTTCTTGCCACTGTTTGGAATCTGAAAAGCCATTATAATCTTATCCGTTCAGAAGTAAGGTTTCTCTTCATCAGAGATGATTTCCTGTATATGTCCTCCATTCCTTCCATACTCAGCTAAACTGCTGGAGGATACTTAAATTGGGGGATGGGGGGCGGGAGGGTTTACAGACGCAGATGATAAATGTATAACCTTAAGTAACTTGTTACACCAGCTAACAGGCTAGTTTGTTTCACTGGGCTATGTTCTACTTAATTCAGTATTCGATACTATCCTTGGTCTGTGTTTTATAAAATGCTGTGAATTGCAGTATAATTGAAAACAACTGGCAATAGTTTTTTGTTTTTTGCTTTCACCACCATCAGTATAACTTGCTTTGTTTTATTTTGCTCATTCTGGAAATGGGAATGTTCTAAAAGTGGTGCGGTATAAACATACCACATGTGGGGATGCAATCCGAGGCTGGCTGACTTGTGAATAATGCTAGGGAGACCATCATTTTTGAAGGCAAAACTTAGATTCTACCCATTGGTCTCATCTGGTTTTCCTGCTAGGGGCCTTGTGAAATGTCAGGCCGCCATTTTATAGGGAAGCTAGCCCTGGCATCCAGATGAGGATTTTACTGGAGATTCTGATGAGGTTCTAGTCTCCATGCTGTCAGAGCCTTCTCCAGCTGACCTCACATTTTGTCTCCTATAAAAAGGTCTATAGCAAGAAGCGGATGTTGGTCAAGTGGCTGAGCGCCTGCTTCCCATGTGTGAGGTTCTGGGTTCAATCCCTGGTACCTCCTAAAACCACCACCACCACCATACAGAACACTCTGACACATCCTGACCTACTTTTTACCACCATGTGCACACATTTTCTGCACGCAAATTCATACAGAAAGAGGGCAAGTCATGACCCTCAATGGGCCAGAATCATCCAGAACAGGGGGAGGACAGAAAATCAAGCCAAGTCCTCGATGACTTCCTGAGGACAATGGCATGAAGTTTTCTTTAAGTGGCTCTGGCATTTTAGGTTTCTTCTTGCTCCATTCTCCCCTAACCCAACACCTGCCCAGCTCCAACCTCCTAGGACTACCATTCCTACCAGGGCGGGCTCAGATGCCCAATACTGACTTGGAGGAAGTCAGGGGGGCAAGAAGTGGGGCACTGGGCGTTCACTACCTCGATGGGCCTTGGCTTGGCTTTGACAATTTCTCCCCTATGGCTGTCACTGTACAGACTTGGGAGGCCACGGGGCACCTGCCACCTCTCCTCCTCAAGGCATGCTCCAACAGCTTCTTGCTGAGGATCCGAGCAGCTTTCTCTGTGAGGGTGTGACCAAGGGAAGCATACAGGTCCTAACAGGTTTTTGTTTTTGTTTTGAGGCACCGGGGATTGACCTCAGGACCTCGTACGTGGGAAGCAGACTCTCAACCACTGAGCTGTATTGGCTCCCCGGACAGATTTTTTTAAATTGTGAAACAATGTACTATCAAGCCCCCAACTTAGAAACCAGTTAAGTTTCTTTGGTCAACCCATAAAAGCCTACTCATTTCCAACACAGCTGGAAAGGTGGCCAAAACAAAGGGGTGCCTCAGCGGGCTCTGGCTGGCTTTTGTGGGTGGGCCTGGGAATTCCCACCTATTACACTGTTGCTGTAAGAAATACATTCCAGGTTGGGACTTGGGATCTTGAGAACACATCTCCCCCTGGCGGCCACTCGCGACCTTGCAAGATCAAAGCCCAGTTCCTCCAGCACCAAAGTATAGTTGTAAGGGGGGAGGGGCAGAAAAGTTTATAGGACATTCCCTAGGTTAAGGGTGTGATTTTACCAGTATCTATTGTCAGCTTTATTTTGGTATAAATTCCCTGTCAATTTAATAATATTAAAAGCCTTAAATAAGACTATGCATGCTATTCTATGTGTAATTTTATATCAGTAAATAAGCTTATGCTTGCCAGTTTTATATACAATTATCAGGTATATAAAACTGACTTCTGACAGTATTTTTTGCACTGTTTCCTGTGTTTTTTAATAAAGTCTTATTTAGATATTGGTCTTTGTGTATTGTTTATGTCCTCACTGCCCTCTTATTGCTGTAAAATGTTTCATATGTGCCTTTACAAATGTGAGATCTTTATTCTAACCTTTTTTTGTAAAAGATATCTATTGATTTCCATATGCAATAAACCATTTTTTCAGAGAAACTATTGAATACGCTAATTATTTTCTGTACTATAGATGTTACATTAGTTGAAAGCACCTACATCCCTTCTTTTGGGATTATTTTCATAGGCAAAACGGCGTTGGAAAATTTGCTCTCTCATTTTTTTAAGGTCCATTTCTACCTCCTTTTTATTCCTTCATAATTTGAGCACAATGAAGATTTAGTTTGACTTTCCCAAAGTTGTCATTGTTAAATCTGAAAAAGGTGCATGCTCACTAGGCAAATGGAGTAAAGAATACAGAGAAACGGGCCTTTCTGAAAAATGCAATGATAAACACGTCTATTAAGCTACAAAGCCTTCCACCTCCCCCCAAGATGTTTTAACCAGATCTCAAACTGGTGACCTGGAAAAGGGAGGCACCCAGACTGCTACAGAAGACCCAAAATTCTTGTTTTGTCTTTCAGCTCACATCTTGGTTTTAAAGTGACTGCCCTGTCCCAGGTTTTCAGCCAACCACCAAAACACACACACAATGAACCCCTCATAATGAGGGTAGACACTTGATGTGTCTTTCAAAAGGAGCAGGGCAATATACCAGTTTCTGTGAGTAACCCAGTCACAATCCCTACCGCTGCATCAGAAAGTAGTTTTATTTTGTTTTTAGGAGATTGAATCCCAGAACTTGTACATGGGAAGCAGGTCCTCAAACCACTGAGCTACACCTGCTCTCAGAAGTTTTTAATAGTCGTTCCCAAAGGGGTCATTCACCTATCAGAGGTCCCCACTTGGTTCACATCATGAAAATGAAAGTACTGTAAGCTGCTTTGGGGGTAAAAGGATGTGGCAACCAAATTTAATCAAACACATAAATAATTCCATTCTTACGGTGACTGTGGCAACAAAACAATTCTTCAAAGCAATACTATGTAAGAAAATAGGTAATAGGCAAAATATGTCCATGAAAATGAAGAGAGATTTAGGTAGAATGGCAAGAGACTACATACACTAATTGATTGTTCCAGAGCTGTTAATAGACCCAATTTACAGGCTTAGACGGAGTCCACAATGAGCTTGCCATACGGAGTCCTGGGATTTGGCAAGTCTGCTATCATGAAGACACATGTGAATAGACAGGCATACCTCAGAGAGATTGCAGGTTCAGTCCCAGCCTACGTCAAAGCAAATACTGCCATAAAGTGAGTCACACAAATTTTTTTGGTTGCCCAATGCATATAAAAGTTATGTGTACACTATACTGTGGTTTATTAAGTGTGCAACAGCATTATGTCTAGAATAAAATGTACAGACCTTAATGAAAAAATACCTTATTGATAAAAAATGCTAACTAATGAGCCTGTAGTGAGTCGTAATCTTTTTGCCGGTGGAAGGTCTTGCCTCAGTGCTGATGGCGGCTGGCTGATCAAGGTGATGGGTGCCGAAGGTTGGTGTGGCTGTGGCAACTTATTAAAATAAGATGACAATGAAGTTTGCCACATCAACTGACTCTTCCTCTTATGGAAGATTTTTCTGTAGCATGTGTTGCAGTTTTATAGCATTTTATCCACAGCAGAACTTTTCTTTCCATTGGAGTCAATCCTCCTAAACCCTGCTGCTGCTTTATCAGCTAAGTTTATGTAAAATATCTGTCATTTCAACAACGTTCACAGCATCTTCTCCATTAGTAGATTCCATCTCAAGAAACCACTGTCTTTGTTCATCCATAAGAAGGAATCAATCCAGTTACAGTCTCAAGTTTTGTCATGAGCTTGCAGCAACTCAAGTCACACCTGCAGGCTCCGCTTCTAATTCTAGTTCTCATGCTGTTTCCACCATATCTGCAGTTACTTCCTCCACGGAAGCCTTGAACCAACCCGTCATGTTATCCATAAGGGTTGGAATCAACTTCTTCCATACTCCTGTGAATACTGCTATTTTGACCTCCTCCCATGAATCGTGCATGTTCTCAATGGCATCTAGAATAGTGAATCCTTCCCAGAAGGTTTTCAATTGATTGCCCAGATCCAAAGACGGAAGTGCTATGGCAGTGATAGGTTTATGAAATGTATTTCTTAAATAATAAGACTTGAAAGTCAAAAGGACTTCTGGATCCATGGGCTGCAGAATGGGTGTTGTGTCAGTAGGCATGAAAACAACATTAATCTTGTCAGTCTCCACAGAGCTCTTGGGTGGTGAGCAGGTGCATTGTCAATGAGCAGTAAATATTTAAGAAGGATCTTTTTTTTCCTGCATGGCAGGTCTCCACAGTGGGCTTAAAATATTCAGTCAACCATGTTGTAAACAAATGTGCTGTCATCCAGGCTCTGTTTATCCATTTACAGAGCACAGGCAGAGTAGATTTAGCATAATTCCTAAGGGACCTAAGATTTTCAGAATGGTATATCACATTGGCTTCAACTTAGAGTCACCAGCTGCAGTAGCCCCTAACAAGAGAGGCAGCCTGTCCTTCGAAGCTTTGAAGCGAGGCACTGACTGCTCCCTAGCTATGAAAGTCCTAGATGGCATCTTCCAACAGAAGGCTTTCGTCTGCACTGAAAATTGTTATTAAGCCACATCATTTATCTTAGCTAGATCTTCTGGATAACTGGCGCTGCAGCTTCTACAGGAGCACTTGCTGCTTCACCGTGCACTTTTACGTTATGGTTTCTTTCCTTAAACCTCATGAACTTCACACTTTTCTTCTGCAGCTTCCTCACCTTTCTCAGCCTTCATTGAATTGGAAAGAACTAGGGACCTTGCTCTGGATTAGGGTTTGGTTTAAGGGAATGTTGTGACTAGTTTGATCTTCTATCCAGACCACTACTACTTTCTCCATATCAGCAATAAGGCTGTTCTGGTTTCTTATCAGTCATGTTTTCCTGGAGTAGCGCCTTTAATTGCCTTCAAGAACTTTGCCTCTGCATTCACGACTTGGCTGTTTGGCACAGGAGACTGAGGTTTCAGCCCGTCTCAGCTTTAGACATTCCATCCTCACTGAGCTTAATCGTTTCTAGCCTTTAATTAAAACAAGGGACACAGGACTCCTCCTGTCAGTCGAACACTTGCAGGCCTAACTTCAATATTGTCTCGGAATAGGAAGGCCCGAGTTGAGGGAGAGAGATGGGAACAGCCGGTTGGTGGAACAGGCAGAACCCATGCAATACTTACCCATAAGTCTGCCGTCTTATATGGGCACGGTTCGTGGTGTCCCCAGACCATTACAATAGTAATAACAGATCACAGATCACCATAACAGATATAATAATGAAAAAGTCTGAAATATTGTGAGACTTACCAAAATGTGACACAGAGATACGAAGTGAGCGCATGCTCTTGGGAAAACGGTACTGACAGATTGGCTCGATGCAGAGCTGCCACAAACTTTCCATCTGTAAACAACGTATCATCTGCAAAGCACAATAACGTGAAGTGCAATAAAATGAGGTGTGCCTGTATTTCTTTGGTGGATAAATGGAAAAAGGAGAGATTTGGAAAAGGATAATTTTTTATATCATTTAGAGATATAATGGTAACCACTAGAAGACCTATTTATCACCAAATAGACTATTATCACGGATTAGGAAGAAAACTGGAAAAAAAGAAAAGAAAAAAAACCGCACCGCCCCCCCCCCCAAAAATAAAAGATAAATATAAGAAACTGCAACAAGAAAAACATACATATATAAACACATACAAATATGCAATAAAATGACAATAACAGGATTAAACATATCTCTTTTAGGTGATTTTACAGTTTTTCTTTAATAAAATTCAATGGGAAAAACTCACCAGACTTAACCAGTTAAGAAACATACCAGAAGAAAACAGCCTATTCATGATAGTTACAAAACAGGAAATCTAAGACTTAAGAATATGTCAGACCTGTGGAAACATAATTAAACCCTTAATGAGTTAGATAAATTGATAAACTTGCCACATACTTGGACAGGGAAACTCATACTGTGACAAAGTCAGTTCTCTTTAAGTCACAGAATCCAACACAATTCTAATAAAAAACACATCAGGATTTTTGTGGAGTAGGTGGAGAAGAGCCAAGAGACTACTAATTGAAATGATTCTAATGTTAATTTGGTTTAAACATGGAAGAATGATGAGAAAAAAATCAGAATGGAACACAGAAGAATCAGTCCTATTAGATAATAAAAGTTTTGTAGTACAACAGTAATAAGTATTTTACTGGAACAGGAATAGATTAAGGGAATGAAACTAGAGGAAAAATATACCCACGTCTTATGGGCATGATACTGGTAGCATGTCAAGTCAGCGGGGAGAAATAAGTTATTTAACAAATGATGCTGGTATAAGTGGCTGGCAATTTTGAAAATTAAAATTTAGTAAATACCACAACTGTATCCCTTACCAGTAAACAAAAAAACTCCAGGTAGAGCAAAGATTTATATTAAAAAGCTGTAACTTTTTTTCACTTAAAACAATCTGCCTTGGTATGGATGAAAAGAAAAATTATTTTCAATACTTGGCAAAGAGCTAATACCCCAATGTATACTGAGTTCCTATAAATTATTATGAGGGGAGTGGATGTAGCTCAAGCAATTGAGCACCTGCAACCCATGTATGAGGTCCCAGGTTTGATCCCCGGTACCTCCTAAAATGAACAAACGAAAAAACCAACTCATTGGGGAACAGATGTAGCTCAGTGGTTAAGCACCTGCTTTGCTTGTATGAGGTCATGGGTTCAATCCCCGGTACCTCCTAAAAAAAAAAATTCTGAAAGACACAAACAGTAAAATAGGTAGTTGCCAGAAGAAATACAATAAATCCTCAACAAATGAAAAAGTACCCAACCTCACTAACAAAGAAAAGGATATAAAATATTCTTTCATACATAAGACTGGCAAGTTTTTAAGAAATCATAACAGAGTGGGATGAGGGTGAAGGACAATGAATACTACTACATCCTATTGGTACCTGATGTCGTTTTTAAAATGGAAGTGGGTAGATCTAATTTTTTTAAAAGTCCCCACTATTTGACCCTGAAATTCTACTTATTTTAGGAAATCTACCCCAAAATATGCTACCACACGTAAGCAAAGTTGTCTAAGATCATTGCAGCCTTGTAACCAAATGGAAAAACACTGCGTGTCCTTAAACAGCAGAATGGCTGAGCAAGTTGTGACGTGTATTCAATGCAGTATTCTGCCTTAAAAAGAATGCGACAAACGTCTAAACGTTGAAATGAAGTCAGAGAGGAGGATTACAAAGTAATGCCAGGATCATCCAACTTCTGTTTTTTTTAATATTGATTTATGTACATTATACAGGTGTGGAAAAAAACTGAGATCCCATAAAGCCAAGTGTTTATCATGGTTACCTCTGGGGAGTGGAACTGTCATCAGTTTTTCATATATGCTTGTATTCATATTTCTTGTGAGAACGTATTGCTTTGACCTTTTTATAAAACGTACAGAGAAGGGAGGCTAAGCTGCCGTTAGGCTTCGCACCACAGGAGATCCCACCACTGGTTCCGCGCCGGGTTCACGCGTCCCCTCCTTTAGGTACTAGATTTACACAGGGCTTCTCATACAGTAGGGGATTCCACCTGCTGGCCCTCTGGACAAGGGCATGTGCTCTCAGTTAAATCCCACCGTGAGCAGCGGGCTACGCACGAGAGGCGTGAGCGTGCGTGTGGAGGAGGAAGGACAACGTACAGATTTACAGCTGTTCAAGCTGTTTCCAGATCACGAAAAGTTAAGAGAACTGCTGTGCGAACTCCAACCGCCTCTAGTTATTAAATAATGGGGGAAGTTGCTCGCTCCCGCCTCTGAGAATTGCCCCCAAAGAAACGTCCTTTCTCAGGAGCTCCGGGTGTGTTGTGTTCTCGGCAGGGGTTGCTAACAAACACAATTCCTGAGGGTGCTGCCACCGGGCCGTGCAAAGAGCTGCATGCCTGCCGGCCATCTGGGGAGAGCGTGGGGCTTGCTCAGCCCCACAGCCGGCTAAGGAATGCTGTCGCTCTGCCTTCTCCCAAGCCCTGGAGCCCTTCCAGACAAGAACACTGCCCAGCACCACCAACGGGACGAGAGCAAGCACACGGACTTGCAGACGGGCTGGGAAATAAGAATGCCCCGGAAGCACGCACCACGTGCCCTCCAACGTTCAGGGCACACGAGGCGCTAGACGGGAGAATTAAGGGCACGGCTCCGTCCCGGGCAGTCACTTGCTCCTTCTTCACTTCGACGACCGTCCTTTTGGTGTCCTTCCTCCCCAGGCCTGTACGTGAAAGAACCTGCAGGCTGGGGACCTGGGGTGGCTGATCCACGCGGCCCCGGAGCGGGGCTCCCGCCACTGCCTGGGAAATCCTCCCCGCAGACAGAACACAACGCAGGCCTCGGATACCAGGAGCGTGTTTATTCTCGTTCATCATTCAGAGTTGTCCAGAACAGTACAACAGGCACGAAGGGAAGAAGAGCTGCATTTTTTTGAAACTCGAGCTACGAAAACACGGCAGTCGCGGCGGGAGGGGGAGAACAATTGCATTTTTTAAAAAGTTTGCTCTGTCCAGGGTAGAATTTATATTAACTGAAACCATGCCATTATCAGGATCTCTGAGGGGAAAAAAGGGCATTCCAATTTTAACTGGCTCTTAAGGTTAACGATCGAGACCGATCTCCACGGAAGCAATGCGCGAGCTGGAAGTCAGGGCAGGTTTTTCACTCCCGAGAGTGTACAGCGATGCTGGCGTGATGGGGTAAGAGGGGACGGCGTCAGCTTCGTTAAGGCGGCTCTGCTAGGGTTTAAATAAATGTTGCCTAGTTTCAGTGGCTCTCGATTTCCTGCCTGATCTCAGAAACGTAGGGATGGTCTTTGCCGTGAGCTACTTCCATGATGGCGAGGGCCTGCGGGGAGAGAGGCGAGAGGGGTGAGAGGCTGCGGCCGCCCCGCGTGGCCGGCTACCTGAAGGCACCGGGACTTCTCTGCTCCCAGGCACGGGACGCCAGCTGGCTGTTGGCGCCTCTGTTCTCCACGGGGTCTGGCTTTTTAAGAAGTGAGCCCCACTATCTGGTAACCAGCGGGGCATCCAGCCTCTCCCTGGGAGTACGACATTCTGCAAAAATGTCCAGAGAGTAGCCGGCGAAATGGGCGTCGATAAAATGATGCCATGATATTCCTCGGCCCTAACAATCTAGACAGTGCAGTGTTTAAAAACCCATTAGGCCAGCATTCTTGGGCGATGCTCAGCCAAGAAAACAGGGAGTGCTCAATAGAAGGATACAAGCTATGGAACAGAAAAGTCCACGGTGAGCGCTACAGCAAGCCTATTTTGGTTTTAGTTTAGATTACTAAATTGTAAGAAAAAAACCCACTTTTCCCTTTCAAAAAGTACATTTCCTCCTAACACATATCCTAAAAACCTTTAAAATAGTTGCAGGTTTCATTTTGGGGTACACCGAGAATATATAATATTTAATAAGCCTTCTTTTTAGTGAGGCAATATAAAAGTTGTAGAGTTTCTAGGAGATCCATCACTTCCTAGCTGTGTGACCTTGGGCAATTTACTTAACCACTCTGTGCCTTATGTACTGCAAATGTAAAATGGGAATAATACCTATTTCTCAGGGTTGTTCATACACAAACATTGAGAATAGTGCCTGGCATAAAGGAAGCATACATCAAATGGGATCTATAAAAATTTTGCTCTTTTGTATTCAATTATATTACTAACAGACAAAAATTAAATTACTCCCTCGACTGGGATTTTTGACAGCCCGTGACTATGAAGGGTATTCCTTTCTTTCTATTACGCCATTCTCCTCTTAGGTCTCAGACCACCGGAAGGCAGGCCATGGGGCTGACCGGCCGCAGGTTGTGCTGGTTTAAGTCACGCTCCCCTCTCCTGTCTCCCGTTGCCCTCTGCATCAAGACCCACGCTCTTTCCTCGCACCTCTTCTGTCCTTCGATCTTTCATTTAATTGCTTCCGAGCACGTTGCCATTTTAGAGAAGAAAAGGCTGCAGGGAGAACCTAACGGGTTCATTTTCCTTTTCCTTCATTAAGGCAATAAATGTTATCTTAGGAGAAAAAACTCCACAGGTTGAAAGCTGAAAATCAGCACGTACTCGTCACCTGGCTGGGCCGCGCCCCCGGCGTTTGGGATTCGGGATGCGGGGCCTTGCACTCTCCTTCCCGGACAGCCTCCTGGGAAGCTCTGGGGAACTGGAGGACGAGGCCTCGGCACTTAGAAGCATTCTCTTATGAAAGTATCTAAGTAGATTGTCCCAAAAATGACATTTTGTGAACCGTTACCTTCCACGCAGGGAGCAGCGGAGAACGAATACTCAATGGTGAGAAAAACGCCCCAAGATGGGGCTCGTCCCCTCGCACGGGGCAGCTCAGGTACTGTGGGGGCATCTGCTCGTCTTCTTGGTTTCTGGTGTGTTTAAGCCTCCGCGCGCGGGCGGGGAGGGCTGGGGCTTTGAACTGATAAAGACCCCGGCTTGAATTAAGGCCAGTCAGCCTGCCTCAGCTGTTGAGTAACTCACCTTTCTGAGCCTCGATTTCCTCACCAGAAAAACCTAAGATCTCTTTTCTAAGAATGCGAAGACACGTGAGGGTGCTGGCATAGAATGGACACTCAACGAACCAGGATGATGACCAGTGCATTTAGAAACGGCAAATGCACAATCCTAATAAAGAGCACACCTATCTCTAACCCGCTCGACATCACGACAGTGGGGCATCGCCAATCCATACACTCTAAAGGACAGAAACTGGAGGATTTCCTCTGCAAGGTCTCTGGGCCCAGCCAGTGGCCTCAGGGTACTTCCAGGCCTTCCTGGTACTTCCAGGGCACACCCCATGCCCCCTGATGACAGAGCTGGGCCTGTTGTCACTTCTCCACCCTCACCTGCTCATCCTATCTCCTCAGGCTCCTCGGGCCGGAGGGAGGGTCACGAGCTGGTAATTATCCACTCAGAACTGTCTGGCATGAAGGAAGAACGCGAGGAAGGCTGTCCCTGCTCGGGCAATCCTAACCTCAGGGCCTGAGACATACCTTCTTCAGGGCTCGCTCTCCTGCAGCTTTGTTTTCCAGGCCCATGTACAACCTTCCTAGCTTCAGCCACATGGAGGCCACGTTGAGAGAGTACAAAGGATAATGGTTACTGGAAGAAGAGAGAAAAACAAGGCAATCTCGTCAAAGCTTGCAGAGCAGCCCACAGGCCCGGCGCAGGAAGCCTGGGAACTCTCCAGGGCAGCAGCCTTCGCCAAACTCGCTGGGGGGCACGGCCCGGAGGGTCCACCGCTACCTGGCCCTCACAGAGCAACTCCGTTTCAATGCGGTCCACGTGTTTCTGAAAAGCTACACAGAAACTACTGGAGAAATCCCATGCAAAAACATCTGTAAATTCAACACGAGGCCAGATATTTCTATTTCAGGTGTAGCCAAGGCAAGGCCCCGGGAGCTGGGCAAACATCTTTTCAAGTAAATTGCTCGTTCATGAGCTTAGCAATTAAGTCCACACCTCACATCGGACAGCAGACACACACACCCACGTGGTTCAAGAGCCCCGCTGTCTGCCACAGTCCACGGTATAGCAGCTGGGTCAGCAAAACGACAAGCTCCCTGTTGTCCAGAAGAGGGCTTGATATACAGCAGGTGCTCTCTCCCTGGTGTAACTGAAGGCTGCTAGGAGCAAAGCCCAGGAGGCAGCCCCTCGCCCCTGTGTGTGCCTGCAGGGCTGTTTAGAGTTAGGCTGCTCTCGCCTCGCTAAACAGAAAGCCTGTCCAAAAGAGCAAAGCTCCATGGTCATGGCAGATGGAGTTCACTGCCATGTCAGTCGGCCCTTCTTCAGAGCTGGTGTTTCTGCGTGATGGAGCTGGACTCAGATGGGATTTCTTTTCACAAGCCTTTAATGCTACTTTACTGGAATTGTTGTTGGTGCTGGGGTTTAAGATATATCTAGGGGATTTGAATCTCTGGACTGACAATATGATAGCCAGGCCCTGAGCCTCAACAGACTTCAGCTCCTACACTCTGATTTATTGGACTTACCCCACTCAGCTAACATGGAGTTGAAGAATGTCAACCACCACACCATGGGGCCTAGAGTGCCTATAACTGAAAGCAGGAGGATTGCATCCAGTATCCATGTGGAATCTAAGCCCACTCTTGACATAGAGGTGCAATGGACACAACCAAGCCAAGGTCGACAGGAAGGAGGAAGACAGTAAGGATTAGAATGGACTTAATGATATTCTATTCATGAACTATTGTGGTTAATAATCGAGAAAATGTGGCATTGGTGTGGAAAAAGTGGCCATGGTGGCTGCTGGGTGCGGGGAATGGGAGGAAGAGATGAGATGTGGAGGCATTTTCAGGACTTGGAGTTGTCCTGGGTGGTGCTGCAGGGACAATTGCCGGACATTGTATGTCCTCCCAGGGCCCACTGAATGGAACGTGGGAGAGTGTGGGCTATGGTGTGGACCACAGGCCATGGGATGCAGCGATGCCCAGAGATGTACTCACCAGATGCAATGGATGTACTCACCAGATGCAATGGATGTGTCATGATGATGGGGGAGAGTGTTGCTGTGGGGGGAGTGGTGGGGTGGGGACAGTGGGGGTGAATGGGGACCTCATATTTTTTGAATGTAATATTTTTTTAAAAAATGAATAAAATAAAATTAAAACAACAACAACAACAACAAAAAAAACCAAAAGAGCAAAGCTCCCGCTGTGGTCCTGGGCAGGAGGCAGCCATGCTGCCTGGAGGTGACCTGGAACCTCAGGCCCCAGAGCAGGCCTCCCCACGGGCTCACCCACCAGCCCAGCCAGGCCCTGCTGGAGATCAGCCCCGAGGCGGAAGTGCGCAAGAGACCCGAGGACTTCCTTCCGCGCCCCCTGGGAAGGGAAGGCTTCTGACCCGGGAGCTGAATTGTTTCCAAGAGATTTTAGGAGCTGGCGTCCCCTGGGGCTCAGCGCCCCCTGCTGGATAGTAAGGGCGACGTGGGGGAAGGAGCGGTGGAGATTCAGACCAGAAAGGAACGTCACTTGAAGGGCTACCCTGGGAGTCTCAAATTCTTGGGCAACCTGGGGTGCTTCTTGAACACACGGATTTCCAGGTCTCGGGCCCAGAGATTGGGATCCACGTGGTCTCAGGCAAACCCTGTAAACGCCATTGACAAGCCGCCCAGGGAGGTGAGCTGGGCGGGGATGGCCGTGGCCAGGCAGATGACTGGAGGCTCCCCGGTCTTCCTTCCTCCCCCACTCTAAGGTTTAATCACCCTCTTGTTCCAGAAACTTCTGTGTGGCTAGCAGTCATTGTTAATAGAACGTAAAACCCGAGTTGTTTTATCCCACCCTTAAGGGAGACAGTAAATAACCCAACCCAACCTGCTTGGCCTCAGGGTTTCCCAACTTTGCAAAGTGGGGCTGCGATCTGAAAGAGCAGAAGGGGGATGATGACGGTCACGTTGGTGAAGGAGAGTTTTCAAGACCACCAATTACTGATCAGTAAGCGTCATTTAAACTGGTGGGAGGGGAATTAGAAAAGACACGAATCGGTGGCTTTTGAATGCTAGGCTGAATGAACTACTGGAGGTGCAGAGGGGAGAGAGTTGTGCTAGGCAGGCTCCAGCACCCCAGGGGAAGGGGGTCCGCGGCCATCGAGTGCCATCCTCGGACGGCGCAGCCCCTGCAATCACCTGTAGGGCTTAATGATTTTCTGTCCGTATCGCAGGGCTCCTTCCCAGTCCTGCATGTACAGACAGACGCCCATGGCCTGGTACATCATGTGCAGCATGTACACGTTACTGTCCTCGAACATGGAGCTCATCTTCTCCTGGCTGAGCTCGCAGATCTCCAGCAGCTCACTGGGCGGTGCTCCGGCGTCAAGGAAAGGACAGGCCGGGGCGCGAGGAGACAGCCCCAGGCAGGTTCAAGCAGGCATTTCAACTATACCACCCGTCCCGGACACACTGTCCTCCCCCCAAAGCTAATTCCATAAAGCAGGCAAAAGCAGGAGGAACTGGTTTTTCCTTAGGAAAAACCCTCAAAACCTCCAGTGTTAAAACTCAAGCATTTTTGCCACAGGAACAGGCCCTCAGTTCGGAAAGAAGCAATGGTGATTAGAATCACAAATCCTCAATCAGCTCATCGAACTCAATCCCGCCAGGCTGACGCAGGAATCCCTGGGCAATTTGGCCAGAGCATTTTTCGAGGAAGAAGCCCCACCGAGGGCAAGTTCCTTCTTTTGCTAAGAAACCACAGTGCCTTTCTCCAGTTTCCTTTCACTGCTCTTACCTCTACCCTCTGGAGTATAATTCTAGACCCGTTCCAGCTACCTGGAAAATGCTACCTACTGTAGAGGTCAAGAACGGGGATTTGGTAGACAGGGGAGCTGGGGCAAACCCTGACCCTGCCAAGGTGAGCTGAGTACCCCTGGGCACTTACCTGTCATTGACCAGCTGCTTCTCCTCTGCTGTGGGAGGAGGGTTACCAGCCTTGTGAGAATTCGTTGAGATCACTGTACTAAAGCACTTGGCACTATGACTTGCCCAACATAAAATACCTAATAAATGACAGCCTTCAAAAAGTGGTTCCATTCAGTCTTCCAAAATTAAACCCTTCCCCTGGGCCAAACTAGTCAATACGGAGAAATAACCTAAGCACGACTTTGTAAAACATAGGATTGAAGCCATATAATGGGTGGGCAACACACTTTCCCCAGGGGACATTCTTCAGCATCTCGAACCCACCCTGCTCCTCTCCCCTCTTCCCACCTGCCCACACCGCTCGCCAGCGAGGATGGAAAGTGGGCCGCTGTAAAGGATATATTTGTAGTGCTTGGCCCTCCGGAACTCCTCGATGACATTGCGAGCGTATCTGACCATGTCTCGGATGGCTTCTGCCTTTGGGGGATCGCTGAGCTTCCGGATTTCCACCTTGGCTTTATCCTGAGGGAAATGTCCAAAGGTGCAAGGTGTTACCTGCCAGAGAAACTACACTGATGGAGAAACCTCTCAAAAAGTAAATATCCCCATGCAGAGGTAGAGGCCTTTTAGGGTTACACAAGAACAAGAGGAAATCTTTTCTTCTAAAGGAAATCCAATATCCCTTTATCTTTCCCCAAAACAGAGGAAAAAATGCCTTTTTCCTAGCTAATCCTTATCTGGGCAAGGTAGCTAGAACATGTTTGCTGTGAGCAGAGGTGTGGGCACACATCAAGGAATCATCAAGAGAGTGGAATAAAGAGGGGTGGTGTTGAAGAAGCAGCATTTGAGCAATGCCAGGGAAAATGCCAGATATTCTGATGAAGAGGTTGGAAAGCCTGCAAGTTATTCTCAGGTGCTTTTTCCCTCCCTTCTCCCCTCTGCAAATAGTAATCTGGCAGGTTCTTCTATTGCACGGTGGAATAGGAATGCTTCCGTCACCTCCCGGGAGCAGGTCTGAGCAGAGACCTGGTCCAGCTGGATCCTGCTGGTTTTCTCTGTGAGTTAAAAGGGTTAAAGATACCCTCGGCAGGGAAGCAGATGTGGCTCAAGCGACTGGGCTCCCGTCTACCATATGAGAGGTTCAGGGTTCGATTCCCGGGGCCTCCCAGGGAAGGCGAGCTGGCCCGAGCAGAGTGCTGGCCCGTGCAGGATAAATAAATGAATAAAAATAAAATAAAACAAAAAATCCCCGTTGCTGACTGTCCCAGGCACATGGGGAGTCTTTCTGAGAGAGGTGCTGAGGCACGGGCAGTGCCTCTGCCGGGTCAGCTCACCTTGTCCTTGGTGGTGCACTCCTGGCACTCACAGGTGAAGAAGTAGGAATCTCTGAGCCGGTCATTCCTGTCTTCGGTTGGATATAGGAGGTCGATGTAGCTGGTAAACACCTAAGTGGTCCAAAAAGTTGAAGCTTCAGTCTACTACCGTCGAGGCAGCCCTGGCCGTTCTTGGGGCCGTGCACCAGTTTCTGGCAGCAGCCCGGGCCCCAGGAGGGCCACAGCCTGGGGAGACGCTGCTGACTTTAACACACTGAGCTCCTTCTGCTGGGCAACCACCTCCCGGGCGCCCCGGTGGTGGGGCGCAGAGCTCCCCTACAGACTCGGGGAGCCCCGACAGTCAACCGGGAGGTTGAAAGGATCATACCTCCTGCCCTCCCCGAAGACACCAAGCACAGGCCTGTCTTGGCGGCAGAGGCATTTGCCTCGTGGGTCGGAGTAAAGGCTCCGCTGGGCGAAGATGCAGTTCGTCCCGGGAGCGAGCCCGGGCCTGGCCTTTGCTGAGCTCCTTTCATTTCACAGCCTGGCAGGGCTCAGGCGCTTTCACTGCCGCCACCGCTGCCTGACCGAGGGGAGAGCAGGACGAAACCACGCCGACACGCCTGCCCTTTCTCCCTAACACAGCTCGCCGGCCACCGGCAGCTCTGGGGGGCCCGGATGCCGGCCACAGCTTCCAGAACACCAAGTCTGCTGCCACCTCACCTAGCAGGCAGCCAGCCCCCCATCCTTCCAGCTGGGCCGGGGAGCCTGGGGAGTCGGATCTCTTGCCTTTGGACTCATGGGGTTCGGCCGTCCTTGTTTTGCTCTAACGAGGGTCGATAACTAAGACAGAGGGGATCAGTGCTGAAATGTCCATTATCCACTCCCGGGGATGGCACTTGCTGATCATCCCACACGACCAGGCGAATGGCTGAGGGAACAGATGGGTGCCACAGAGCCGCCAGCATGCCAGGCACGTCGCGCACCGGCAGGCGGGTGGGAGAAGCGCATGCCCGGGGTGTGCCAAGCCTGCCCCGACCCAGAGAGCAATAGGAAGATCTCGAGGCTTGTTCCGACGCCCTGAGGCACAGGCTCCTCTCCCACTGAAGGGCAAGTGACCCCCAAGCCACTGACTTCCCTGCCTTCTATGGCATCACTGCGTTTTAGACTGGCGGGAGCTCAGGGGCAAACAGAAATGGGAGCAAGTCTGGCCCTGCCTCCCGAGGCCAGAAGCTGCAGAATTCCCTTTGAGACCACTGCTGGGCAGCATGCAATGAACAGAAGGGCCCAGAAGATGGCGACAAAGGCCACTGCAGGGATGGACTCTCAGCCAGCCCTTCTGGGGACAAACTGCTGGCCTGTCCACCTGGCCCCATGATGCCTGGGACCCGAGACTCACTTCCCACTAGCCCGAATGGCCCGTTTTAACAAAAGGGGCATCGGGGACAGTCGCCCCACGGCATTCAGAAATCCAGACACCAAAAACGGGATTCCCTCTGCAAGACGAATGTAGCTTCTTTAGCCAAGGGTAGAAAGTCCGCACGGTGCAGCAGGCTTCAGGCCCCGGTTGGACTATGGACCAGCTAACATGTTCCAGAGGTATCGGAACCTTAACCACTTAGCATACTTAAGATTCAAAAGATCCAGACATGCACCTTAAAATAACATTAAAAATCACTGCACTGGAATTCAATCTAAAAGGTGTAATTCCATTCCCTAAAAATTCACGCGCCCAGCTAGGGACTTCACTGTTTACTTAAGGACAAATGGCACACACAACAATTCACGGTGCCCGCCTTTTTGAGGTGAGGCATCTTAGGAGGTAATTACAGAATCAATGCAAAGGGAGGCACGGCCAGGTGAGATGGCTGGGCCCTGGCAGGGGTGCGGCCAGTGGCCCAGGCCGCCCTCCACACGTGGGCATTAGGGGCTGGCGGCCTCCTGTCCCGCTCAGTGCTGACCACCGGCCAGCTGCGTAATTACACTCCGAGAAGGGAATCCCGGCCCAAAACGCCGATGAGTCATTTGGAATTGTAGCTCTGCAGTTTGTTCTCTCTTTTAGATAATACTGCTTTGGACCTTTTTTAGGGAGAGGGGAGGCAAAATTTCACTATTAATAAAAAAGAGCTCAGTCGTCCAGCACAGGAATACACAGACTCTAAAAAGGTCCACCAGACGGGCTCTTTTCTTTCTAAATCATTGTTAGAAATTTAGCTCAGTTAAAGTTATTCTTTCCTGTTTCTTCCTGACCAAAGGTGGCAATGGTGCACACTGAATGCTAAAGGGTAGGACCCCAAGCCAACGGGTCACAAATCTGGTCATTAACCTCCTGGAGAACAGACATTTCCAAACCTTGGGCCCCACAGGTAAGCTGCTGGAGCCGTTTGCAGCCAGTATTCCCAAGCGCCCCAGCACTCATTTTCTGCGTGGCCTTGCAAAGCAGCTGTCTAAAGCACACTGCCACAGCCCCCTGCGGCCACTCACCTCGTCTCCCGGGCTGATGTCCTGTACCGCTCTTACTTCTGCCAGGGTCCCCTTGTAGGTCACGATCACATTGGGGCAACAACTGTGATTCATCAATGCAACACTGCCAATCAGAAGAGAACATTCGAGTTTCTCAAGGGGGCAGGCAAGCTGTTTAGGTCACTCTACTTGGGGAACTGTATCTTGGCAAGGCATTTACAAAACACAACTAAAAGTTGGCCACCCCATTCCAGGAGTTTTCTGCTTGCTATAAGAATCATATCCACTACCTCAACCTTTATCAATATTGAAGAGTGAAATCCACAATTGAAAAGCAGCTGAAACCAACCAACCAACCCAACCCACTAAAATTCTTCCCTGTTAGATGCAAAACTCAAAACCCAAGAGCTGCAGCTAATTGCCGCTCCACTCTACACTGTAAAAGACAAATGCGTTGTCATTTCCAGGCCACTGTTTTTACCCTGAGTGGACTACTGCTAATGCGTCTTCTTCCGGGGCTGAGCCGTGAACACCGAGGGAAACGCCAGGTTCCGAAGTGACAGCTGTGATCCCCCGAAAGGCCCGAGAAGCCCATGCGGGCCTCTCTGTACCTCAATTTCCTCATCTGGAAAATTGGGACATCGCCACTCCTGCTGCTCAGCCTGCCGGCTTTTCAGGGGCAGCGAGGACAGAGAATTCGCCTATGCGCGGTGCTTTGAGCTTTCTGATTATATCAAGGTCAAAGTTCTAAGAACAGAAACTTCTAAACTACAGGGAAAAAGTGCTTGATCTCTGAAAATGCCGGCTTTGAAATCACAATGCCGATATGATTTCAGCCCAAGAGGATTCTTCCCCCAATTAAAACTGCCCAGAAACTGGGGCTCGCGTGCCTGTGGGCGCCTCCGCGTCCAGAGGCAGAACAGCCACGGAGGGCCGAATGACCTTCCTCACCCTTCAGTGACCCAAACCCCTCTTCTGGTTGCCCCGAAAATACAAAAAAAAGCAACAGGGTTGCACGGCCGGACTCGGAATGAGCTGTCCCGGGTTCAGAAAGGAACGCCGCCACATCGGAGGGAGGGGTTGCAGGGGCTGAAGAGAGGGTGGGCTAGCTCTGGGCCCAGGACCGACAGGAAGCACGTTCACCATCCCGGCCCTTGAGAAGGCCCACGCTCCCCCCTACCCGGCACCACAGCCCACCCGACCTCAAGGAAAAGGAGACAAAGGGAAACGGGCTCTAGGATATCTAACGCATAAATGCACCACGATGCAGTTTTTGTTTTTGTTTTTTTTAGGAAGTACCCGGGAGTAACCCAGGACCTGGGACGGGGAAAGTAGGCGCTCAACCATGGAGCCCCGTCCACTCCCAAGGGCAATTTTTTTTTTAAGATTTATTTATTTATTTAATTCCCCTCCCCGGGTTGTCTGTTCTCGGTGTCTGTTTGCCGCGTCTTGTTTCTTTGTCCGCTTCTGTTGTTGTCAGCAGCATGGGAAGTGTGGGCGGCGCCATTCCTGGGCAGGCTGCTCTTTCTTTTGCGCTGGGTGGCTCTCCTTATGGGCGCACTCCTTGCGCGTGGGGCTCCCCTACGCGGGGGGACACCCTTGCGTGGCACGGCACTCCTTGCGCGCATCAGCACTGCGCATGGCCAGCTCCACACGGGTCAAGGAGGCCCGGGGCTTGAACCGCGGACCTCCCATGTGGTAGACGGACGCCCTAACCACTGGGCCAAGTCCGTTTCCCCCAAGGGCAATTTTATGAAAGGAAAAGTAGATGGCTGGAGTCATCTTGCAGAAGACGTATTAGGTCATTCACTTCTAGACAGACTCACGGACATTTTTTTAAACAAGGAGAAGTAAGGCAAAAGAACCTAAAAGAACGCCTGTTCAGGGTTCTGTTACTTTCTCGGCAATCCCTGAAAAGGGTGAAAACTTCCAAGAGCATCACTGTCCGTCCCTTTAGTCTTTAAGATACCAAGAGCCACTCCAGGGTTCATTTCGGTGCTGACGGTGCCCACGTGGGCGCTCTCCACAGGCCCCCACGCCCTTCGGCCTGTTCTCCTTCCTTTTCCCAAGGGCAAATACCCCAAGGAGACTGTCCAAAAAACTCTGTTCCTATCAGGACTCAGTCTGCAGGAGCCTCAAAGTGACGATCTGGGAGTCAACTTTTCTGTTTCTCTGCTTCAAGCACGCCTCTGACAGCTGCTCACGGGACCCCATCCTGCCTGCCAGCACCTGGCAGCAGCACACACAGGCGAGGTGAGCGCCTCATCCCAGGCAAATGCACGGCTCAGCGTTCCCTGCACAGGCTTCCACCTAAAGGCTCCCCCAGTCTCTAGAATGGGGTGACCTCTTATAACGCGTACTGAGTCACAGAGAGGATGCAGGAAGCTCTTCTGCTCCACTTGTGAGGCGAGGGTTTGGTTTCAGAAGTCTGGAATACCCACCCCATCAGAGGGACAATGGCAAAGCCTTCCGCAGCCATCCCTGAAGTCAGAGCTATAAATATCTCCACTCGTCAACTGGCTGGGTGTTCCTGAATTGCTTGAGTATACCGGAAGGAGAGAAACAAATCCCAGAGTTCTCTGAAATTTTTCTCTACTTCTTCCAAACTCTGATGTCTCTGAACTGGTATTTCTCAAAAAGGAGAGCTGGGAAGGCGGCTCGTATATTCTCTACACAAACCTATGGCCAATTCTTGGCTGGCAATGAATGTTTCACTTAGAGTGTTAAAAACCCAACGATTTCTAGAACCACAGACATGCAGAAAGCAAATTTCTCAGCAGGGCATAGTCTGTTCTTCTGTGCGCACTCTAAAACGTTCTTTAATAACAGCTCTCTGCCTAGCAGGACTTAACAAGCAGCTGTTCTCTTAACTACTACCTTCCGCTCCTTAAGTGTAGGGGAAATATTTTGAAACCTGGCAGAATTAAAAAGGTGTCTTAATTCACTCGGAGTTTCATGTCTGCCACATGCAGTTAGGTGGGTTATTTGAAAATCAGAAAAATCAACTTAGTGTTAAATAAGAACAAAGACAGGAAACGAAGTCAAATTTGGCCTACTCTGGAAATATCGCTGATCCCAAATGAGAAAGTTCTTCATCTTCGATTGTGAAGCCGTTACAGTTAACCTGCAGTGAGAAAGGGGGAGAAAGGGGAAAAAGTGAACTACAGCTTCCCTCTGGATAGAAATAATTTCTTTAATTTGGACAAATTAACTAGGAAGATGTTCTGGTTTAGTGATTTTAAGACCTTTCCCTTGGCCATGGTACCTTCTATTCGAACAAGAATTAACCATAAATAAAAGCAGGACTGCCGGGGTTGACGGCACCCTCAAGCTAGCCTACTTACCCACCTACACGTGGTGGCCCAAGAATGTTACTTTAGCGATACTCCCCAAAGGCTCCATGCACTCAAGTGTGTACGAGGATTAGGACACCTGCAGCTTAATCCCAATCATGCTGTCCTCAATTCTCCCCCACTAAAAAAGAGTCCCTTAACCCAGTCCCATCTCATGTGAGGCGGCAAATACGAAAGCCCATAAATACCGAATCTAATTGCTTTCCATCCCGTGACAGGCAGAAGGACCCAGAAGGCCTGAAGCTACTTGAGACTTGGCCTTTCACTTCCTAGGCAAATCAACCACTTTGCCATCCTTTAAAAGAAAACGCCGCATCAGAAAGCACCAAGGGCCACCCTCACCATTTGGAAGCTTAGCTTAGAGCTGGCAGGCTGAACAGGAAAACATGCATCCCCTCCATTCTCGATCGTTCTATAAATTCAGCCCTTTCCCACGCATTTATTTAGAATCCTCAAGTGCCAGGCACTGTGGGGAGAAAGAGGAACAGGCCAACACCTGTGCCGTCAAGGACCACAGTCTCCTGGGAGACAATTCAGAGGGGGTTTATCACACATACCTGCAAGCTCACTGGCCCGAGGTCACAACGCCAATCTGTGGCCGGCTGGTGAGACCCTGCTGGCTCCCAGCTGTGTCCCTGAGGTACACACGCTGAATGATCATCCCAGGGGCTGGAGCCACGCTTCCGTTTTGGTACATTTCAGGCCAACGGGTAGGTTTTTCTTTTTTTTAGAAGGTACCAGGGATTGGACCCAGGACCTCACACATGGGAGGCAGGCGCTCAGCTGAGCCACATCTGCCCAATGAGAGCTGGTTTTTTGCTTGTTTGTTTGTAGGAGGCACCGGAGATTGAACGTGGGACCTTGTACATGGGAAGCAGGTGCTCTACCACTGGAGCTACATCCGCTTTCTGGGTAGGCTTTTTAAAACTAGCATCTACTGGGCACTTAATCTGGACCAGGCACTGTGCTTAAGTGTTGTATAATTACCATGACATAAATATGGTGTTACATGATCCATTTCACAGATGTGGAAGTTGAGGTTCAGGAAGGCTCAACGTTATGTGACTTATCCAAGGCCATATAAGTAGTTGATGGCAGAACGAAAGTCAGAATCCAAATTAGACACTGACAGCAAAACCTAGTTTCCTTGACTAGAACTTTTTTCTCATCTACTAAACATTGGTGTGGTCAGTTTTACTTAAAATTAACGGGGCAGGGGAGTGGATGTAGCTCAAGTGGTTGAGCACGTGCTTCCCATGTACAAGGTGTCAGGTTCAATCCCCGGTAACCTCCTTTAAAAAAAAAAAAACTAATGGGACAAAGGTGTGGAAATCTTGCTACACAGAGAAGGGCAATGATGAGTTTGACTTGTGGTGTTTACAATGCAACATAACACGAGGAAAATGGGAGGGCACTGTGGATTAGTAAAATAATGCACAGTCTTTGACATCCTGGGGCACTCTCCATAACCATGTCCATCAGGTGGGGTGTTTCTAAGGAGAAGACTTTAGCGTATTACTCTGAGTCAACTCCAAGTACCCTGACCTGTATTCTCGGTCAGAACCATTAACCAATGACCATGCGCCAACATTAGGTGAGAGTGAATTGGGATTTTTATTCATTCCATAACATTTCCTGGAGCACCAACTACGTGTCCTGTACCTTACTAGTGTCTCAATAATCTATATGCACTCTCAGAATGGATAGTGACATGCCTCTGGTGTCTGGTACCCATAACATAATAACTAAGATTCTCAGAAAGAGAGCATTTGACAATTTTCAAAACTGATCTAGGTACAGACAACTCCTGATGAACTGTGGGAGTGGGAGAGGACTTGCCCCGTTACTTCTTTGTCTCATCCTCTACAGCCAAGAGCAACCGGCCAGTTCTGCCATTCCAGATTCCTGCAGGCTCCAGGAGCTAGGCCCACCAGTCATCCCTCCATTCCCTCTCTCCTCCTCCTCTGCTTACAGGGGAAGGGTGCATGTGCTTCCTCAAGGCAAAGGCTTCTATAAGCACAAGTGCCAATCCTGTTCCTTTCGACGAGGTGGTGATGGCGTTTAAGCCAGACTACATAGCAATTTGCTTGCCAGCTTCTCCTCCCTTCTGAAGTATCCCTAGAGAAGAAGAGTGAACTTGCATATTGAGAAAAATACATGGGCCATGGTCCTTTTTTTCGAGTCAAATCAGGCGTAAGTGCCTTGCTAAAGCTAGTCTGGTAATTAGCGTTTAGACTATACGTAGGCTGCGCACCAGAAATATACTTCCCCACCAAGCCTGTGCTGCGGGTGATGGTAACGCACCTCGCGGCTGTGGAAGGAGGGCAGTCACTCGCCGCTGGCCGCTGGCCGCTGGCCGCTGTGGGCCACAAGTTAACCCCTAACACTCTTCCCTAAACCCAAGAGAGGGAAAGGGCCCAGGGGCGAGGGGAGCCCAAACACAGCTGGGGGCTGAGCAGCAGGACCCGAGTGGGGCGAAAGGCTGGAGCGGCCTTTTTTAAATGTTGCTTTAGTTTTCTCTGGAGATGCTGGATTCCCTTTTCAAATTTATCTATGAAAAATATATAAGTGTATATCTGTGCATATTTGTGCGTCTAAACACACATGTATTCAGAAGGGATACTATGTTTTGATAAATATAAAAATAAAGTCTATGAGGAAATTAATTATGCATGTGTGTATTTTTTTTAAAGGCACCTAAATGTGCTGGATGTTCTGGGTCCATCCAAATTTCCAGGACTCTGAGTTGCTTACCCCACAATTATTTTTCTACTTATGAGAGCAAGAGCCTAGATTTGTAGCTGTGAAAATATCTACACATTAACACTGAGCAAGCATTGCTGTGTTGGAAGACAAGCCATCTTCCTTCATAGCTAGAAGCGTGTATCTATTTCTTTTCTCTCCTCCTTTGTCACATAAACTTGTCTTCTCCAACCCAGAGAGAAAAAAAATCATGTACCAATTTTTACAAAGATTTAAGAGAAGTCAATTCATCAACTCTTCACTGTCACCCAAATCCACTGTGGTATAAACAGATGGCATAAATCTAGGATATTATGAAAATCAGGAAAGTTTTTTTATCATTTCTACCTTAATACTTACTCATAACTTGCCTTTTATTCTGATTTTAACAGTAACACAAGAGAAATATGTCCATACAAACATAAAGTTTATAAAGGAATTAGTTAAACTGTTAACAGTGTTGTTTTAGGGGGTTGAAATGGGTGGAAGTGAGGAAAGATTGTCACCTCTTTATAGGTATATATTTTTAAAGGTAGAATTGTGTTTTTTCCCCTTTTTCTTTTCAGTATATAAGTTACACACATTCATGTAGAAAAAAATCAGAAAATCACCCATCAGAAAAAGCAAAAATTGCCCACAACTCAACAAGGATTTCGACTCAATCTTTTTTAAAAAGTGTGTATGTGTATTTTCGTATTTTATACCTTTTCCACCCTGCTTCTACACTTACTGTTACATCACCATTTCCCCATCTCTTCAGACATTCTTTGAAACGTAACTTATAAAGGTTACGTGATCTTCCATCATATGACTGTGACATAATTTATTCAACCAATCCCCTACTGCTGGCATTTTCTCAGAATGAAGGTGTAAGAGAAGAAAAGTAAAACTGAATATAGGAACTTCAGGGCTTTTCTTCTCAAAGAGCTTAAAGTCTGCAACAGTAGCAGGTTGCTGGCAACGCATCTGTTTTCATAAACTCTTTCCAAGGCAGGGGTGGAGGTGAATTTTCTATGCTCTACTCATCACCAAGGACCAGCACAGAGAGGAACCCGCTCTGCTCAAGATCACCTAGCAAGGCTACGGCAAAACGGACCCAGCAGGCCAAGAGCCCTGTCATTCGGCAGACGCTCTACCGCTCTGTGGACCGGGCCTTCCACTCATCTTCAAGGCGTGTGTGCTGGGGAGAGGCGCACAGGGGAGAGGCTGAGCCTGAAGTCTTAGCCGACCCTGGCCTTCTTACCTGTGCAAAAAGCACCACCAGGCCGTCATTGTCGGGGAATTCCAGGTGCTTGGAGTAGAAGTGGTGGAGAGCGGCAATGTCGCTCTGGATCAAATCCTTCTTCTCGTTATCTAACTTATCCAGATCTAGGGACAGACAATTGAACCCATTATTTGCCAAGAAGAAAAACCCTGGATATCTAGCTACATCCTTCTCTTACTGCAAATGGCCAAGAGGAGAGGGAGGGGGAAAGAAAAAAAAAAAGGCCCTGGTCAAGTCTCCAGAGCAGTCTTCCCCATCACGTGGTCTAGGTGACAAACAAACCCTAGCAAGAACAAAGCGTGCCGCTCCTTTCTTACCTTCCTCCTGACAAGTGGAAGTCATTTGGGACATGAAATTTCAACTGACCCTTAGCAACAAGGTCAGGAACGAGTGGCAGTGACTGGTAATCGGCCTCGGTCTAGTCAAGGGGCTCCCAGCTGGCCCTGGAATCTGTGTCACGGTCAAGCAGACGGACAGCCCCTGGTTTAATGCCTTCCAGGAAGGATATCAGCTGTTTACAGGACTGCGATTCAGCAGAGATCCAAAAATACTCAACCTGCCAGGAGAGCCATCAGGAGATAGATCGGGATGCAATAACTCATCTCGGGGGAGCTCCTACCTTTCCTAAATTGTTTCCTAGTCATCCTGTCAACTCAGGAAAAAATATAACACCATTTTTCAAAACTGAGCAACAGAGAAGCAGATTTGGCTCAACTGATAGAGTGTCCGTCTACCACATGGGAGGTCTGCAGTTCAAACCCCGGGCCTCCCTGACCCGTGTAGAGCTGGCCCACGTGCAGTGCTGATGCACGCAAGGAGTGCCCTGCCATGCAGGGGTGTCCCCCCCGTAGGGGAGCCCCACACGCAAGGAGCGCACGCCATAAGGAGAGCTACCCCACACAAAAAAACAAAATGAAAATCACAACCTTTTGGTTTTTAAAAAAAAGCAAAACCAAGCTGAACAACAGCCAAAAGACTCATGATTTAAAAGCTGCCACTGCTGCCAAGGGCACAAGCTCTTTCATTCTTTCTTCGATCTTCCCAGCCCACGTTGCATTTAGGGATAAAATAACTTCTCGGCCGGTCGCGGAAAAACTGAAGGTCTTGGGACTTACGTGATTCAAACTCCTTCACAGCTAACAGTTTCTCTGAATGTGTTCTCTCTGGGTGGATTTTCTAGTAATTGGGGAAGAAATCACAGAGACAGATTTCAACAATCAGTGCAAAAAAGGAGCGCTTTCACTTCTCAACTAACATGAAGAAAGAGCAGCGATTCTCGCTGAAGGAAAGAAGGCTAATCCAAGGAGTCCCCAACTCAGGCTCGGAGGGCTTGCCCAACGTCGAAATTCAAAACACTCTTTATACAAAGCTTTCAAAGCGTCACCACTGTGGCAGTCCGGCCCGAACACCCTGCTAATGCGATGCACACAGTAGGCTCAAAAATGCTTGTTATGGGAAAGAATGATGGCTGGAAAACAACTTTTTTTGAGAGCCCTTACTTAAAAGGACCGAGCCTACCGACAGGCCATCCTATTTATTATTTCTCCTTCTAAAAAGGAACAAAAATCAAACCCCCCATCCATTTTACACTTTCTTTAAGCATAGGCTAAAATGATCTCAAATTCCGCGTTTCAAAAAGAACTCTTTTGGTTGTATCTGTGAGCCCAGATTCACTTTAAACGTGCTCCTCGCTTTGTTCTCGACACCCCAAGAGGAGCTAACAATAGTAAACCCGCCAGGCTTTGAGAACATGAATAAACTTGATGTTGACAAGAGTTCAAAAGCGGAGCTCAAGAGCTGGCCGGAGGCCGCGTCTTTGTAATCTGGCTATTCAATTTGGGGATACAGGTGGTCTAGCGGGGCGCGCTCACCTCCCTCGTTAACATGTTAAGCTTCCCCTGGGTAGTTTGGTTGCCTGTCTCCCCTAAGCCTTTGCAAGCTACTAGAATACAAATGGTCTGTTTTTTTAATCATCAAGTCCTGCCGAGATGAAAGATGATCAGGTAACTTTTCATGTAAATGGACCATTAGTAGTACTAGTAATTAGAATGAAAGTTGGGCCCCACCATCCTCCCCCCCCATGCCAAACCATTTCCATAGTTTTATTGGGAGCAGACATCTTCCATTCACAGGATGCAGTTCTGCAAGATTAATCAGTCATCTTGTCGGGGAAAGCATTTCATTTCATTCACCAGGCTCTCCTGAATTCTTAACCACAACATTATAAGTAACATTAATAAACTGGGAAAGGGGAGGGCAGCAGACTGCTCATTTAATCCTCTCAAGAGGCCTACAGACCTAATTTCTTGGCTTTTATCCCGACACGCCCCCTCCCCCTCCAAATACTCCACGTAGATTTAAAGATAATTCTCATTACGATCCAAATGTTAATTGCTCCTTCTCCAGGCAAACAGATTTTTTTCCCCCTGAAATTTCTCTTATCCCTCCAGAGGCCACCCTGGAGTGGCTTCGGTTACCCTGAGCTGGCCAAGTGGCATTTCGGAAAGCACCTGACCTGAATTGAACATAATGGAGTGATGACTTCAGGGCTCTGTAATGTTCTCCGTCTGTGTGGGCAGCCCAGGATCCTAACAATCACATTTGGTTTAGATCGAAATGGTCGAGAAGGCCTGCCCAAGCCTGGGGGTCAGTGGACGGCTACGGAGGCAGGACCGGTCATTTTCAGTCCTGATCATCTCTGGAAAAACATTGTCAAGCCGTCTCTTCCCACCAAGGTGCTGCTTTCTTTTCTTCTCTCCCTGTCTTTTTACTCATTTCCCCTCTACTTTCCCACTTTTTTTTCTCTCTCTCATCCCCTCTGCACGTGGCATCCCAGGTGCGCCATCGATTTCCTTGCCTGCCTCTGTAAGGGCAGGTGAGGAAGGAGAAGCAAAGCGCAGGATACTGCCCAGGGAGGAAGGGCAGGTGCACTGTCTCTCTGTGAAAAGGAAAGGAAAGACAATCTCAAAGCTTTTTACCCCCATCAGGAACTCTGGGAAGCTCTAATTTGTGTCAGGTTTTTTACTCTTTGAAAGGCCATGTTTTCCAATCCACACCTTTTCGCGTACATGGCAAAAAGCTAAGGAGTGAATAGCCCTGGCCACCTTCCTGGCGTGAGAGAAGCAATAACCTCACTGCCCGGGACAAACAACCACCCAGCTTAAGCCTCGGCTGTGGTTTCCTCCCCCTGTCCATATGGATGTGAAAGGAAAGGAGTCCAAAAGCTTTTAGCAAGAGCTGGCCACCCCCGGTCAGTTACTCATCCTTCTGACCTTTAAGGAAAAAATAAAACAAAACTCGCTTGAACAGAATCCCATTTCCTCACCTGCTTGGCCAGAATCCTTGCCGTGAGCCTTACGGTCTCAGAGGGATTCCAGTTTTCCCCAAAAACAACCATGGGGGAACACTCCAGCTTGTGCATGGGCCAATCTTCTTTCTGGGAAGATTAAACAAAAATTAAACCCAACCAAACCCCCCCATGCACACCGTAATAGAGTGCAAGCAGAGAGGATGCAGCAAGTCCCCGCCATGAAGGTCAAGGTCAAAATGTTTTCTTTTGGAAAACTGGAGGATGCCTCACAGAAGCTAGAGCCCAAAACATCTTTTGAGATAGACAGGATTGTGTAAAACCGTGACTCAGGCGTCATGAAGGCTGTGGAGAGACAAACATCTGCTTGCTCCGGGTTTTTTCTTCCCATCAAGCTTCTCGTGTCTTTCTGCAGCCTGTCGTGACTCCAGACCACACACCAGCTTTCCATCATCCATCCGTGCGGTGTCTGGGTACGCGAGAGGTCTGTGTACCCAGTGGACCAGCCCTGCTCTGTCCTCACGTCGCGGCCGACAGCTGAGGGTCGACTTACACGGCCGCGAGGTCCGTTTTACAGGTGATAAAAAAAGCACAGGTGAGGACTTTCTCCAGGACCCTCCAAGCGCCAGGCAGGGGCAGCTATTGGGAATACTTGTGAAACAGTCCCTCGGCGAGCGGGAAAACGGTATTCCTTTCCCTGTCATGCGCTGAGGCTTTCCTGCCCCGGGTGGTGGGGTGCAGCAAGCCCAGCCCCGGAAGGCAGGTGGAGCTGCCCTCGAGGGGGCGGGGGGAGCTGAAGGAGGGGCACCACCTGTTCTGGAGGCAAGGACGAAAATGCTTTCAGAATGGGAGCCCGTGATCCTGCCACTGCTGCTGACCAGTCAGGTGGGGGGTGACCGAGACCCGACCTGGCCCCGTGGAGGTCACTGCCGACCGGTGAAGCCGTCCCAGTGGAGCGCGGGGGACCTGCCGGGAGCGGCCTCAGGAGAGCGGACGGAGACGCGGGAACTGGAAGGCCTGGGGCAAGGCTGAGGGAGTGTCCGGCTGGAGAGTCCTTTTCCTTTTCTTTTCTCGGTTAGGCAACCTGCGGACCCTGGAACTGGGGCCTGCTCTGCCCTCGCCTTCCCCGGCTCAGGAAACGGCACGTCTCCCCTTACAGCGGCTCGGCCGGGAACCCCTGGTCCTCCTGGCCTCCCGTAGTCAACTCCACATTGGCCGCTCGGACAAATGCTGCCTCCGCGCTCGGAGCGGCTCTCCAGCTCTCCATCCTGTTGCGGCCACCTGCCTCTCGACCTCTGCCCTCGCCTCCCAGCGCATCCCTCTGTGGAGGGAACAGGCGGCCAGAGGGAGTCTGCGGAATAAAAGGCAGGTCACCCAGTGCTCAGCTCAGAACTCTCGACTGGCTTCTCATCTGAGAGCAAATGGCGATGTCTTTTTCTTTTTAGGAGGTATCGGGGATTGAACCCAGGACCTCGCACGTGGGAGGCAGGCGCTCAGCCACTGAGCTACTCCCGCTCCTCAAGGCAATGTCTACTCAGCCTCCTCTCCTACCACACATGCTCTTCCCCTCGCCTCACTCCCCTTTGTCCGAAATAGCCTCCTTAACGATCCGTGAGCCGGCCAAGCTTGCTCCTGCCTCCAGCTCTGCTCCTGCCTCCAGCTCTGCTCCTGCCATATTTCCCGCCTACAACCCCTTCCCCTGGATCATCCCTCCAAGCCTCGGCCCCAATGTCACTGAGCAAGATATTCCTCACGCTCGCCCTTTCTAAACAGCCCCGTCGCCCGCACGCTCCCTTCCCCTGCTTTCTTTTTATTCTTAGTGCTTCTCACCACCTGATATATGACATATTTAGTAGATTTGGGGTAGTTACATTCTCTCCCTCCCCATTAAAATAAAGGAACGCAGTCCCCTTGGCTCAGAGCTGTAGTCCCCGAACCTGTTCGAGAACAGCGCCTGGCGTTCACCAGGCACCCAAGGAAGTTATTGAATGAAGATGCCTCCCAACCCCCGCCCCTCCACCCCCATCCCTGAAAGGAAGGACACAACGTCACTTAATGATTTAGCGCCATGTGTGGCGCAGCCCCTCGGCTCAAGGGCTGTGCCGAGACATTCTGCGGAGTTCAATAATGTCCTGCCGAATATAACTAAGCGCAGGGAGCCGTGCCCCAAGGGAGAGAGGTTCTGTTTTCAGGGGAAGCCTAAAAGGAGAGCACTGGCGATGAGGCAGAGGTGGGATCAGGTGGGTCAGCTCCCTGCACACAACCGGCTCTCCGCCCAGCTGCCAGGCACAGAGACGACGCCAGCGAGGGTGTCAGGCTAGCCAAGGGAAACAGCCACCAGCGGCCGGGACGGATGGAAAAGTCAACGGCTGTCGACAAGTGCCCACTATGACCCCAGGAGCTCCGAGCACAGCCCAGGTTAAGACGGGGTCTCTGTCCCGGAAGGGCCTGTAAGCTCTCGGTTTTCTGAATTACGTCTGTGGTCTTCGATCCTAAACAGTGAACTCCTGGGAGAAAGGAGGAGCTTGATATTAACATTTGTTAAAATAATTGAATTCATCATTATTTATTAAGATGGTTCATTTATTCTTACAATCGACGTAAAATGAACTTTGGTAATACAAGTAATAAATGATGTTAATATTCACATTAATGTAATTGTGTAATTAATATAAATGTCCTCAACGGGAAGGGAACTTCACTGTCATGCCCTCAGAGGAAAGGAGGGTGCTGCTGGGTGGGCCTGGGCTCAGGAAACCTGCATTCTGATCCCAGCTCTGCAACGAAGCAACTCTGTGATGCTTGGCAGGCATCTGAATCTCTCTAGGCCTATATCCTTGGTCGGAATTAACACGATCTGTAAGTTAGTTAGCAGGTCCGGAATTCTGTGATTTTAGACCTTTCAACAGTGATAATCGGATACAAAGCTCAAAGACTGTCAGGTGCGGCTCGTCAGACAGGGATAATCGAACATTCACTCAGCTTCAAAGGGTAGTTCTGGGGATTCAGTGAGCTAGCTCACTTAGAACACTCAGAAGTAGTACTGAGAACAGTGCCTGGCCGGTAGAGAGCTCTCGAAAAAAGGCTGGTAACTGTTCACTCATTGGTTCATTCATTCATTCGACAAGCCCCGCAACTGACCAGGGAGGTAGGGCTGGGGGTCAGTGTAGGAACATGCCAGAACCTAAGACAAAACTAAGAGCACCCACAACTGGACACGGCCCAACTGATGGCAGTTACATCAGAGAGCTGGATAAATTCAAGGAAATGCGGAATCATGGAAATTTCACTGTGGGAAACTTACCAGCTTAATTGTAAGTTTCCCCTTTCTTTTTTGAAGATGCATGAAGAAAGGAATGAAACAGATGTACCATAACCGGCACAGCTCAGTTTTCTCTCTTAAAAAAAAATGGACAGCAACAAGTAGAAATGTCACATAGGTTTTAAACCTATTTGACACATCCATCAGAGGTGTCCACAAATTTAGAGAAGAGGAAGGTTTTGCCCGTAAGAAATTATAAACAAGACTGAACAAAATGGGGAAAAAATTAGGCTAACCTGATGAATAAGGAATAAATGTTTTTAATTGTGGGGTTTCTGTTTGTTCACATATTGGTAGTTTTGGTGTACACAGCGTTTTACAACTTGATGCTTTTCTAACTTTTTTTCAAGGTCTTCTAAAACTTTTTCTACTATTTTATTTTTTTCAAAATGCAATCTACTACTCCTGCCCTGACTATAATCCTTATAAAATTTTATGTCAACTAGGATCCTATTTTCCAGCAAAATAATATGCATATAAATGCAGAGAAAGGATTTAGGAAGACATACGCCAAAGCGATAGCAGTGGTGTTCTCGGGAAGAGTAAGCTTAGGGGTGTTCTATTCTCCTTTCAGTCTGCAACTCTTTGACTTTTCCATAATGAGCACAGATTATTTGGGTAAAAACTTAAGTAATAAAATCTCTCAGAAGGCAAGATGTAAAATATTTGGCAGTGATGGCCCTCTTTTTTAAACTTGCATTACATTTTTGGCCAATGTAATTAATAACTGCTCTGCAGGACTGTCATTGTGCGAGGGCAAAAATGCTAAAAGATGCATTTAACAACTGCAAGATTGTCTCATGACGTGTCAACACTTCCAACCCTGAAGGCAAGGAGTGGTTGTTAAGTCATTCCTTTTTCTGCTGCGCAAAGGATACGCTGCCTTCCTGGACTGGGGGCCTGGATGGATTCCCATTTAGAAGTCCCCTTCTCTAAGTCTATCCCTCGACTCTGCTGTTCTAACAGAGCTCTCAAAACAAGCACAGTCTACTTCTGCACAAGCCTTTGCACACGTGATATCTTCAGATGGGGAACAGGAAGAAAACGTGTTACTATTTCTGAGATGCCACTAAAATTAACTTCAAGGGGACTAGATCCAAAGAAATTAGGTGTGTGCTGACCATCTCCTACCAGTATGACCAGAGGTGTGGACCCACCATCCCTAGAACACTTTCTTTTGTATTCCCCATAAAAGAGGGAATGCACAATTTTACACCATTTTTCCTAATAGTGATGCTAAACATTTGGGGGAAAAGGGTGCCCTAAGCTTCAGCTGTTTCCTATGGCTGGGTTATAGGACCCCGTGAATTTAGCCAGCACTGAACAGATGGCTCAGGCCCCCTTTGCTCAGCGTCACAGCGATGACGGGGTCGGTAAGCATTTATTAGGTCGTGCCTACCCCTCAGTTCTTTTTTTAGCCAATGGCAAAAGTCTAGAATCTTCCAACATCTTGAGTCCTCCACACGGGCTCATTTTATTCCTACCAGGGCAGGCCCCTTCCTACCATCAGGAGCAGAATCATAACCTCATCATTTTTTCACCTCTTTTACAAAACAAAACAAAAGCAAGCTTCTCCTCCCCACTTGCTACAGTTAAAGATACTCCAGGATGCTCTGCTGCACAATTACTCTCCAAACCAAGTCCCTAAACTTTCTCTTCTCTTGAACGTGGCATGGCCCAGTGTAATGAAGACGTGGAGTGAACAGTGTACTGAGTTTTCCAGGCATATTTATAAAAATAAATACATTTCATTAAAAACAACCAGCTTACCAAATAAGCCGAACTAAAAAGGGATTTCGGTGTCTTTTATATGCCGTCCCTTTACCCTTTCATGTGTTGTCAATTAAAATCTCTCCTCCGGCAGGCTCACGCGGAGGAAGTGAACTCAGAGGGGCATACACGAGGTAAGACTGAACTCAACCGCACAGAATAACGCGGGACCCTGAAGCACTGCGGGAAGAGAGGAGCCCGGCTCGAAGAAAGGATGCGGCGACCGGGATTTCCTAAGTTGCCTTCTTCTGTGGAGAGAGGAAACCCTCAGGAAGAAATCAGTGCCTCAGGACTCTTGGAAACGTTTCTGGCAAAGCAATGGCACTTGGAAGGGGCTTTCCCCTTTCGCGTCCTTCAAAGGCCACTTCCTCCCACGGGGACCCCTCTGCCAGAGCGCTCCACGCTCCAGGGCACAGGGTTGTGAAGGGGACACTCTCGCCCAGCCGGCTGGGAAGCCTGGTCCCTGTTCTGTCTCTGTGTGAGCTCGCGCGGGTCAGCCAACCCCTCTGGACGTCGTTTCCTCCTCTAATGACTGCTCCAGACCCCTGACCTCTAGTCCAACCCAACCCCCTGCCGTGTGGCGCTGACCACCCGACAAGGGCTGCCGGGTGACGTTTGTCTTTGAAGAAGGGCCAGTTAATTACCAGCAGCTGAGAACCACGCTTTCTTAGGTGGAGAATCACTCAATTAGCGTCCTCGTCGCTGCTCTTTTCTTGTGCTACTTTCTACCCTGCGCGGAACCCCCACTTTGATCCTGCCCCCGCGTTCCCTTCGGCGGAGCCCTGAATACATTTCCATCCAGAGCAAACGCCCCAGATTCCTCCCTAATGATTTCGCGTTTGACGCCCTTGGATCTCCCATGATTTCTAGGCACTTATTTTCCCCCCAACATTTATGACCGCTCTTCCTCATTACAATACGCTGCTCCACACTTATTTTAGTTCTTCAGTACTAAAGGATGAAAAACCTTAATAGCCATTAGCCTCTTCCTTTAGCAATAAAACACGGATGGAGCACAGATGAATCTTACAGGTCAAACCCAGCCTGCTGCCTCTGGAAACAAGTGGCTTTAGGAGCTGTGTGAGCACTTGTCACCGAGAGTGGTACTGCGGTCACCAGACACTTAGGAGAAGCTTCAAAGAGCAGAAGTGCAGGGGCACCCTCAGGGCCGAGGGTGCTGGCGAGAGCCGGACGAGGGGCAGGCAGCACTCCCGGCACCGCGTCTGACTTGACGGCTGTGCTGGCCTGAGGCCCTTGACCCACAGGCTCACATCACTGCCTGTTCCACTCCAGAGCTCTCTGCCACCTAAGCAATCTCTTCATTTTGATGTGACCACCCATTTGATGTGTCTAATGGGCTCGTTGTGAAGCAGTAAACTGGCATGCCAGTGCTTACGGGCTGGTGTCCTTGGTTCACAGGACCCTGCCCCCGAGGGAGGGCATCGCTCGCTGGGCACTAATAAATGAGGTTTCTGAGTTGGTGGATCTGGGAGGCTGGGTCCTGCAGGGCAGAGGGACCATAATGGGTGCCTCAAAATCCCAACTTGGATCAGGAAGAGTCATCAAGAGAATGCCACCAGGTGAGGCCCAAGGAAAGCCGGCTTAGCAGCCAGCCTGGGAGACCCACAAGCACCTGTGCATCTCACACAGGTGTTCTATTGTAACGGCATGCTCACAGTTAAGATTTATTTTGTAATAAGGATTACTCATACAAATGCACACCCTTAACGTCCTCAAGTTCTAGGGGAGTGGATGTAGCTCAAGTGATTGGGCACCTGCTTCCCACATATGAGGTCCCAGGGTCAATCCCCAGGACCTCCTAAAAAAAACAAAACCAAATCTCACTGGGGAGCAGATGTAGCTCAGTGGTTGAACACCTACTTCCCATATATACAAGGTCCTGGGTTCAATCCATGGTACCTCCTGTTAGGAGTTTCCCCTAACACCTCCTAAAAATAAATAATAAAAAAGAAAGAAAAATGCCTGCGAGATCTTAGAACCCACCTACTCTCTTAAGAAAAATAAGCCCCTTAAATCTGAGGTGTACTGGCTGCTCTATTCTTTGCACAATGCTAAGCTTCAGAACAGCCTACATTCTACACATTCTACGTCACTGTACACTTTAACACTGTGAATGATAATAAACCCTCGCATCTGTACAGAGCTTCACCATTTATACAGAAGTCTCGTGTCGATCCCATGATGTGAGCCTTACTACTTGTCCCGTGGGCACCGCTGACCTCAGTTTACATTGGAAGCAACTGAGACCCGGAGAAGTTCTGTGATGTGCCAAGCTCCCAGAGCTGGTGAGGAGCAGGGCCGGGACGTCCGCCTCCTCTGCCTTCTGATAGCCCCTGTATGCGGTCGCTGGCTTCTCCAAAGAACCAGAACTTAATGTGTCATTTTCTGTAGACACCGTGCTCCTCGGGGCCTCGGGTCTCTACGACGCTGCAGCATCCAACCCCAGAGTCCTTGCTCCCCAGGTAAGCCCCAAGTTAGGATCTCTTCCCTTTAAAAGAAGGCATATCCCCCCAAGCCCCAACTGTGAGCCCCATTGATATTCCCATTGTCACAGAGGCAACTGGGGGCGATTCGGAGAGGAGACCCCGGGAGGGGTCTGGCTTCCCCAGCCGCTGCCGGTGAGGAGGAGCGGGACCCCAGGGGCCCAGGAGACAGCAGGGCCTGGAGACCTCTCCCACTAGGTTGTGCCCTTCCGGGCCTTTCAGGGCCAACAGCTAGGGTAGGTGAGGAAGAAAGAAAAAGAGCCGCAGCAAAAGGAAATGGCCTAATCAGAGGTAAAAGGGGAGGAAGGAAGGGGGAGGGTAGTGATACTGGATATGAAAGAACAAAAAAGAGGTGCAGATAGACAGGAAATCCTCCATTGCCTAGGGCTACCCTTTAATGCAATCAGCATTTCCCAAAATACATTTTTTCCAAAAAAAAGTGCGTACAGTGTTCAAATAAGAAACGATTAGAAGTTCATAATGCATATTAGCATATTAAAGACTCCGAAATGTTCTGCAGTCAAGAGACTGTGTTCCCCCAAACTGAACATAGGACGTGTTTTCTGTCGAATACCGTGGAACGTTTTGCAGTATGAGCTGAACAGTTTGGGAAATACCTATCAAAGCCTCCTCGGAGCTCCTCCCAGAAGCCTCCGATTGCCACGTTGTGGGAGTCACTTGAGACCCGTCCATCAAACGCGATGGCACGTGGTCTGCACACAACCAGTCCCCAACCCCTCGGCGTTGGCAGCTTCCGAGGCACAAGCTCGGAGTACAACAGGATCAGAGCACGGCCACCCTCTGGCTATATAAAAGCCGTGCCAAGGACTCACCTAAATCTAGCTGCAATCAGGCTCATTCTAAGGGCCCCAGGGCGAGGTGTGACCTGCTCTAGGGAGTTTTATATAGACCCATGACAAAAACGATGGAAAAAGGTCAAGGTCGCATTTCGATATTTTGCCTTTGTCATCTCTGTATGTTCCATCCGTTGCTTGTGTCCTTGGGGCAAGGGGTCAATGTTGGGAACGGACCTGCCTGTATCTAACATGGTGTCCCTACTCCATTCTCAGTCCCAGACAAGGCCCCCAAACTGTTACAGACCAGCACGCGCTGGCCCGCGGCCTTGAGGCAGAAGCAGCAGGGCAGGCAGGGCAGGCAGGAGAGCACTGGGGAGCGCAGTGGCAAGGAAGGAAGGGTGCCGGTGTCCCAATCGTCAGAGAAAGAAGGCTCTCCCCACCGGCTGGCCCAGCACCTACCTGGCACTCCACGTTGCAGTAAAATGCCTGCTTGCATCTTCCACATTTGGACAAGCCTTCTTTCCTTAAAAACAGAAAGGGTGCTGTAACGGTGAGAGGCACAGAAACGCGACGCTGCACATTTTATCACGCTGCAGTAAACGTCCGGCGGTGGGAAAGCAGAGGCAATCGTCACCGCCCCTCTCTCTCCCACTGGTGAGTGGCATGTCCCCAGAGGAGAGTCCAACCAGGTTCAGTTCTTGAGTGGGAGCGAGTTAGTCAAAGAGGACATGCACAAACCTCTCCCAAGCCCCCACGGTGGGAAGGGCACTTCTCAAAGAAATGAGGGACGCGCTCTCTGACTCAAGAGTGAACCTGGCTCGGGAAACCTCATCTGTGACCATCGTCTGTACAGATACTTTGGATAAGTCAAAGATTCTTATGTCCTGATTTTCTCAATTGCTAATGAGGGACAAAACAAACAAAAACCCCCAAACTATGTTGCAGGTCTGACATCTTCAAGACAGAGTATTGGGGGTGCACTGACACTTGTGAATATACAAGGTGAGGGACAAAACTTATTATTTGGGGATTGCCATGTAAGGTAGAAGATAGACTTTCGTGTGTCAGTGATTCAAATGGCCAGCAAGTTAAGTTTAAAAACACCACAACCTAGCAAGCAGAGCCATATTCCTGAATACAATATTACTGCATCTAATTGGCATACACACCTACCTTGCCAGTGCACTATTTAGATGTGATTCTTCTGCCTCTCCATAATTAGGTCAATTCTCCCTGACCGTAGCTCCGCTCTCTTCCTGCTCCCCATAAAGGACAGGGCCATTGTCATTTCCCAATTGTTCGGTGCTAGTGTATTTGCTGGGTTAGACAAGCCAAAGCTTTTACAAAAACTGTGAGCCACCGAATTCAAGCACACGTGTCAAGTTCTTCAATTGTTTTTGAAGCGGGAGCCACCTCATTGTTCAGCCCAGAGCGCTATGTGGAAGACCCGCTCTGTCCAGGTCCCGCCGCCGCACGGAAGGCAGATTCTGAAGGTACAAATGCCAGCCCCGTGCGGGGGGCCCCGGGCTGCAAGCGCGGTGCCCTGCGCTGTAGCAGACGCACCTGCCCACGGCCTCCGCAGCACAGCACAGTGGACGCAGGGACAGGGTGAGCTGACATTTCCCAGTACGTGTATCCTGCTGCAGAAGCCTCTGCTGCTGCTCGTCAGCGAGCAGCAGTCAGCACATTACTCCCACAGAAACAAGAAAGTTTCCCCCAAAACGCTACTGTTGGGACTACACAGACTGCCTTGCAGTTTTCGTGACAGCACTTGGAATCCAAGCAGCAGAACAGAGAATGTGTGGGAGAAAAGCACATCTTGTGATTGAGACATAAATAAATACTCTGAGTTTGCAAATCTACCCAGCTCAAGAGTTCAAAAAAAGAACCCACTAATCTAGCTGAATGGGTTTCTCTAGCCTGAGATCCACGCCCCCCTTCCCCAGAGTGTGTCTGAAGATATGCAAACCCTGACTTTGCATTTTGGAATATAAACTAAATGAAAGGCACAGGCACCATTCTCTTGCATTTTATGGGAAAGGAAACGAGAAGATGTGCTCAGGACACAACTGTGAGGTGCCTTATAAGCAAGCGCCAAGTGCTGAGGTCTCTGAAAGGCTAATGATGAGCCAACTCAGGAGGGGAGCTTCCAAATTCTTACCCTCCAAAAAAGTGTGTTTGGAAATGGATAATGGGCAGGTAGATGCCACCCCATAAAAACGTCAACCTAAAACAGTAATGTTTTAAAGGTTTGTTTTTGTAGGAGAGAGGTCACAGAACTTCCTTTAGAATTTGCCTAAAGGTACTAAGTTACCCCAAGGGCTTGTGAGCCACCTATAGCCTACACGTGGACCAAGGAAAAGCCTCTAAAACATAAGTTTAGGCCCCCTGATATGAAAGATTAGGAAAATATATTTTAAAATAAATTATGCTCACGACATGCAAAAAAGCAAGGATTATACAGGTCTTCAGCCACAGGAACCAGCAGTCAGATTAAAATGAAACTAAGGCTTGTTTTCAGCCTCAAGGCAACATCCCTGGAGAGCAAAGGCTACTAGGCTCTGACAAATCCTAATGGGATTTCATCAAAATAGTAAATCTCCCAACGGTGAGGCTTCCTGCGAACCAGCTGGTCACCAAGTCCACAAGCCACAAAGAATGAAAAACAGGAAGAAAAGAGCCAGCTTTGAAGTATTAGCGATACATTATGCAATTTCCAATAGCTATTTCAGGGGTTCTCAAACTGTGGTCTGCAAACTGCTGGGGTCCCAGAGATACATTCAGGAAGCTTGTGAGTTCAGAACTCTTTTCAAAAGAATGCTAAGATTTTTTTTTTCTATTTTTCGGTCCCACTGTTTTGACAATTGCACTGCAAAAGCAAGGGAGGGCCCAGCTTCGGGGGTCTTCACGTGAATCGAAGCGGTGGCACCAAACTATCCTCACAATCACAGTTAGAGGGAACAAAAAGCCCAGACTTAATATCTCTGCTGAAGCAGCAATAAATACTAATTTTATTAAATTTCCACTCTTGAGTATATATCTTTTCAATATTCTGTTGATGAAATGGGAAATATGCACAAGGCATTTCTGCTCTAGACCATTGTCCAATGGCTGTCTCAAAGGAAAAGCTCTTGTGAGACCATCTGAGCTGTAACTAGCCACTTTTTTTCCTGGAATGCCATTTTTACTTGAAAGAGCAACTTCAAACAAACTGTGGTTATTCAGACTGGAGTATCTGGCAGATATGTTATTGAAATGAATGGAATGAGCCTGCCACTTCAAGGAAAACAATTGGCAGTATTTATTGCCAATGATTAAATTTGGACTTTCAAGCAAAAAATTAGAATTCTGGAAAACATCTATCTGCCACGCTGAGCCTGACAACTTGCCAATACTTAAAAAGAGTTTTCTGATGAGACTGGTGGTAATATTAACAATTGTGATTTTTAAAATATATAATGAATGAGTCAATTTTTAGAAGATCTGCATAACTTAGAGACCCAGTATTTTTCAAATGACCAGTGCAGGATGTTATAAAATTATGCATGGCTAAGAGATTCATTTAAAGTGTAAGAAATACCAATGGATTTTAATGTAACAGAGCACAAAAAGTTTTATTGCTAAAGCTTCAGATTCTAAGTTACAACTAACATTTAAGGAATTGCCATTTATGGCGTTTTAGTGTTGTCAAAAAAGAATATTCATGATTATCTTTCTCAATTATGTATCTATGGGAAGCCAGACTGCCCTGGCATATACCAACCAAAATAATATCACCACAGACAATGTAAACCATATTTGCAAATCCAGCAGTCTTCTTTTATAAAGCCAGACATTGAAGAGATTTGCAAAATGTAAAACACCACACACCACCACTTTTCTCACTAATTGTTTTGGAAAATACTTTTCTCGTAAAGAGTCTATGATAAGAGTCATGACTGTTGTCATTCAAAAATGAATATTTTGGTATTTTCTATTTTAATTTCAAATATGGTAAATACCGATATATATAACCCACATGAACAAAAGTTCTTTGGGCCTCAATTATTTTTATGAGTATAGAGGGGTTGCTGAGACCAAAAAGTTTGAGAAGTACTAATCTTAATAATCCTTTCAACTCTAGGAAGAAGTTAATAGTCCTAGTTTTCAAATGAAGATAATGAGGATCCTAGAGGCAACCTAAGCCAAAGGAGTCACTCAACAAGTAAGCAGCAGAGTGTGAATGCACACGGAGGCACCCGTTGTGTTCCTCATGCAAGAACATCCTTCCCTGAGCACTGCTACGGGCTGAACTGGGCCCTAACCCTTTCCTCCACGCATCCGACCTTATTTGGAGATGGGATCCCTGAAGACGTGATTAGTTAAAATGAGGCAAACAGGGTGGCAGTGGACCCTCATCCACTATGACGGTGTCCTTATAAAAAGAGGAAACGTGGACACGGCGGGGGGGGGGGCATGCAGCCTCGCGGCAAGGACCAGCTGGAAGAGGCAGGGGGAGCCCGCCCCGGGGCTGTGCGCGGGCCGGCCCGCTGGCCCCTCATTCAGACCTCCCGCCTCCCCAACCGCAAGGCAGTCAAAGTCGGTCGTCGGAAGCCACCGAGCTCGTGACACTGTTACAGCAGGCCTAGGAAACGAAGACAAGTGCTGTGACAACCGTCCAGGAGCACCGCTCACGACACGAAGCCACGATTATCTGTGTCTGCGGGATGGTCAGAACACCGAAGCAGAAGCTCCCATCCGCGTAAACCCCGGCCGTTTCCCACTGGTGCCGCTCTGTGTCAGAGGCGCAACCAGGAGGGGCCCGCGTGCTTTTCAAAATGAGCCTGAAAAGGGTCTCTCCACCAACTGGCACACGGGCTTCAATCTCACTGGAAATGGGATGCGAGGAAACAAGGCTTGATTTTGTATCTCCCCTATGCAAAGAAGGGCCCTCCCTCCCACTCCGTACGCTCAAGTCCTAAGAGTGCCACGGACTCCGGAAGGGCCCAAGCAGGCTCAAGTCCTCTGGGGGCCGAGGTCACAGAAGACGACCACCGTCACAACAGAAAAAGCCTTTTTTTCCAGCATGGTGGGTCTTACTGTATGCTCGTAGAGTCAACTGCCTGGTTATACGTGAATTTTCTGAACGGATCCTTCTGAGCCAGGCTGCCGCCAGGGCTGGAAGAGGAGAAAAGCTAGACCGGCTCCTGACAGTGTAATGGAAGACTCCATCACCATCTACTCCGTCAGGAGCAATTCCAGACATGGGAAGGCAGGCGCGGGAGAGGGAGCTCTGCCCAGTGTATCCAGACAGCCCAATCTCCCCAGCGAGGGAGGGATGGAAACGTTACCTAAGGCTCATGGCTGAAACTTAAAATCTGCTGAGTTGGTATCTGCACTGTGTGTGGATGTGCAGGAGAAAAAGAGAGATCCTTCGAATGTTTGTCTATGGCTGGCTGAGAAGTTACTGCCAGAAGGAAACTGCACAGGGCATATCCATTTTCACTGCAGGAACACACAAGGCCTTTGGAATAAACTGCTCCTACGGAAGACCGTCAGTCTCTTATTTGCAACATAACCTGCTCTGAATTGTTCAGGAGGTTGAGGGAAAAAGACTGTGCAAAGCAAAGGAAACAAAATTTCCATCAAAGAAAGATTAATAAGGTCACTTGGAGGAATAAACTAAAATAACCCAAAATACAATAAAAGGAAAGTACCAGGGAATCACTAATGGTCTCTCTCAGGGGTTCTCGACCTAAGCTGCACAGGACGGTCATCTGAGAGATTTTAAAAATACAGATGCCCGGGGCAGGGCCTTGCAATTCAGATTCGACAGGTCTGGTGGGGTCCAGGCAGTGGGAGTTTTGGAAAGCTCCGAAGGAGATTCTAATGTGCAGCCAGAGTTCACAGCCACTGACAAGGGTAACAGATTCGAGTTGAGCCCCGACTTGGTGCTGAATTTGCTGTACAAAGCATTGAAGCCCTCTTTTCTGCAAACCAAATTTTTTTACGATGTAATTCCCCCAAGAATGACTAGTACATACTTCATTTCTTATGATGTTTAGCTACCGTGGTGATGAGTGTTTGGGTAAGAATCAAGTGGCTTATAATGTATTTAACTGTGGCTGAAAGCATCCGAGAAGCCAGGTGCAAGCTTTAAGCAAGAAAGCCTCAGCTACCTTTGGGCTGCCCTCTCCCTGATCCCTGCTTGATAATTTAGGATGAACATGATGAGTTACTTTGCCCACCTCCCTATTTCAAATCTTTCTTTTTTTCCTTTCTGGTGCTTGAGGTGCTGTGAGATCTCTGTCAAGTTATTAATCCTTTCTGAACCTGTTTCCTAATAAGATAAAGATACATTTCCTACTTCCAAGGCTTGCTATGAAAATTAAATGAGAAAATACAAGTGAAATGTTCAACACCGTTTGGTACACAGTAAGTACTCAATAAATGTCAGCTACTACTACTGCACTTTTTTTATTGCATTTTTAATGAGCCTCTGTTCTTTTGTTTTTACAAAGTGATGTCAACTACTGAAATACTTTCAGCACAATTTCTCTCTGACTCATATTTAGAGGATTATGTCTCTAAAGCTTTTGTCCTTTGGGTAAATATCTACCCTGCTATGACTGGCAGGGCTCTTTGAATTTAAGAAATGGTTCCATTCACAAAGAGGGAAAAGAAACATGACAGGAAAACGAAAGTATTTGATTATTAGTGACTCGAACAGAACTTAGAATTTACCCGCCTGTCATTTCCTACTGAAGGAAACACACAGTGATTAATTTCCTTGCTGTTAAAATTCAGAAGCCATGAAGATCAACAAGTTAGAGATGTAATTAGCAACTCTGCTAGTTAATGTGTTGCCGCAGGTGCTGTAGGTCTAGATAAAAAGGAATTTGATCCTGTAAGCTCCCTACTTTCTGCGACTGAAATGAAAGCTTAGTGGGTTTCACCATGAAAGGAGATGATACTGGCATGGAGGGAGTTTGCAATAACAATTACTTTTAACTAAAGGTGACAGAAGAAGTGACAAGTATGCTCTGTTGAACAGAGGCAGCCCCGGCCAAAGGAAAAAGAGAAAAGGGAAAAAAAGCCCAGCCGCGCAATATAACTTCACCGTAGGCTGAAATAAGACAATCAGAAACAAAGTTCGCCCCCCACCCAGCGAGAGTGGTTCCACTGGCAAGGCCTCCAATCTTATTTGAGAGACATAAAAATTTGAGGAATTGTGGCAGAACCCTATTATAACCCCAGTCAAGGGACAAGGATAATACTCGGGCTCCAGGTTTTTGTGTTAGAGCAAAAGATGCTCAACACAGCACTTTAATCCACACCGTAGCCCTGTAAAGGGACCCACGTGCAGCGGGAAGCTTCTTACCAGAGCTTGGCTCAACCTTCCCCTCAGCACCAGGCTTTGTTCTTTGGCTTGTTAAAAGTTAGAGCCCGGGTCCTCCCAGGGAAGCAGGAAATATTTAGGGCAGTAAGGTAGCAACTAATAGGTTTTCCGAACTTTGGGCAGATGAGCCATGATTTACAAGGATGGGAAGCTGGGCTGGGTGGTCAGGGCGACGGCTGGCCTTGTTAAAATGATGACGCTAATTTAGACTTTGTTTTAATGAAGGCTCTGGCCGAGATGAAATTTACCTTTGCCCGAGGAAGGAAAAAAAAATTCACGCAGCCTATGTAGAGAGGAGAGAAATATTTGGCCTCTAGGAACAGTGACTATCAAACTACTTTTTTCAGATACTGGACAACTCCTACGTGCAAACCTCATCTTGACCATGAGAAATGTCTAGCCGTTAAAGCCTGCTGAAAGAATGAACGTAGGCACTCTGAAAAAAAATGACATTTTCCCTCCGGAAATGGGTTCTACCTTAAATTTTGTGCTCTATCTTAAATTGTGTGTGAGATCAGAGAGTCAATTCCTTGCTACTTTTAACATTACTCCCTTAATGCCAACTCACCTGACAAGTCAAAAGGAAAGAAATATCTCCTACCCCTTTTTTTTGAGCTGTGGTCTTCATGAAGGAGGAGACAATAAATCACCTCTGCCATTTCATCCACTGGAACAATACATGGTAGTAATCCTTAGTCCTTTGCAATGAATACCCAATATTCTTAGAGTCCCCTATAATTGCTGTTGCCCTAACTTCTACAATTCCCAGGTGATTAAATACGGAGGAAAAGGACAAAACCAGAGAGAGACAAATTTAACTATTTAAAAACTTTAAATGCTCCCAACAAGACTTCTCACTTCAGGATTGTGACCACAGAAATAAGTCAGGTAAAATAACTTTATAACTTAATGCTACATGTGCATTCCCAAAGCAAGGTCAGATCCTCTGCAGCAAGCTGAGTATTAACATGAGTATAATAAGTGTTCATATATTAACCCAAGACACAAATGACCTGTTCTGAGTCTTACTTACAGAAAACGCAACTTAACTACTTACAGAAAAATTTTGAAGAGCTGACTCTATTATCCTTTATTTTCCTGTAGACAATTTTATATTACAAACAAAACAAAACAGAATTGTCAATTGTTCAGGTAAATTACCCCAATTGCAGGCCTCACTTTAAGAACACTTAAACAGAATTAACATGTTTTTCTTTCAGTCCTTAAGGATTATTTTTATTTCTGAATGAAGATGTAAAGAACATTTTTATACAATGCACATGGAGCAGTAAAGAAATACCTGTTAATCCACCTTGGCCAAGTAATTTCTGTTCAAAAAGTATTTTCTTTACAAAATGCTGTGCTCATCTCTGAGGAAAATACATGTTCATGAAAGGAACTATTTGGGGAAATAAGCCCTGCCTACGAGAACGGTAAACAAGAAGACTAGGTAGAATGATTCAGCATCCAAACGGCCCAGATGACACTGAATTCAGAACATGAAGCAACATCATGACCGAGCTCCTGGAGGAAGTTAGGGCACAGCATTTACAAGGATGTTGTCTTATTCATCTTTGTATCCCCAGGGTTGGAGTATAATGCTAAAACACAGCAGGATGCTCAATCAATATAAACAGCAAAATGTCATAAAATAGTAAATATAAGAGTAAGCTTCATGAAAGAGAGACAATTTGCGCTGGGCCCTTCTTGAGTATGAGCTGTACTTAAAAAGCATTTAAGTCACTGGGTGCCTTGTAAGGCCCGAACATGTGTCAAAATAACTTTTTTAAAAAACTTTATTTCTCCGCCCGCCCCACACCCTTCATTGTTTGCCCTTGCTGTCCGCTGTGTCCATTCGCTGTGCATTCTTCTGTGTCTGCTGGTCTTCTCTTTAGGAGGCACCAGGAACCGATCCTGGGACCGCCAACATAGGAGGGAGGCACTCAAACGTCCGTACTCTAACGTTTGAGCCACCTCCGCTCCTTGGCTTGTTGTGTCTCTCATTGTCTTTCCTCCGTGTCTCTTTTTTTTTGGTCATTGCACCATCTTGTTACGTTGCAGTGTGAGTCAGCTCGCGGCGCAGGCCGGTTCACTGCGGTGTGTCCAGCTCTCCTTCTCCAGGAGGCCCGGGAACCAAACCTGGGATCCGACATATGGTAGACAGGAGCCCAACTGCTTGAGCCGCATCTGCGTCTCTTTGTTGCATAATTAACATATATATGCATATGTATATTTATACCCCCTGTCCTCAGAAAGTTTACCATCTGTTCATAATTAAATCTCTCTTACTGTTGAGGTTTTAAGGACACATAAGGCTATCACAGTCAACAGCATTTGTCACTCTACTACAGATTTGTGAATTGGACAGATACAGTTTCAGCTGGCAAAGGGGAACAAGTATTTCCTTTACAAATACTAGCACCTTAAGAAAAAAATCCCTAAAAGAGGAGTCCGTCCCCACATCCCTGAAGAGTCTTTCCTGGTATCCCAGATTGAAGGGGAAAGTTCCGCCTGTCTAAGAATTTTCCATTTGGTCACAGATTTCAATGTCACTCCTTTCGAAAGTGCCAGGATGGAAAATCCCTGAGATTTTTATTGGGCTCAGATGAAAACTTGCATCTTGTTTGTCAGCCAGATTTTCTTTCCATGGATATGCCCTGGTCTGAAATTGACTTCTCCAGTGTTTTCTATATTTACCTTCTCTGCCATGGCAACTCCATATCCCCTTGGCACCGACACCCTCTCTTCCTCATGATACACGAAGTAATACACAACAGTGTCTCCGCTATCACAGTAAGCATTAATTTTGATCTCCAGGGAGTAAACATTTGCCAAAGATAAGCACTTAGGACTTCTCAGGTCTACTCCTTCCTGTAAAAACTAACCCAATCCATTCTTAGATGGAGTGTGTCTACTGAGTGATCTGAAACGCATGTACAAGAGTCACCAGACTCGATGCTAATAAGCTGGCACGAGGAATCACACACTACATTTAAAACTGTCATTGAAGAATCTGAGGGACACAGCTGGATCCTCTGCAAATGCGTGGACTAGAAAGATTAGTTGTTTCCTGAACCTCCAGGACTTTGTTGTATTATTTTCCTGCTAAATTGCATATTTCTGTCCTTCAGAGAAGTGTGGAAGAGACCTGATTTCCTTCTGTGCTATTGTGTTGCGGTGAACGCCTCTGCAATTGAAAAGGCAGCAGAAGTTACACCAAGTGAGGTGCGGGGCTCTGTGCCTGGTTGGAGCACCCCTGCTAATGAGGTCAAGGTCACAGTTCAACCCAGAAAAGGCAGTTTCTTCAGTCAATTCCCTTCCCCGAGGACCGCACCCCTGAAGGACTGCGGGCGTCCTGGAAATCCAAAGATGTGAGGGATGCTGTGGGTGGGAAGGGTGTGGGGACTGCACAGAGGTCGGTCCGGCGAGTCCCTGGAGAGGGAAGGACACCTCTCACACGGCCGCCTCCCTCCAGCTCCAAAACAGGCTGCCGGCCAGGACAAGGGCAGCACGGGCCCCCACCCCCACCCCCACCCTTGGACTGCTGCTGTGGGAAAGGCCTGCAGCGGCCAGGCAGACCCGGGGAGGGCTCGAGGACTGAGCCAGGGAGGGCGGGCAGACCCGGGGAGAGCTCGAGGGCTGAGCCAGGGAGGGTGGGCAGACCCGGGGAGAGCTCGAGGGCTGAGCCAGGGAGGGTGGGCAGACCCGGGGAGAGCTCGAGGGCTGAGCCAGGGAGGGCGGGCAGGGGGCCCTGCTCGAGCCTGCCCAGCTCCCGGCCATGACCAGGACATACAAGTACACAAATTCAAAGATACGAAGTGAAATCCCTTAGAGACACTGTCTGGGGAAGAGGAGGAACTGGGGTTGGGGAGTCCAGGATGAAGGGGACAGAACTGGCCTTGCACAGACCAAATAAAAGCAGGCCTTCAACCAGGACGCGCAATTACGTCGAGTCCACACCTGAGGTCAAGAGTGTAGGGGCTACTGAAGGACGCGGTTAGCGTGGGGAAGGGTGAGAGGCAGAGGGAGCGGAGCACATGGGGATCCCTTATACTTTTTATGAAAAGCTTATGTAATCTAAAAGCTTCTTTAGAAACAAAAATAATTTTTAAAAAATGGGGGGGGGGGAGGGACTTTAATTATTGATTCTGTGAATATAGAGCATGTTCTAAAATTACTGGCTGCATCCTTGGGAGCCAGAATTAAAGTGGCATAAACAGGTAATTATGTCATATTGTCTTCATATTGACAAAAGAAAAAGAAAGGAGATATTAACCTTAGCCAAAAGAGGTAAGTCTTAAGATTAAAAAAAAAAAGACACTTTCTATGCAATTTTTTTGCTATTTCAAATTCTAAAACACACAATTTTGCTGTCCCATGTTCTCACCAGTTCTGAGTTCTCCCAAAGACCAGGTTGCCACTGAACTAAAGCACTGAGCCCTGGATCTTCCCAAAGAAATGTCTTTTCTAAGGAGTTTTTAAAGAACCTGCAGGTACACAGGTGGGCAACCTATTTGTCCTACAAGACTATTAATTCTGCAGGGGCTTCCTAGTGTGACTGCACTTAAAATCCCATTTCTAAACCTCCACCATTTAACTCTTGCACAGAGAGAAGTTCTACAGAATGGATATGTTGGGAGTTCTGGGAAGACAGGGGATGAGCAAGCCAGCCGGGGATGAAAGAGATCCAACTCCCACAAACGCCCTCCCTACCTAGCACTGACCGGGACTGGTTGTTGAGGACACAGAGGGGAATGGAATTACTTCCCACCCATAAAGGGAGGGCATGCCAGCAAAGGTTGGAGAACAGTCTCTGAGAAAGTGATTTGAGAGGCCATGAATAGCCTTGAGGTGGGACCCTCTGTCACAAAGTTGCAGTCAGTGTTGCAGAGAACACACGCTGAGCAGGCTTTGAACTGAGAGAGCTGCCAAAGAGCACCATCTTCTGGCAGACCAAGAAAGTGCATGCAAGGAAATGAAAAGTAAAAAACGAGAGTTTTTTTTTTGGCCTTTACAAGCCCCCTCTTCCTAAAGCCCTTGGAAGTGGGTCTGCAACCCATTACTAGGTCCATGGTCCAGATTTGAGCAACAGGGATAATCCTAAAGACCTTGAACATGTTGAACCAAGAATTAAAGAACAGCAGTAACACACAGCTTCCCGCCACTAAATCCTGTATCAGAGAGAAACTGAGCAAACTCATCATCATAATCAGATACCTAGACATCAGCAAAAAATTACAAGCCATACTAAAAAAATGGAAGATATGGCCCAACAAAAGGGATATAGCAAAGCCCCAGATGACATACAGGATTTGAGACAGTCAACAAGGTTCATACAAATCTACAAAATCAAATCAACAAGTTGAAAGACAATATTGCTAAAGGATAAAGGACACTGGGCAAACACAAAAAAGAAAAAATTTGAAAACCTGAATAGAAAAATAACAGTTCTTATGGGAATGAAAGACATACTAGGTGAAATTAGAGGCCGGGGGGTGTATGGAAAAAGTATATCAAATGTATGCTATAGACCCTAGTTAGTGGTAATAGTCTGATGATGTTCTTTTATAAGCTGTAACAAATGTTCCACAACAATGTAATGTGTTGGTGGGGGGATATTGTATGAGAACTCTGCACATTGTGCATGATTGTTTTTAAGTTCACAACTTCGCATTAGGGCATACAATAGCAAACCTGAAATGATAGAAGAAAGAATAAGTGATGCAGAAGACATAACAGCCAAAATTGAAGCGAGAAAAGAATGGGAAAAATTGTACAGGGGCTCAGGGAGTTGAATAACACAAAGCACAACAACCTACGTGTCATGGGAGTTCTAGAAGGAGAAGAGAAGAAATGGGTAGAAAGAGTAGTTGAAGAAATAATGGCTGAAAACTTCCCAATACTCATAAAAGAAATGAATAAATATGTCCAAGAAGCTCAGCATACCCCAATCAGAATAAATCTGAATAGACCTACTCCAAGACACATACTACTCAGAATGTCAAATGCCAAATATAAAGAGGAATTTCTGAGAGCAGCCGGGGAGAAGCAAACCATCACATACAAGGGACAACTAGTGATACAGCACCGATTTCTCATCAGAAACCATGGAGGCAAGACTGTGGTATGACGTAAGTAGGATACTAAAAGAGAAAAACTGCCAGCTGAGAATTCTCTATTCAGCAAAACCGCCTTTCAGATATGAAGGTGAGTTTAAAATACAAATAAACAGAAATTAAGAAAACTTGTAAAAAAAAAAAAAAAGAGAATCTGGCTTTGCAGGAAGCATTAAAGGAAACCTTCCAGCCCAAAAGGAAAAGAGAGGAGAGAAGACACTTGGAGGGAAGTATAGAAGAGAAGACTTTCAGAAGGATAACCGAAAGAGGAAAAAGACAGATGAAAATAGAATATGACATATTAAAGTCAAAGAATAAAATGGTGAAAACAAATAATGCATTTACAGTAATATCACTGAATGTGAATGGATTAGCTCCCCAATCAAAAGATGCAGACTGAGGAGCAGGTGTAACTCAGTGGTTGAGTGCCTGTTTTGCATGTACAAGGTCTGAGGTGCAATCCCTGGTACCTCTTTAAAAATAAAAAAAGATATAGACTGACAGAATGGATAAGAAAACATAAGCTATCCATATGCTGTCTACAAGGGACTCACCTTACATCTAGAGACACAAATAGGCTGAAAATGAAAGGCTAGTAAAAGATACTCCATGCAAACTGTAACTTAAAAAAGGCAGGGGTAGCTATACCAATATTGGACAAAGCAGAATTTAAATGCGAAAATGTTATGAAATGCAGAAGGCCACTGTACATTAATAAAATGGACAATCCACCAGGCAACAATTAAATATCTATGTACCTAATCAGGGTGCCCCAAAACACATGACACAAACTCTGGCAAAACTGAAGAAAGAAACAGACATGTCTACAATAACAGTTGGAAACTTCAACACACCACTCACATCCTTAAATAGAGCAACAAGACAGAAGATCAACAAGGAAACAGAGAACCTGAACAATATGAAATATGAGCCAGACCTAACAGACATATACGGAAGGCTGTATCCCAAATCAGTGGGTTATATGTTCTTCTCAAGTACTCATGGATCTTTCTCCAGGATAGATCACATTTTGGGTCACAAAGCAGATCTCAATATGTCTAAAAAGCACCTTATCAGATCATAAAGGAATGAAGCAAGAAATCAATAATAGACAGAAAAGGAGAAAATTCTAAATGTGTGGAGACTAAACAACACATTCAATCAGTGGGCCAAAAAAGAAACCGTAAGAGAAATTAGAAAATATCTCAAGACAAATGAAAGAAGAACACAACTTACCAAAACTTATGGGATACAGTAAAGGATGCAGAGAGGGAAACGTATAGCCCTAAATGCCTATAATAAAAAAGAAGCGCTAAAAGCAAAGACCTAACTGAACACTTCGAGGAACTAGGAAAAGGACAGCAAATCAAACCCAAAGCAAGCAGAAGGAAAGAAATACTAAAGATTAGAGCAAAACTAAATGAAATTGAGACAAAAAAAGAAAGAGAAAATCAACAAAACCAAAAGCTGGTTCTTTGAGAAGATCGATAAAATTGACAAACCCCAAGACAGACTAACAATGAAAAAAGAAGATGCAAATAAATAAAATCAGAAATGCAAGGGAGGATGTTATGATTGACCCCGAAGAAATGAAAAGGATCACAAGAGGATATTAATAAGACATTATAGGTCAACAAATTAGACAACGTGGATGAAACTGGCAAATTCCTAGAAAAACACAACCTACATTGATGCTACAAGAAATATAAGAACCTGACAAAACAATCACATTTTTTAAAAGATTTTTTAAAAACTTAGTTCTCTTCCCTTCCCTCCCCCCCCACCCCAGCTGTCTGCTCTCTGTGTCCATTCGCTGTGTGTTCTTCTGTGACCGCTTCTATCCTTATCAGTGGCACCCGGAATCTGTGTTTCTTTTTGTTGCATCATCTTGCTGTGTCAGCTCTCCATGTGTGTGGTGCCATTCTTGGGCAGGCAGCACTTTCTTTTGTGCTGGGTGGCTCTTTTTACGGGGCGCACTCCTTGTGCATGGGGTTCCCCTACACGGGGGACAACCCTGTGTGGCACGGCACTCCTTGCGCACATCAGCACTGCACATAGGCCACCTCCACATGGGTAAAAGAGGCCCGGGCTTTGAACCGCAGACCTCCCATGTGGTAAGTGGATGCTCTATTCATTGGGCCTAGTCCGCTTCCCACAATCATTTTTAAAGAGATTGAAACAGTCATCAGAACTCTCCCAAAGAAAAGTCCAGGATCAGATGGCTTCAAAGGTGAATTCTATGAAGCATTTCAAGAAGAACTAACACCAATCCTGCTTACACTCGTCCAGAAAAATTGAAGAGAAGGGAAATTATTACCCAACACATTTTATTATGCCAACATCACCCTAATACCAAAACCAGATAAAGATACCACAAGAAAAGAAAATTATAAACTAATCTCTCAAATGAGCACAGATGTAAAAATTTTCAACAAAATACTTGCAAATTGAACCCAATAGCATATTAAAAAAAATTATACGCCTTGACCTAGTGAGACTTAGTCCTCCTATGCAAGGGTGATTCAACACAAGAAAATCAATTAACATAATACACCACATTTACAAATTGAAGGGAAAAAACCACATGATCATCTTGATCAATGGAGAAAAGGCATCTGACAAAATACAGCATCCTTTCTTGATAAAAGCACTTTGAAAGATAGGAATAGAAAGTTCCTCAATATGATAAAGGACATATATTAAAAGCCCACAACCAACATTGTACTCAGTGGGGAAGGTTGAAAGCTTTCTAAGATCAGGAACAAAACAAGGATGCCCACTGTCACCATTGCTATTCAACATTGTACTAGAAGTTCTAGCTAGAATAATAAGATAAGAAAAAATAATAATAAAAGGCATCCAAACAGGAAAAGAAGAAGTAAAATTCTCACTATTCATGGATGACAAGGTCCTATATTTAGAAAATTCTGAAATGTCTCCAATAATACTATGTGAGCTAACCAAGTTCAGCAAAGCGGCAGGACAACCGGATCAACACATAAAAATTAGTAATGTTTCTGTACACTAGTATTGAACAACCTGAGGAAAAATCAGGAAAACAATTCAATAGCTACAAACAACTCTCAAATACAGAGGAATCAATTTAACCAAAGATATATAGGACCTATATTCAACAAACTACAAAACGCTGCTAAACAAATAGAAAGCCACTCTATGTTCATGGATTGGAAGATTAAATATCATGAAGATGTCAATCCTACCCCAACTGGCTTACAGATTGAATGCAACACCAATCAGAATTCCAACAGCCTCCTTTACAGAAATAGAAAAGGGAATTACCGAATCTATTTGGAAAGGAAAGGGTAGCCAAAAACCTCCTAAAAACTCCTAAAAAAGAAGAGCAACGTGGAAGTAGTCTCACTACCTGACCATGAATTATATTACAAATCCACAGTGGTCAAAACAACATGGTACTGGCATAAAGACAGACACATTGATCAGTGGAATAGAATTGAGAATCCATGGGAAGTGGATTTGGCTCCACTGATAGGGCATGTGCCTACCACATGCGAGGTACAGGGTTCAAACCCAGGGTCTCCTGACCCGTGGGTGAAGCTGGCACATGCGTAGTGCTGTTGCATGCGAGGAGTGCCGTGCCATACAGGGGTGTCCCCCATATGGGGGAGCCCCACGTGCAAGGAGTGCGCCCCTCAAGGAGAGCTGCCCCACGTGAGAAAAGTGCAACCTGCCCAGGAGTGGGGCCACACACACGAAGAGCTGATACAACAAGATGACACAACAAAAAGAGACACAGATTCCCAGTGCAGCTGACAAGAGTCCAAGCAGACACTGAAGAACACACAGCAAATGGACACAGAAAGCAGACAACTGGGCGGGGGGCGGGGGGAGTAAGGGGGAGAAATAAATTTTAAAAAATAAATCTTAAAAAAAAAAAAAAGAATTGAGAATCCAGAAATAGACTTTTACCCCTAAGGCCAACTGTCTGTTTTTCACAAACCTACCAACTCCACACTGCTAGGACAAAACAGTCTCTTCAACAAGTTGTGCTGGGAAAACTGGATATTCATAACTAAAAGAATGAAAGTGGATCCTATCTCACTCCCTATATAAGAATCAAGTCGAAATGGATCTAAGACCTAAATATAAAAGGCAAGACCATAAAACTACTAGAAGGAAATGTAGGGGAACATCCTCAAGATCTTGTGGTAGGTAGTAGTTTCTTGGACCTTACACCCAAAGCATGAACAACAAATGAAAAAAAGTAGATAATCCAACCTCTTCAAAATGAAAACTTTTGCACTTCAAAGGACTTGGTCAAAAGGGTGAAAAGGCATGTGACTCAATGGGAGAAAATATTTGGAAACCACATATCCAATAAGGGTTTAATATTCATAATATATAAAAGAGAGCTACGACTCAACAATAAAAAGACAAATCTGATTAAAAAATGGGCAAAAGACTTGAATAGACATTTGTCCAAAAAAAAAAAGGAATACAAATGGTGAAAAACATGAAAAAATGTTCAACATCCCTAAGAATCAAATCAAAGCTACAATGAGATATCATGTCACACCTATTAGAATGGCTACTATTAAAAAGACAGAAATCTCCAAGTGTTGGGAGAGGACGTGGCGAGATAGGAATGATTATTCACTGTTGGTGGGAACGTAGAATGATACAGCTACTGCTGAAGATTGGCAGCTCCTAAGGAAGTTGAATATAAATCTACCATGTGATCCGGCAATACCACTACTAGGTGTCCACCCAGAAGAACTAAGAGCAGTGACACGAACAGACATCTGCACACCGATGTTCACAGTGGCATTATTCACAATTGCCAAAAGATGCAAACAACTCAGGTATCCATCAACCAATGAATGAATAAACAAATTGTGGTGAATACACACGATGGAGTATTATGCAGCAGTAAGAAGTGGTGAAGTAGTGAAGCATACAACAGCATGGATAAACCTGGAGGGCATCATGCAGAGTGAGGCAAGCCAGACAGAAAAGGACAAATACTGTATGACTGCCCTATTATGAACCAAACAGACTGTGTAAACTCATGGAATTAATAACCAGAATACAGGTCACCAGAAAATAGAATGGGGGTTAATCTGTGCATTATTGGTAAAAATGTTGTTCATAAAGCTTTGGAAATGAGTAGAAATGGTGAAAGCACATTATGTTTGTAACTCGTAGTGCTAATGAACAGGTATGGTAGTGGTTGAAAGCGAACATCTACCATCATGTACATTACTAGAAGGAAAAGTTAAAAAACGTTAATATGGGACTATGTAGCATAGCAAAACCTCAAGTGAAATATGACTTTGGGTAATACTGCATACTGTTTTTCTTTGAAACGGAACAAATGCATGACAGTGTTACAAGATGCTAGTACTGGGCAAAATACAACCAAAGCTAAATGTGGATGTAGTGTATAGTAGCATATTAATAATCTTCCATTAATGGTTTTTAAAAAAAGTAAATAAGCGAAAGAAACTAGACAAAGGTACTACATATTGACTCCACCTATACAAAATAGAAATAGAAATAAATTAGAAAGATGGAAACAGAACAGTTATGTACAGCAAGTAACACAGAGATAGTGGGAGGTAATTATTAAAAGGCTTCTTTTGTTTGTTTTTTATTATTATTGGAATAATGAAAATGCTCTAATAATGATTGAAGGAATGAATGCACAACTATGTGTGATTATATCAAATACCACTGATTGTACACTTTGGATTGTATGCTTCATTAATATGTATCAATAAAACCGATTTAAAAAAGAATGGATATGTAAGAAAAGAAAAGGGCTTATACTCTGATAGTGACCTAGTAGAGGATACAGAAACTAACTCTTTACAGGGGGGCATAAAGGCTGAAATGACAAACTCTGGTTTAGTTCTGGAATAATATTTTAAATATTCTAAGCCTACAAGAGGGCCAAAGCCTCGTGTTCTTTTTATGTTCTATTATAAGATAATTGCTACATACAAAAGACTATATGGGGGGAGTTGGTAGAGCTCAGGTGGTTTGAGCGCCTGCTTCCACAGCACCTCCTAAAAAGATATATTTACGTGTGTGTGTAACTCTTATGTAAATATCAAAGCAATGTAATAAACCAAATGACATCTCTGAAACCACCACTTGGCAAAAGATATTTTTAAACATCCAGAAACAATGCAGTAGTTTGTTGAATTACCTGTTGAGAGAGAAGAGAAGTAACATAAAAGAGGTGATCAAAATTACATTCACTGAAGGAGAAATCAGAGATGGCTCAAGCCGTAATAGTGTTCAGGAAGGACAACCTTCGTGAAAAGCAAGACCTGACTCCCACCGAAGGCACAGAAAGTGCCTTGGGAGGCACTCAATATTTGACACCCTCCCCCCCCCCAAAAAAAAAAGCAAAATCAAGGAAACCACTTAACGGCTCTCCCACCCTCACTGTCGTCCTACGTCCTACGTAGCATGGGCTAAGGTCTCCCTGCACCACCCACCCTTGGGTGGATCAAAGCAAGCGTAGGCCTGGAAATGCTCCATGAGCTGCAAAGAGCAACTCGATTCAAGGGAGCAAGGGAGCGTCCTGTTGGATGGGATCTTCGGATTTTTTTGATTGAGAGGATTTCGTGGAATTGCTTTTGGGAGGGAAAGGTGTTGGATGGTGGTCTTCCCTCACCAGGGTCTGAATTTCCCCGCAGGATATCCGGCTGCTTTTCCCTCCCTTTCATCTGAAATCATTTCCAACCGTGCAGCTCGGTCACCGAGCCTCTATAAACTGTAACAGAAATTATGTTCCCTGTATTCCCAGATGTCTTATGGCACCAAGCACCTATGCCCTTAAAGGCTGGCGCTTCGCCGCAGCTGCGAGAACCCTGAAGGCGAGGGCAGAGATGTCCTTGACCTGTGGGAGACTGTTTTCTTCCATTTCTTTCCTCAAATAGGTCTAACCTCACGTTAAGAGTATTAAAGTGTCTAAGGACTTTGGAGCTAGAAAACACTCTTTTTCTAAGGTATTTTACCTGTATATATTCATTCCATCATTTCCAGTAGGTTTTAAGAAAATAAGAATCACTTTCCATGCAGGACACAGGGGTCCCAACCATCAGACAACAGAACTCCCCCTCTCTCTCCTGCATACGGGCATTTCCAATCCTCCCTGCCACAGAAACGGCCAACTGGCTCCACGTTCCGTGAAACCCTCCCCTGGAGCCGTATCCTCTGGGGATTTGCTCTCTGAAGCTCAAGGAGGTCCCACTGCAGGCCCTAATCTCAGAGCCCCTATATGGGCTCAGAAATCTCCAAGCCACCAGTTTCTGGTTTCTTTGTGCTAATCCTCCTCCTCAGCCCTCTCCTCTCTCGCTACACTGTAAACTACAAGGATAAATCCAGTTGCATCTTCCATGTTTAGCTTAGAAATCTCCTCAGCAAAATATCCAAGCTCATCACCTTCAGGTTCTGCCTTCCGTCCGACATCAGAACCCGATTTGCCAAGTTCTCTGCCACTTTATAACAAGGATCGCCTTTCCTCCTATTTCCAGTAACAGGCTCATCATCTCCCCGTAAGGCCGCGCGGGAAGTATCTTTAGTGTCCATATTTTTACCAACCGTCTCTTCAAAACAATCGAGGCTTCTAGCAAGCACTTTGCAATTCTTCCAGCCTCTACCTGTTACCCAATTTCAAAGCCATTTCCACGTTTTTTGGTATCTGTGATAGCAGCACCCCCCTCTCCTGGTGAAACCTGTTTAGTGTCCCCTGCTACTGAAGCAAACACTGTGCAATAGGTTTAGCTTAACAGGGGGAATTTACTGGCTTCTGGTTTGGAGGCTAGAAGCAGTTCAAAATCAAGGTGTCGTCTAGGGATCCTTTCTCCCAGGAGACCGTGCCGTTCTGGGGCTGGCTGCGGGTGACCCCCAGCCCTCGGCTTTTCTGTCACGTGGCAATGCACACAGCAGCCTTGCCTGGCTTCTCAGTTCCACCGGCTTCCAGCTTCTGTGGCTCTTCTCTTTCTGTGTGGCCTTCTCTGTGAGTCAGCGACAGGACTAAGCCCCAGCCTCAGGCAGGCGGGCCACACCCTAACCTCATCAACCTCATCAAAAGGTCCTATTTACAAGCACTGACACCTACAGGAATGGATTAAATTTAAGAACATGCTTTTCTGGGGCACATAGTTCCAAACTACCACAGAGCATGTATCTAATTTTTATTCAGAAAACATGATAATTTGAGAACGTTTGAAACAATTTACCCCTTAGAGACACTACCCTCAAAGAATGTTCTTGGAATAATCAGAATCACAGCAGTCCTGGGACAATGTCCCTTTCTGACATGCAGTTTCAGCCGGCCAGAAGCAGGCCTTAAGAAAACAACAGAGAGCCTTAAGAAAACAACATCTGGCGTGGCAGGCTGACACAAGAAGATGACGCAAGAAGAGACACAAGAAGAAAACCATAATGAGAGACACAACAAAACACAGAGCAAAGGTTCCCAGTGCCTCCTAAGGAGAATGAGTAGGACGGTGAGCTGGCACGATGGGTAGGCACGGTAAGGTGACATGACAAGATGACACAACAAGAGACACAAGAGGAAAAACATAACAAGAGATGTAATGAAGAAGGGAACAGAGGTGGCTTACACGATTAGGTGCCTCCCTCCCCCATTGGAGGTCCCAGGTTTGGTTACTGGTGCCTCTTAAGACAAACAAAGATGACAGACACAGCAAGTGCAAACAACGAAGGGGTAGGGAGAAATAAATAAAATAAATCTTTTAAAAAAAAGGAAAACAGCATCAAGATTTCATGGACCTCAATACTGATTAAGATCTACTAAAACCCTTTCACTAATTTGGAAAAACCATGAGAACATGAGATAAATACTGCTACAAGACAAATCTGGGGACTTTAGGGAAAAAATTCTTTATAACCATCAAAATAAGACATCTTAATCATAGTGTTTTGCTCATGCAAACATTTTTAATTTTAAAACAGTCACTCAGTAAACCATGTAGGATGTAAATTTACGAAAGCTGGGTTCTAAGAACCCTATTCCAAGGAGTCCTAGTGGATCTTCCTACTTTTCTCCCATACTCAGAAAAAAAAGAAAATATGCTGCCCTTAAATGACCCATGAGCCAAGAGAATAAAAGATGAAGAGAGAGACACCTGCTTCCTCCAAGGAATTGCGCTCAGAATGAATATTTAGATTGAACACTGGCTGACAGTGGATTCCTCCCTTTCTGAGTCAACCTCAAACGTTATACCAAGTTTAAAACGTAATGTATGTAAAGAAAAACTGCCACGAAAAAAATTGGCCAGCAGCAAAAAAAGGAAAAAAACACGTGACTGTGTGTGTGCATATCCATGTGTATGTACAGAAACCATCCCGAAGAGGTCTGATGGGGACAGCTCCCAATTAGAAGACATTTATATTTTTAGAAGCTGCCCTCTGGCAGAAGAGGCACAAAACCTATCTTCCCAAGTGTTACCCACCAAACTGAGAAAACGTGAGACAAATTTACAATGCCCAGAAACAAACCTTCGCCTGAACTGCCCTGACCATAAGAGTCTCACTCCATTGGGACCTGAGAAATTTCCCATTTCAATTTACAGAATATATTTATTTCCCAAGAAAGTGTTTTTCCTTTCCTTCTAAGGTAAGTTAAATCCCAATAACAATTAAGATGACCTGGAAAATCTCTTGTGGCCAATTTATCTAAAGCAATGTTGTTTCAACACAATAAAGGACCAGGGTCCCTCCCTGTGGGGGCAAGGTGCAGAGGCTGTAGGGGAGTTTTGGCCTAAACGCATGGACATTTGCGGAATTCTGCACCTATTCCTTTGAGGCACCATGGCGGCCTAGACACCTTCTCTTACAGTGCAGCCGGACAGACCTGTTTGTCCTCAGTCACATGCAAATAGTTTTCAGAAGAACTGCTGCTAAAACTATTGGACTGATCTAGCTACTAATCGTAACCTAGACAGATTTAATGGAAATTTAGAAAGAGGTACAGAGATAATTCCAGTTCCATGGGTATGCATTCTGGATATCACTTCTTATGTATTATTTTAGTTGACTGCAAATGTCTCTGTGGAGAGGAAGCAGACTCTCGGTGGTGAGAGTAGTTCAAGTAGGACAGACAGAAGGGGAGGGAGTACTCAGTGTCACTCACTGCATGGGGCAGCCCTGGTGGTGGCCCCAAAGCAACAGTTGGTAAAGGTAACAAATGCCATCAGAAAAATGCAACATTTTTTTTTAAAAAGTCTATTTTGTCACACATGGGCCCAGAGCAGAAGAGCTGAGGCCGACTGCGTTGTGAAGTTGTACCTGACTGTCCACTAAAGTCCTCAGGTGGGAGGTGCAGCGTCGATGCGGTTAGGAAACACAGCCAAAGAGAAGACTGGCTCTGCTCCCTTTCTGAACCCACGGGGATTTGATCTTTAACTCACTGGAAGAATGGACTGGCCACGACGATCTGAGTACCTACTATGTGCTTGCCGTTCGATTCTTATCCCCCAAGACGGCTTCCAGCAGTCACCCGGATCCCTGCCGGGGCCTCCTCGAGGGCCGGTTGACCCCGCTTTGCTCCTGCCACTGTAGTCACCCACGCTGCGGCAGACTCCCAGCCACAGCCGGGCTCAGAAGATCAAGGGACCAGTCACAGCAGCCTTTTTAACTTTGGGAAAACCCAATGCTCACTTCACTCAAACGTCGCAAAGTGGTGCCATGACCCTCTAGCTCTTGGCTCACCAATTCAAAGAGCCACATCACATACAGCCCTTGCGCTGCCCACTGCATGAGTCTGTGTCTAGTTCCTTTCCAGGTCCCCCCAAGCGGAAGACAGTTCTGGCAGGGAGTCCGGGCGAGATTACTCGAATATTTAGCCTTTGTCCCTTCCTTTCCTACATCTTATTGTAGAATAAGGCACGCAGGTCTCGGAGACTGAGCACTTCGGTGTACGCTGAACTTGAGGCCTGTTCTCAAAAGGTACCTGCAGGACCTCAAGTCTGCTTAACCTAGTCCAGTAATCTCCATTTCAAAGATGAAGAAACTGAGGTTCAGAGAAAGTAAAACAAGGTCCCTTCCTCAGAGCGGTGAAAGACCTGGGACAACTTAACTCCAAAGCCCTAGTAAAATTATCGAGCACTTAACGAGATGGGAAATGGGCAGAACTGAAAGAGAACAGGTTTTCCCCTACCAGTGTGACTGTGCATATGCAATCCCACTTCCTCTTGGGGCTTTAGTTTTTTCATCCATAAAATGGAGGGAGATAAGCTTGCATTGGTGATTCCTAATGTGCCTTCCAGCTCTGAATCTGTCATAAGGCTTAAGGATATAATTATGTGTGGGTGTCTATGAATATATATAGAGAAACAGAGACACATATATACACGATACACTGCAATTAATATCCTCTCCAAGCACACATCCTGCCAATCCCTCCAGTGACCGCGCTTTCCTAACGCCAAACCAGGGCCAAATATGTCCCCTCGGTGCTGCCCCTGAAAACCCGAGATGAGAGGTGGGGACCCCACTCGGTCCAAATACCAAGTGCAGAGCAGGAATATTTACATGAACTATTAAGGCATTGAGGTCCTTGGAGGAAACGGCCCATCTGAGGCAGGCCTGGGCTGAGGAGGCTGGAACACAGCGGCAGGAAGCCCAAGTTAAGGGAGCCAGACGGGGGCTGCCCGACTGTGCGCCCCACCCCGCCTGCCTCCGCTCGGGGCAAGCCTGGCTCCGAGCCCACGTCGGAGGGCAGGAGCCTGCGGTCCCGAGGATCACACCCCCGGAGTGCGCAACTCTGCAAACGCGCCACGCTGACGGGGCGGCGGGACCTTGGCTCCCGTTTCACCGCACGTGGCATCGCCCCTCTCGGGGTGAACGCGCTCGGACCACGGCGCGCCCTCCCGGGACGCGGCGCCCCTTCGGCCCGGCGCTAGGACCCGGCGCGCCGCGCGCACTTCCCCCGCCGCGCCCGCGCCCGCGCTACCTGCAGAAGCAGTGCTCGCAGTGGTTCCCCCGCTCGTGGACCGTGAGCACCGAGGCGTAGGCCGGGCAGGACAGGAGCAGGTCGCCGACCTGGAAGGGCCGCAGGGCGCGCAGCCCCAGGCCCTTGCCCGGGCTGCGGAAGCGCTCGAGGCCGCCGTCGCCCTCCGCCCGCATGGTGGCGGCGCGACGGGCGCCCGGCGCCGGCTGGGCCCGGGCTGCGGCTCCCCGCGCGCTGCTATTGGAGCAGCGTCACCCGGGGCCGCGCGGGGTGGAGTGGGGCGACGCGGCGGCCGCCCGCGCCCCGGAAGGGAGCACGGCCCCGCCCGGCGCGCCCCCGCGGCGGGAGGGACCGGGCCCGGCCGCCCCGCCCCGCGCGCGGGACCCTCGGGCCGCCCCGCGCCGCGCGGGGGCCGTTTCCGGCGGGACCGCGGCCGAGGAGCTGCCGCCCTGGCGGCTCGGGAGGGGCCTGCGCCGCCTCGGGGTCCCCGGAGTGCGCGGGACGCTGCCCCCGCCCCGCGCGGCGGGCTGGGGTCACCTCGGGGGGCGGGCACCTGAGGCCTCCCCCTGGAGAGCTGCCTGGCCCAGAAGACCCGCCCTCCGTGCAGGTGCAGCTCGCCCTGCACGCTGCAGTCTTACGTCCTTGTCAGAGAGCCTCGAAGGGGTGATCTGGGAAGACAGAAGAGAAACTGGGAAGGGGAGAGCACCACCGTAACCAGGCTTAAGTGCCGAGTTACGGGGTGCCATATTCCCAGAGATGTGCTGGGAGGCCTGGAACCCTGGGAGGCTCCGGGTGAACGTCGTGTGCCCTCTGCTCCTCTAGTGGAAGGTAATCAGGTGGACCGAAGAGGACTCCCTCTTATTGTGAAGGATGCAGAGGAAATAGGGGACAACCTTGCCTTTGGGGAACTTAGAATCTTGGGGTCCATACCATGCTTTGACCAGACCTCTGCTAGGATTTGCACTGGTTTTAATCTACTTCAGCTTCTCACCATCTGTGATCTCAGTTACCTTAAGTCACACATCGCATGGAGGATTAAATGAGTTAATACGTATAAAACCCATAGAACAGTGCTTAGAACATAAGTCCTATACATATATGTACTATTCTTTGTATGCGGGAGAAAAAGGAAATAATCTGTTCTACATAGGATTATGTGAAAGCTGAAACATGTGCACACAGTGAAGACTCACAGCATAAAGGAATGATTTAGCAGAAAACATATAACACTTTAAACCATGATCTAAACATTTGCTGCCTGTGTTAAGCTCAGGGCTAGTTTAGCAAAATGAATACAGGCACACCAGTTAAAGAAGCTTCCACAGTTTTCTACATGAGGGGTGGAAGGGTGGGAATCGAGACAGTGGCACTGGAGAAAGGTAGGGGCATCAAGGATACTGCATTTCTTGCCTAGGCGTAGGGTTTCTCCACACAGAAGATGTGAAGCGAGGCCATGGCAGATAATGTTGGCTTTCTAGCTTTAGTTTAATCAAGCTTGTAAGCACAAGACAGGAACCATAATAGCCTAGCATTTTTGGAATGGAGGAGGCAATTTTTTATGAGGAAGCTGCAGCCCCCTGAAGTTAAATGACCTGCCTGATAGCCCGGTGGCAGAGCTAGCACAAGATTACTTGTCATTTGACTTTTAAATATTTATTACGTGCTTACTGTTCCCTGAAACAGTGACAAGGGCTGATGATATAATAGTAACAAAAACTGTCCGATGCCTGCCTCATAGGGCTTTTACCAGTTTGCTGGAGGAGACAGGCAAGAAGCAGATAATCACACCAACAGATGCAAACTGCCAGGGGTCTCAGAAGATTTGACCTAGTCTGGGGAGGCTTTCCAGAGAGAGTAATGCTTGAGCTAAGACCCAAAGGATGAAGAAAACTATGAGAAGAGGAGGAGGGACAAGCAGTCTAAGCAGTGGGAACAGTATGTGCAAAATTCCTTTGGTAGGAAAAACATGATCTATATGAAAGACGGGAAGAAAGAGTGCCTGGAGCAGAGCTGGAGGGACTGTCACGGATGGGGTTAGGAGGTCAGCCGGCCCTGCTGGCCACCTTACAGGCATTTTCGCTGTGCAATAGGGGGCCTGACGGATTCCAGGCTCCTGGTAGAAAGCACTAGTCCAGTCTCCCCATGTAAGTTGATTCTGACATTTGTCCTCTAGGATAAGTGGGCACTAGATGAAAATGAAAGAATTTTCTGAAGCCTTACAAGCTTCTGAACGTTACCCTAGTTAGGCAAATTATAGATAAATTCTTGGGGTCTACAGTTTAACGTTCTGGGGACTCTAATCACCACAATGTGGTAAGATTGACAGAGACCTGAACAATTAGAATACAGCCAATGATTTCCTGGATTAATTGTGCAACCCACCTACTTGTTTATTTTTTTTTTTCCTTATCACAAGTAGTATTTTCTCTTTCATTGGGCAAGAGTTCCCCAGCTGAGCCAAAATAATGTTAGCTACTGAACTGTCTTTCCAGGTAAGACTTAGTCTTGTAGGTGAAGGTAACTGGTGTGAGAACACTAGAAAAAAGCTGCCTCATTTCAGAAAAATCCCCGTGCTGTACGTTATCAAGTGACTTGAGATGGGGGAATGGTCGGTTGAGCAACAGCCATGAATTTAGAAGCTTCAATTACCAAGAAAACTCTGTTGAAAATAAACTGGCAGGGACTGGCGGCAGACCGAGCCAGGGCAACCCGATGACAGCGCTCTTAATGAGCTCATGCTCTCCGTGCGCCACTCCGCCTTCTCACATTCCGTGAGAATAGCCTTCTAGCTGTCAGGGCCCAGCCACCTTTTCCACCCCTTTCTGTCCCATGACTTGGAAGGAATGGAATTTGAACACGGTTGATAGTACTGTGCCTGCCTGAAATGCAGAAGGGATACAAGGCTGAAGGCCTCCTTGACTCAATTTCTCTAACCTAGTATTTGATCCAGTTCATGAGTAAAATATCCTTCCAACCACAGATCAGCACATGAAAGAAATAGCTCCGGTCTAAGGACATAATGCTGTCGCAGAGAAGGAATACCAGTAAACACAGACGGTGGACCTGTTCTGCTGTATTTCTCCCTGTTTTGTTCATTGATATGTATGTGCTTACACTAACAGAGCCTAGTCATACGGAGGTGAAAAGACCAACGTACATGCAAACAATTATGTCACAGCTGAATCATGGGCCCCAGAGATATCAGGACCTAATCCCTGGAACCTGTTAATGTAAGTGTTATCGTATTTGGGAAAAGGGTCTTACAGGTGTCATTAAGCTAAGTCTCCTGAGATGGCAAACGTATTCTGGGTTACCCAAGTGGGCCCTAAAGGACATTGCAAGTGTCCTATAAGAGTGGAGCAGAGGGACACTTGGCACAGAAGAGGACATGACAGTGTGAGCAGAGGCAGGGACTGCAGTGATGGGCCACAAACCAAGAGTGCCGCCACCTGAAGCTCGAAGAGGCCGAGAACAGATCCCTAGAGCGTCTGGGGGGAGCACGGCCCTGCTGACACCGTGACTTAGGCCCAGGGCCTCTGATTTCAGATTTCTGGCCATCAGAACTGCAATAGAATAAATGGGTTGTTTCAGCCCATTTCGTTTGAATGAAGTGCAGAAGAAAGATTTCACAGAGCAGCCAATATGGTAGCTCCCTCTACATGGACGAGTAGAGACTGACCCAGGAAAAGGACTCTGAAATAGGTTTAAGCAACTAAAGGTGGAAACGCATGCGATAGGAAAGAACTTGACAATCCAGGAAGCTATTTTTATTTGACTTGACAGGCATCCAGGTAGCACTTACTATGCACCAGCGGTAGTTCTAAGCACTTTTCAAGGGTATCCTCACTTAATCCTCCCCACATTTTACAGCTGAGGACGCTGAATACAGAAGCTTAGTAATCTGCCCTGGTGAATGGGGTGGGAGGGGTGGGAGTCAGGACTCAACCCCGGGGGTCTGGCGGTGGAGTCCATGCTCCTGATACCAGGCCCCCTGGAGCTCAAGCCCCAGGGCCAGGGATCTTGGGAGGAAGCTGGGCAGGCCTGCGTGGGTCATGTGCCAGGTGTGAGGGCGTTAAATTGCCCTGAATAGGAGTTCAGAGCCAGAGAAGAATTTTGAATGATGTGAGCAAGGTTTGGCTCTAGAAAGATCATTTACAGGAGTGAAGGACTGAGGGTAGGGAGAGCAATAAGGAGTCTAATGCAAAGAGCGATATGTGGCAAGGCTGAGGCAACAGCCATGGGAGGGAGGGAGGGATTTGAGGAACTTTACCAGGACGTGGTGGTTGTGGCAGGTGAAAGGGAGAGAGGACCTGAAATGTGAGCCATGGAAAATATGCCCAGTGATGTCCCTCAAATTCATTTCTTCCCTTTTGCTGCATTTCCTGTTCAGTCTCCTTCATTTCCATTCTTAGGCCACTTGGCCTTATAACTTCATGTCTGGATTACTTCAGTAGCCTCCAGAATACAATAAAGTGCTGAGCGGTGATACATTGAGATACCAGCCAGTGAACATCCACCGGCCCCCTGCATTTCCTTTTATCCCTGACCAGCACCTCCCATTCTGTCAGTGGTATTGGCCTTGGAAAGAAATGATATTGCACAATAGGAGGGAAAAGCCCCCTGTGCTTCAAACGCCTAGTGTTCTGGATCACAAAAGGCTAAATTCTGAGGGAGTCGGGCTCCAATCCTGGAATGAACTGTGGACTAGAGCGGGTTTACTGGTATTCTACTCTAGACTTACCTGATTCCACAAATGGAAAAACTTGTATCACTGATGTGGAACAGTGGCTGCTGGAGGTTCTGAGGTCAGGGAGAGGGGAAACAGGGCATTTGGGGCTTGGGAATTGTCCTGAATGACATTACAATGACCGATATAGGCCATTATATATCTTGCCATAACCTACAGAATTGCGTGGGAGAGAGTGTAAACTATAATGTATGTTATAATCCATGTTTAGTGGCAGTGCTCCAAAATGCATTCATCAATTGCAATGAATGTACCACACTAGTGAAGGATGTTGTCAATGTGGGTAAATGTGGGTGGTGGGGGGAGCGGGGCATATGAGAATCCCCTACATTTTTTATGTAACATTTATGTAATCTAAATATCTTTAAAAAAATTTTTTTGAAGTCAACAGAAAAGGGAAATCATCACATTCCAACCGAGAAAATGTATTCTCAATAAAATGTTCAAGTTGAAAAAAATAAAAGGGCTCCAATCCTAGTAAATCCTTCATGATAATGTGAAACAAGGATTCCCCCTATCCAGAAAAGGTTCTTCAGGACCAGAATAAGGGGGAGAATTGGAGGAAAGCCAGAGAGAAGTTGGGGTACTTCTCAGCCAGGGGCACACACCCTAGTTTCATCCCAGGCTGAAGCGTGGAGGATGGAGGACGGTAACAGAGCCACCCCGTAGTTCTGGGGCAGCCAGAAGACAGATGCCCTATGCCCTCTTCTCAAGTAGGCCCAGCATTCCCCTGTAATAGAAATGACCACGTAGGACAGAGGTCTGAAGTCTCAGAAATCTCTCAGAAGTGTGATTTCCCGCACATGCACCAAAAAGGGACACTAAAGCAGATAAAGTGCCATCGTGAATGAGAACCAGGGACAATCCAGCAAAACCTGCCTGTGTGGACTGATGACCCAGGACCGTGCGGCCCCACCCCTGCCAAGCACTCAGTGCCTTAGCTCCGCGCGCGCCACCCAAACCCAAGACGCTGTCCCAGGAAAGTGAGATTTCATTTCCACCGCCCATGGCACCTGAGGGCTCCTATCGAAATTGCTAGCGGCTCTTAAACACATGGGTCTGTAGATGAGCTTCACCTGCCTGGTCTCTCTCTGTTCCACCAGCCCTAGTTCCTGCTGTGAAGTATTGCCTTACACTAACGGCTTTAATAATGCCATTTCTGCTCGAGAACTTTCAGGTGCTCTTTATCATCTAGCCTATCAAGGCCAAGCCCTTGCTTCTGGCTGCCACAGCAAAGGGCAGGAACGGATGCCTTCAAACAACAGAAACGAATGGTCTCACAGATCTGTGGCTACAAGTCCCGAGCCTGGGCTGGACGAGCCATGCTCCCTCCGAGGGCCGCGGGGAAGAATGTGTGCCATTCCTCTGTCTCGGTTCTGGCGGTGTCTGGACATCCTTGGCATTCCTTGGGTGGCGACAGAACTCTGTCTCTACCTGCGTCATCAGGTGTGGAACAAGCTGCTCTCCCGTACATCGTGGAGACACAGGCTCAGGCACGACAGGCTGCCTCATTGCTTGCATAGCGCAAGGTCCGAAAGAGCCGGGAAGGGGTCGCACCTGGGCCAGCACCCCTGGGAGGCCAGCTGGCGGTCGCGACCAGTGTGGCAGCTCCACGCGCCTCTCCTTGCCTCTTTGACCCCCCAGAAGGCCCACAGCTGGCAGCTCTGCACCCCTCGCCTCTCTGCCCCTCGGCGTCAGAGCTCAGGGACCCCTGAGTGCTGAGCTTTTACACCCTCGGGGGGTAGGGGCGCTGCCGGCAGCCCGTGGTCTCTTGTGAAGTAGAGGCATAGCCAACACCTGCGTGCAAACCCGAGCACGGGGGGAAACATAAGAAACACCTGCACACAGACACACACGGGCGGAGCACGGGGCTGGGTGCAGGCTGGGCGGGGGCTGCCGCACGGGCCCACGGCCATTTCTCCGTGTGTCTGTGTCCTCGTCTTGTAGACACGGGTCTCCTTGGATTAAGGGCCCACCCTATGTTGTATGACCTCGTTTTAACTTGCCTAATTACATCGGCAATGACCTTTTCCCCCCAAATAAAGTCACATTCTGATGTACTGGGGATTAGGACGGCAACATATCTTTTGGGAGACACAAATCAACCTATAACCTCACTGAGATTTTTACTCAGCTTGTGGTGTATCTATTCTGAGAAACCTTCTGCAGACATTTCTGCCTATAATGATTTCTACATCCTAAAATCTAATCTGTACCATCCTGGCATATAATCAGCACCTTGATATTATCCCCATGTAAGTTAAAAGCTGTTTAAAGGAAGACACTCTAAATTTATTTGGTAGTCTTCTCTGTGGATAGCTCAGTACTAGTTATATGTTAGATTCTCAAATATGTTCTGAGAAACTGAAGTACTGAAAACCGAAGTACCTGGGAAAAATGGTATATGTTGTGTATATATATATATATATTTTTTTTTTTTTTTGGCAATATCAGGGATTGAACCCAGGACCTCATATGTGGGAAGCAGGTGCTCAACCACTTGAGCTATATCCACTCCCTGAAAAAATTTTGATGGTGAGGGGTGATTTTTTTTACAGCATGCTCTACTAGTAATAATTTTGACCTAGCTCCTAGAACTTTATTAAACCAAGAAATTAAAAAAAAGAAAAAAATCCAGACAGCGATTCTATGAAGACTTGAAAGAAATTTCTTTTACCATGTGAATCTTTATTCTGAGGTAGAAAAAAACAATTATTAAAGTGATTAGAGTATTTTGCTGTTGTCTCCAGGGTTATATGTTGCTGTTTTCTGGATTTCAGAATCTTCGGTGTTGGCTTGGAATGCCTGCAAATCCAGCTAGCCAAGGGCACCCACTTAATGCTCTTTGTCTCGCTGGCAAGCAAAGGCTGTGGATTCAAGCAGAAAAAGCAAACCCTTGTTTCCAGGCTGAAGTGCTGCAAAAGCCTCCAGAAAGCGTCTCAGAGGCATTTTCACCAGAGGCAGAGTTACCCAGGAAGAAATTGTGTTAGCAGGAGGTGTAAGAAAGCCCAGAGAAGAGGACATAAGTGCGGTTTGGGGGACAGGTTGGTCAACTACCAGCCGTGTTCTCTTGTATTTTGGGGTAAAAAGCTTAAGCTGGCTTTATCCTCATGTTTCAGGCAAAATACTAGTTCTAGCAAGATATTGAAAATTGAAGAAGAAAAGTAAGAAAAGACAATAAAGACTCAAGAAATGGCCCTGTTACTGGCATGCTTGGGCCTGGTCTGGACTTGTAAGCATTTTACTTTATCTCTGGAAAGTCTCACTACCTTTTTCTCCCTCACTTAAAAAAAAAAAAAAATGTACTAAGAGTAACAAAGTTTAGAAGTCTTGGGCATTGCTACATTGTTGAGAACTGTTTTAATAACTTGCTTTTATTTGGGGAGGCAGTGTCATTTTGTGGCTGGAAGATGGGGACTGGGTACAGAACTTGACTTTGTTACTAGAGGTTAATGACTTTGAACAACGCACCTGGAGCCAGACTGTCAGTGCTTTTGATGCCCTGCAAAATTCCCACTGATTTTACGTGAGTGCCAAAGAATGCCACAAAAAGGAGAGAGATGAGACGTGTGTGAAACCTTCACACCTAGGTTTATGCATTTTATAGGCTTACTCTTTTGCATAGAATTTTTAACATGTCTAGTTTATTTCTTTTATAAGAGGTGTATTAGTCAGCCAAAGGGGTGCCAATGCAAAATACAGAAATTCGTTGGTTTTTAAAAAGGGTATTTATTTGGGGTAGGAGCTTACAGATACCAGGCCTTCAAGTATTGGAGATTTGGGCCCAAAGGATATGGGGGGTGGGAGGGGGGGAGAAACAAAGAGAAAAAGGAGAGTGAAAGAAAGAAAAAGAAAGAAAGAACGAGAGAGTAGGGATCCGGGCGTCTGTGAGTATTGACTCCTCAGACAACCTTATTGTTTACAAGGGGCTCTCTCTATACCCCAGTGTCTGTGACAACAAGCAGCAACATGCAGTTAACTATTAGCATTACTAAGGAACTCAAAAAGTATTATCTCAAGGTACAAAGTCTAAGTGTTTTATTTACTACAAAAGGTAAGTGCTCATCTTTTCTTTCGCCCTTGAACAGCTTCATCCTGCTTGCCGGGAACTCTTAATTACCGCATTCCTTAGGGTGCAAGCCTAGCCATGGAGACAGCACGTCTCTCCTTGTAAGACCACTGTGCCTCAGTTTCCACCATTAAAGCATAAGTTGCTTCCCTCACCAGAGTCTATTTTCATGTTTTGGAGTAAGACAGCTGCCAACGTCTGCAAGGGTTCAGCCTTCCTGGGTTCCTCTGGGCTCAGCTCCTCTGGTTTCTCCACCAGGTTAGATAAACGACTCTGTCTCTCTCCCTGGGGCTCCACCTTCAGCATCAAACTCCAACATCAAAACTGCAACAATAAAAGCCCCTAGCTCTGTCCTTTGCCATGCCTTTTTATCTGTGAGTCCCCACCCACCAATGGGAGGGGGCTCAATGCCCTACTGGCACAGGAGGTTTACCTGATTACTTAATCAGGTAAACCTCTGAATCCAATATAATCTAATATGCCCAGAGGAAAAGATCAGTTTACAAACATAATCCAATATTTCTTTTTGGAATTTGTCAATAATATCAAACTGCTGCAAGAGGTAAGGAAAATACTAGAGGAAAAGAGTCAACAGCTGTGAGTGAGGAAGACACCAATACAGAAGCTGTACCTGGTCAAATGAAACAAATCTTAATTAACTCCATGCCATCACACACTTTAAACAAAAAAAAAATCTTTAGCTTAGTTTTCTTTCCTAATAAGAGTTAGAAATCAGTAACATTAAATGTTTGTATCCTTTGTATTGGGGAAATCATTAGATTTAAGGTGAAAACATTTTTTAAGCTGGAAAATGAGGATTTCTTATTACTTTGCTTGATAGATAAAAATGTATGGCATTTATCTTGACACCAGTCAAACCAGAAAAATTTTGTCTGACTATATTCTAAAGGTTCCTTTTTATGAAATTGTAAAAATTCAAACATTTATCCCACTAACATATATTTCTAAAATGTAGTGATTTGAATCTGATGAAATTTTCTCCTTTTCACTCACTGCTTCCTAGTTTTACTACAAGCAACATCTGTCTTTTCTCATTTTCATTGTTTTGTAAATGGAAGACAGAACAGTTGAAAATTGAACAGAAAAAATGATTAATATATGTAGCTCATAAGGTCAAACAAAAAACCAACTGAATAGCTTTTGTATCCTTTCATTATTCAATCATTTAGTGTATTAGTGATGTGAAGCACTCCCCTGGGTGCTGTGGAGGAATCAAAGTTGAACTGCACTCAGAACACATCCTCTACAAATTTAGAATCTAGAAGAGGAAATGTGACATATAATGAGATAACTATAAAAATCCACTAGAGGGAAGTGGACTTGGCCCAGTGGTTAGGGCGTCTGCCTACCACATGGGAGGTCCGCGGTTCAAACCCCGGGCCTCCCTGACCCGTGTGGAGCTGGCCCATGCGCAGTGCTGATGCGCGCAAGGACTGCTGTGCCATGTAGGGGTGTCCCCCGCGTAGGGGAGCCCCACGTGCAAGGAGTGCGCCCCGTAAGGAGAGCCACTCAGCACGAAAGAAAGTGCAGCCTGCGCAGGAATGGCGCCACACACATGGAGAGCTGACACAACAACAAGATGACTCAACAAAAAGAGACACAGATTCTGGGTGCCACGGACAAGAATACAAGCAGACACAGAAGAACACACAACGAATGGAAACAGAGAGCAGACAACTAAGGAGGAGGGGCGGGAAAGGGGAGAGAAATAAATAAAAAATAAATCTTAAAAAAAAATCCACTAGAATGTAAGCCTTGTGAGTGCAAGGATTTTTGTCTGCTCACTGCTGTAGCCCCAGGTAGTGCATAACTCTAGGTAGGCATTCAATAAACATTTGTTGCCTAAATGGGTAATACAAGCAGAGTGCTGGGCAAAAACAATGAAATTAGTAATAGAGACAGATAAATTCTAGTATCTGCGAAATTATGTGATTAAGTACAAGTAGTTAAGCTAACAGGCCATAAACACCATTTCCTGTGCACTGCTATTGCTTTTCCAACCAGTCACCTGCCCTGCCATCGTCTTCATGTAAGATCATGAACACGTGACGTAAGCTGGGCCTTAGTGAAAGGAGGACTTCAGGCTGGATGAGTGTTCATGTATGCAAGGACATTTTAGGTGGCAGAATGGTTAAATGTGTCACAGGTGTGTACAGCTCTCCCATCAAACCTCTAATTTCATGCATGTCATTGCCTGGGACAGAGATTTAAAGTTGAGCTCAGGAAAAACTACCAATTAGCAGTAGGAAAGTTATGCAAATAAGACAAAAATTGTGAAGACAAGAAGTGAAGACTGACTTTGGGAGACATGGCATAGAAGTTCACTAAGGCTGTTTTATTTTTTATTTTTTTAAAGATTTATTTATTTCTCTGCCCTTCCACCCCGCCCCGAACCCTGCCCCAGTTGTCTGTTCTCTGTGTCCATTTGCTGCGTGTTCTTCATTTTTGTCTGCTTCTGTTCTTGTCAGCGGCACTGGGAATGTGTGTTTCTTTTTGTTGCATCATCTTGTTGTGTCAGCTCTCCGTTAGTGCGGTGCCATTTCTGGGCAGGCTGCACTTTCTTTCGCCCTGGGCGGCTCTCCTTACGGGGTGCACTCCTTGCACGTGGGGCTCCCCTACGCGGGGGGCACCCCTGAGTGGCAGGGCACTCCTTGCACGCATCAGCACTGTGCGTGGGCCAGCTCCACACAGGTCAAGGAGGCCCGGGGTTTGAACCGCAGACCTCCCATGTGGTAGGCGGACGCCCTAACCACTGGGCCAAGTCTGCTTCCCCAAGGCTGTTTTAGTTTCACTATTTTATTATTTAAATTAAGTTCAAACAAAAACTTGTCTTGACCTTACCTACATAATGTTCACATTCTTAAATCTTCCGAATTCTCTCTCAATAATTTTCTGAATACCTAACTCAATATACATGGTACTGTTTCTTCTAGGGTGTGTATTTACAGAAGACCTGTTTATTAGGTAAAGCTCTTGAGAAGTGGCCCTAGTGCCAGCTGAAGGGTCAGCCTGCAGCAAAATGAGAAAAACAAGAGCAATGTAAATCTTATACTTCATAAAGCTAAACTGACTCATTTTAAAGGGCTTTATTTATTTTTCGAGTCTGCAATGAGGAACTTTTCAAGGTTAGTCTATCTTTTCTGTTAAAATGATGGTGGCTATTGAGAGTATTCTTTTTAACGGTCTAGGCAAAATAAAAAATTGTCCATCTTCTCTAGCTTTCACCTCCTTTATTTTATTATATTAGTATAATTCTGAAATTTAGAGGCATGAACTTCAAGAAATGGCATTACAGTGTCATTGCAGAGACAACATGGAATGATTCCTTAGCTCAGGTTGAGTCTTCAGATAAGCTTGTGCTAATTGTTCAGAGTCACAATGACTTGGTTTCTTTTCTGTCTTCCTCATGAATGTCAGGGCAAGTCTAGAGAATATACCAGATGGCTGTGGCCCACGAAATACAAGCTCATATGCAAATGAATAGGAAACTATCATTTCTTTAAAGGCATTTTTATTTATTCATTTCTGTCCTTAACACAAAAGTTTCAGTATTCTTGGGGAAAAGATCAGGCATTTTTATGGCAGTGTTATTAATATTAACATTTTAAGCAAGCATTTCCTGATGTAGTTTCACCAAATTGCATTTTTTCTTTGATCATAAATTATTTTTAAAATTTTACCCAGAGAAGTAAAGAAACAAACTTTGGAAAATATTTGCAAAGCCACGGATTATATTGTTTTATAAGCAACATATGTTAATTTTATGGAGTTAGAAAACCCATATAATCCCAGTGTTTATCAGTATAAAATTTTTGTTTTATACTGACCCTTCTACAATTTTCTTCATGTACATATAAATATTTTAAACAAAAATGAGATTATTCTGTATATCTTGTTTTGTAGCCTGCATTTTCAACTTAAAAATATGTCATGATTCTTTTTCATATAATGCATTTTATTAGATAAGTTTTTAGTTTTCTGATTTTTTTGTACTAGTATTTTTTTTTTTACAAGAGAGACTTTATTTTTTTTCTCCCCCGCCCCCTGCACCCTGCTGTTTTGCTGTCTGTGTCCGTTCACTGTGTGACCTGCTGTGTCTGTTTCCTTTTTGGTCTTCTCTTCTTGTTTTCTCCTCTAGGTTTCACCGGGATTCAATCCCAAAGTGGAGGAGAGGTTCTCTGTTGCTTGCGCCACCTCGGCTCCTGGTTTCTGTTGCAACTCGCCCTGCGTCTCTCTTTTGTTGTGTCATCATCTTGCTGCGTCGCTTGCTGCGGGGTACTGGCTCTCTGGGCAGGCACACCTTTACAGGAGGCCCAGGGGACTGAACACCACGTGCTCCCATATGGTGGACGGAAGCCCGACCACTTGAGCCACATCTGCTTCCCTCATGATTCTCTTTTCATGAAATATAGTTTTCTAAATCGTTATAATGACAATATACTAGGATCGTCTGCACATGTACTATAATGTATTAACTAGTTTCTTGCTGTATACTGTTGATGTCCAATTTTTTTCTATTATAATGTTGAAATAAGCACCTTTGTCCAGTTAAATCTCTATATTCATTCTTGAATAATTAAAAAACCCTGAAAGTGGAATTGCTGGATAAAGTGTGTACAAATTTGTAAGACTTTGGATACATCAATTAAAATATTAATCTATTTATTACAGTGTTAATAGTTTATGGGGAGGATAGAAACATAATTGAACCCATAGCATATCATTCCCTGGATCTCATTTAGTTTCCAAAAAATTCATCATAGCTAATAAATGAGATATTTTAGATGAAATCATGAAACTTAGGACTTAAAGGGACCCTAGATAACTCCCAACTTTATTCTACAGCTGGGAAAACAGAGGCTGAAGCTGTGATATATCCTGTTCCCAGTAGTAGCTAATAAGCGGCAGAGAGAATCCAGTCCTGCTCCCCAGATGCTCCCTTTCCCTTCCAAGAAACTCGGAGAAGTTCAATTTGTTCTTTAGATATTCAAATATCACTAGAGAATTTGGGTGCAAGGAAATTAAGTAGACGCTGATATATAAGTTTCACCATTAATTTGTGGCATCGCTGTTAAAATGATACACTATTTAACAATTTTTTGTGATTAATAGGCTCAGCTTGGAAAAGCTTTCTAAAAGTTTCATTTATCATCTGTAGCTTTACGCTCATGATCACCACATGGTGTGTCGTCCATTTAAGGCTGCACTTATGTATTTATTTATTAAAAATTGAAATAGCTTTGTTGCTTTTTCTGACAAAATAATATAGGCATGTTGTACAAACAATAATAAACCATAACAAAAGTATAAAATCCAAAGTGGAAATCATATACCCAACAACCAAAATAATTACTGTCAGCTTTTTGGTATATAGCCTTGCAGTCTTTTACATATATATATGTATATATATATTTTATTTCTTTCTTACTTTCATCTGTATGTGATCTATCCATCGAAACAACATTCAAAATTTCACACTGTTCTATAATCTGCTTTTTCTCCACATCTTTTTTATTAAAGATTTATTTTATTTGTGTATTTCTCTCCACCCCACCTTGTTTGTTCGTCTTCTTTTTAGGAGGCACCAGTGTTGGAGATTTGGACCCAAAGGGTATCGAGAATGAGAGAAAGAGAAAAGGGGGAAGGAAACAAAGAGAAAGAACGAGCGAGCTGGCATCAGGGGGTCTATGGGTAGAGACTCCTCAGACAACCTTATTTTTACAAGGGGCTCTATACCCCACTCTATGTGACAGCAAGCAGCAACATGCAGCCTACGTGACAAGAAGCAGCAACATGCAGTTAACTACTAGCATTACTAAGGAACTCTAAGGAACTCAAAAAATCTTATCTGAAGGTACAAAGTCTAAGTGTTCTATTTACTACAAAAAGTATGTGCTCCTCTTTTCTTTTGACCTTTAACAGCTTCATCCTGTTTGCTGGGAACTCTTAATTACTGCATTCCTTAGGGTGCAAGCATAGCCATGGAAATAGCATATCTCTCCTTGTGGGGCCACTGTGCCTCAGTTTCCAACACACAAGAAACTGAACCCAGGACCTCCCTTGTGGTAGACAGGTGCCCAACTCCTTGAGCCATATCTGCTTTCCTCTCCACATCTTTTTGTTTAAATAATAATTGATGCATTTCGATTTTTTTTTAAGATTTATTTTTATTTTATTTATTTCTCTCCCCTTCCCCTCACCCCCACCCCAGTTGTCTGTTCTGTGTCCATTTGCTGCGTGTCGTTCTTTTTGTCCGTTTCTGTTGTTGTCAGCAGCACAGGAATCTGTGTTTCTTTTTGTTGCATCATCTTGCTGTGTTAGCTCTCCATGTGTGTGGCGCCATTCCTGGGCAGGCTGCACTTTCACGCTGGGCGGCTCTCCTTACGGGGCGCACTCCTTGTGCGTGGGGCTCCCCTACGCGGGGACACCCTTGCATGGCACGGCACTCCTTGCGCGCATCAGCACTGTTTGTGGGCCAGCTGCACACAGGTCAAGGAGGCCCGGGGTTTGAACCGCGGACCTCCCATGCGGTAGATGGACGCCCTAACCACTGGGCCAAGTCTGCTTCCCATCCACATCTTTTAATGTCAATAAATACTGACTTATAATTTGTAATGGCTATACAGTCATGTGTTCTACCATAACTTGTTTAACCAATCACCAGGTGACAGACATTATGATCATTTGGGGTTTTTAACTAGTTTAAACAATGCTGCTGTACATAAACTTTTAAATAGTTGTTTAAATATCTCTTAAATAAACTGCTTTTCTTTTGGTAAATGCCGCACATAGTATTTCTTCGTGGAGATTCACAATGCACATTCATTTATTAAACAATATTAATTGAACTCCTATCAACTGCACTGTGTGCAGGTATAAACACATTAAAGGCCCTGCTAATTAATAAAGAAACCTTTAGATTCTGTTTAAGGTTTTCCAATTTTTCTGGTTGTAGAAATTAAAAAAAAAAAAGAACACATACTAAAATTTCACTTATCTTATCTGGAGCAGAATTTGGAAAAGATTAACCTAAAAATCTTGTTGAAAATCAGTAATGAAGTGCCTATACTTACTAGTGACTTTTCTAGGAACTCAAAAACAAATGGAATTATTTCGAGGAAAACCGTTTTACATATTCCAGAAGAAACTGTCTTTAATCTACATTGCCAAACTAACTTCCACAGTAGATAATATTTTCTTATGAATATTTTGGGGGGAACACTGGAGTTTTGTTTTTTTTTCCTTAATGATATTCATGTCATTAGAGCAAAAGGAATACTCGAATGAAAGAGGAGAAGGTGGGATACAAAGTCGTCTTGGACTAATCCGTGACTTTGTTGGAGGGAGAGGTGTGAATTCACATGGGGAAAGAGAACAGATTGAGAAGTCAGTGAGAGAGAGGAAATTATTAAAAGGAATTAAAGACGGAAGCTATGAAGACCTTATAACACCATGTGAAATATTTCAAATAAAACACTTGGTAGAAAAAGAAGGATATGAAATCTTATCTGTAATGTATAAAAACTAAGAAAAAGCGGAAAAAAATGCAATAAAATAGTGTTTGGGTTAGGGTGCTTCTCTTCCTCTTTTCTAATAATTGTGTTCATTTAAAAAATACGTAAGAAAATTGAAAAGAAAAGAAATACTAGAGGAGCAGACAAAGTTAGGAGAAAAGAGTCTTCTGGAGGAGGAAGATGACAGTCAAACAGAGGCCACCAAGGGATTAGAGCAAACCAGGCGGGGAGCGAGAGCGTGCGTGTGGCCTGAGAAGATGGTTGCGGGCGTCCAGTGCTGTGGAACTGACAAAAGCCAGTTTGTAGCAGGGCCAAAGGAACCAGAGAAGAATAATTCTTTTAGGACCTACAATTGTAAGACTTGTGTTCCCCAACCCCTCCAGCTTTAGGTCTGTTGAGATTTTTACCTAAATCAGTTTCCCAGGAGCTGATAAATAAAAACTTAAAAAAAAAAAAAAATCCTGTGGGTAAATGTCATTGCCCTTATATTTGAATTGAAAAATAATGAAATGGTACCTTTTCTTCTGAGCCCTTCGATGTTCTAGAAATGCACTGCAGAAAAATCATAATAATATACTCTGTGCCTGCCATTTAAAAACAGAAGACCTTGGTGGCCCTAGGTCACTTCAGATGCCTTTTTCCCTAAGCAATTTATATATATTTTATCCATAAAAGACAAATTATAATGAAAGGATATGAACTATAGGTTTAAGAAACTCAAAGAACAAAGTGCATCCTTCGCTCATTGAATTTCTTAAAATTATGTTCTTAAGACTCCTGCTGCTTATCTTCAAACAAGCAACTTTGAAATACTCCACAAAATTCAGTTAAAGGACAAACCAAAGAGTTTTCACTTAAAAAAAAAAAAAAAAAAGCACATGGGAGAGAGAATGGAATGAGCAAGGCTCCAGTATCCCACTTATTAACGGAACTGAGTGCCTGCTGCAGGTCTCACCGGAGCACCCAGTGGCAGCCTCTTTCCACTACAATTCAGCCGGAAGTGTTTATATACCCTTGGAATTAAGGGGAAGGGGGCAACCAGTAATGAGAATGGAAGTGAGAATGTGGATTATTCAGTTCCCTCAACATTTCTCAAGAGTTTTTATGTTTGGGTTTTATGTTTGTTTTATTTTTTTATTTTTTATTTTTTTTAAAGATTTATTTATTTATTTAATTTCCCCCCCTCCCCTGGTTGTCTGTTCTCTGTGTCTATTTGCTGCGTCTTGTTTCTTTGTCCGCTTCTGTTGTCGTCAGCGGCACGGGAAGTGTGGGCGGCGCCATTCCTGGGCAGGCTGCACTTTCTTTCCACGCTGGGCGGCTTTCCTCACGGGCGCACTCCTTGCGCGTGGGGCTCCCCCACGCGGGGGACACCCTTTGCGTGGCACGGCACTCCTTGCGCGCATCAGCACTGCGCATGGCCAGCTCCACACGGGTCAAGGAGGCCCGGGGTTTGAACCGCGGACCTCCCATATGGTAGACGGACGCCCTAACCACTGGGCCAAAGTCCGTTTCCCTTATGTTTGTTTTAAGTCTCTGTAAAGCTCCCTCAGCTCTCCACTGTTTTTTTTTCCCAAAAATTTATTTATTTATTTATTTCTCCCCCCTCCCTCCATTGTCCGCTCTCTGTGTCCATTTGCTGTGTGTTCTTCTGTGTCTGCTTCTATTCTCATTAGGTGGCTCCGGGAACTGATCCTGGGACCTTTCAGAGGGAGAGAGGCGATCATTCTCTTGCGCCACCTCAGCTCCCTGTTTTGCTGAGTCTCTTATTGTCTCTCCTCTGTGTCTCTCTTTGTTACGTCATCTTGCTGCCTCAGCTCTCCATGTTGGTCAGCACTCCTGCGCAGGGTGGCACTCCTGCGCAGGGAGGCACTCTGTGTGAGCCAGCTCGCTGCGTGGGCCAGCTTGCCCTCACCAGGAGGCCCTGGGCATCGACCCTGGACCTCCTATATGGTAGACGGGAGCCCAATCGCTTGAGTCATATCCGCTTGCCTCCACTATTTCTTGATACTGTAGGTACAACCCTGGATGATAGCAATAGCTAATACCTATGTAGCATGTACTACATACCAGGCACTGTTCTAGGTGCTTTAACTATATTATTATTTTTTAGGAGGTACCAGAGATTGAACCCAGGACCTCGTACACGGGAAGCATGCACTCAGCCACTTGAGCTACCCACTCCCCCAGCTATATTACCTTAATCCATCCTTTCAAACCTGTGTGAGTGTTAAATCTTAAGTCTGATGTCCCCAGAAGCAGTCAAGGTTCAAATGCAAGGGATTTATCCAGAAGCACTCCCTGAAGAGATTAGTCATGGAGTCAGATTAACAGGACAGAAAAGGACAGAAGGCGGCCAAGCAAAGGTGCTATCTCAGGCAAAGCCCTTCAGAGGTGTGGTAGGCTGAATTAAGGACTGCAGGAAAAAAACATACTCCCATTCCTGTGGGTGTGAACCCATTGCAAATAGGACCCTTTGTAGGTGAATGAGGATGAATCTTAATCCTATTGCTAGAGAGAAAGCTACCTGCAGGAGCCAAAAATTTAAAGTCAAACCGAAAGCCCCAGAAGAGAAAGGTGAGGGCACTACCATGTGATGACAAAGCCAAGGAACCTGAGGATTGTCAGCCTACCAGAGGAAGCAAGTCTTTCAGCCTCGGAAACTGTGAGTCCATCAATTCTCATCGTTTAAGCCAACCCATTCTGTGACATTTGTCATAGCAGCTGGGAAACTGAGACAAGAGGTACCTTCAGCCTGGCATGTAAGCAAGGAAAGGGGGCTCAGCCTTCACCTGCTGCCGTCGTTGGCTAACAAACCAAGGGGCGTGGGAAGGGATGCGTGTGCGTGGACCTCTACTAGGAAGAGGGGTGGGGCAGAAACACCTACAATATCTGGCACAGGTAATGCTATCTCCATTGATAGCTGAGGACATTGAAACTGGCCGGAGAGCCTCATGGCTTGTAAGTGGAATAGTGGAGATTTCAGACCCTGCAGTCTGACTCCAAAAGCCATGCTATATTTTACCCCTAAGTTTTATATTGGGTAAGATCATATCTTTACAGTAGCTGTGATAGTATCAACACATTTTCAACACTATTCACCTTGGACTAGGTAGTGTATACTATACTGGTCTTATCTGATTTCTAGAAATGCTGAAAACATGTCTGTGGGGAAATGCATTAATAGTTTGTTGGACTAAATTTCAAGGTACCCAACCCTCAAGCCTAAAATAAATTCAGAGAACAGACTGAAAAAATTAGACACAGTGTACCTCAAACAACATACTGTTCCTGAGCCATCCTTAGCAACGGAAAGCTGCCCGCTTCTCAAAGAATTGTGTAAAGAGTGATTCCACGAGTCTTTCTTAGGCAGTATTCGCACAAATCCTATTTTTACCGTAAGATAATGCCATTTCAGTTTAAATTGTTGTCCTACTTTTCAATATACTATCATCCTGTTGCTCTCTATTTTTAAACAAAGTATATTTTCCTCTTCAAGTCACTAAAAGGTGTTTTTCATTTTAATGTAACGTTGTATCTGTTCCATGAAACATCTTTAAAATTCTTTTTTTTTTTAACTTTTAAGACATTTTCTTTATTTTTAGTAAAGGAGTTGTCTTTATTATTCTGGTTAAAAAAGGAGGCATGTGTAATGCTTTGTCTATCTCTTTCCACTTGATAAAAAGAAGGAAAGTTTGTTCATAAACAGGTGATGAATTAAATAATTTCCTCATGATTCTGAGACTAGCTGAGGTAGAAAAGGTGACTATGAGAGAAAAAGTGATAGTCCAACCAGCACAAGGACAGTCAGCTGGAACCTGGCTGATCCAGAGAAGATGAAGCAAGAGAAGAGAAGGCGGATGCAACAGAGCCAGAAAGGACTTTGAGGAGAAGGCTTAGGAAATGTAGAATTTGCAGTTTTCATCCTGTGGTTTATTGGGAGGGGGGATTAAGAGGGGGATTCTCCTGTTTTGCATATACCTGTGGAAGATCATGTTCTGCAGGTGCATTCAACCTTAGCTCTGCCACGCCATGGTGACTGCTGAGGAGCGGAGAATGAAGGCGGGGAACGGCCAAAGATTACAAGGGGCGCTTGTGAAAGAATCTGAGGTCCTAGATTTAAAAAGCTAATACATACAGTGCTTACTATGTGCAGGGGACTATTCTAAGAGTGTATATATATTAACTCCTTCAATTCTAACAACCTATGAGGTCGATACTACTGTTATCTTCATTTTGCAGAAGAGGAAACTGCAGTTAAAGAACTGGTTCAAGATCAGACAGATTCCAGGGATTCCAGGCCAGGCTGTCGGCTTTCAGAATTTCTGAATTCTGAAATTCTTAGGCATTACCCCCATGCTCTCCATCTGGAACGTAGAGAACGTGCTGATAACATTGCTAATAATTATTGTTGTTTATCCTCTTTCTTAATTCTCTGTAGTTTTATTTTTTTTTTTTTAAGACCCCTATTTCAACCCTTGGTAATAATTAAGCTACAGGAGAAAACTTGAGTTCTGATAGTAAGAAACATTTGCAAAAAATGGTCTTAAAGTTGATGTGAAGTGGAAAACCCCAGAGCTTTCTGTCATGTACAGAGACGGTGCCCTGTGCCCATGGGGAACTGGAGCTGGCAGCAATTCTATCCCCAAATCACTTGCAACGCTCAGCTGCCTGCTAAGAATTAAATTGCTGGAACCAGATTTCGTGAGCCTCATGTTACCATGGTTTGGGTAAGGCGTGCACATTCGCGTGGTATATTTAGACTTCAGAAACACTGACATTTAAGATCAGCTTTACTACCGAAATGAAAATGTATGTCAGTATTCCTGGTGGGTAGTTGCTTCATCTCCCCAAGTAAACAATTTCATACTTATTCATTCCGTTGAGTAAAGCAGACTTCCATTCTGTGGAGGGTTTGTGGTCAGGAGTGACCCCCTGTGGATTCACCTGCAAAAGACGTCCGAGAGCTCTCGTGCCTGAGCTGCCCCCTAGAGGTGTGTCAGGCCCAGACAGCTCATCTCTGCGCCTTCCCTGCAAACTGTGTGGCCACACCCCCTCTCTCTCCCCTGTGAATCTCAAATAAATGCCATTTGCCTAAAGGGGGTGGTATGAATACACTCTGAACTTCCAAAGCAATTGCATAGTATGACAGTTGAAATTCCAAGGCCAACCACTGATAGTACCTCTGTACTCAGGGAAACTACAGAGTGTCAGTCCTGTGTTTTTCACTCCCTATCTCGGTCACTAAATGGAAATTTCTCAAGGTTGTTTTACAACTATAAAAAGAACTAACACTTACAGTGTATTTGCCACATGCTAGATACTATTTTGAGTGCTTTGCGTATATTAAGCTGTTTAACCTACCCAACAGGTCTGTGAGGTGGGTAGTACGATCATCGACATCTTATAATTAAATAGCAGAGCTGAGACAAAGAATTCTTATGTATTTCTTGGAGTTAGTGAGTGGTAGAACTGGATTTGAGCCCAGGTGAGCCTGGCTGCATGAAATGGCATGGTAGCCACTTTTCTGTAAGCCTCTTGTATAGCTATCAAGGCATTTATGGAAAGTCTAATCTTAATGTAAAAGTTTTACCTGAATCTTGTTATGAGGAAACAGTTGGTCTGGCACTTTGAAAATATCAATGACACGAAAGACCCAAAGAAGGAGACAACAACAATTCTGGAGTAATATCAACTAAATGTGATATAATGCACAGTCCTTGATTAGATACTAGATATATGTATACATAAAAGTCAATTCTCATTATTAGGAAATTGGGCAAGTTTGAATATGGGCTATATATTAGATAATGATATCAATGTCAAATTTCTTGAGTATGATGTTTTTATTGTGGTTATGTAGAATTATGTCCTTGTTCTTAAGTAATAATTGATGAAATATTTAGGGGTGAAATGCCATGATAATAGCAAATTACTATCAAATGATCCAGGGAAAAAATTACATGTGAGAAAGGGAGAAAGAGAAAACAAATGTGGCAAAATGTTAAAAGCTGGAAGAACTAGGTAAAGTGTATGTATTTGTTTCATAGAGCTGCCATAACAGATTACCATAAACTGGGTGGCTTGAAACAACAGCAATGCATTCCCTCACAATTCTGGAGGCTGGAAGTTCAAAATCAAGGTGTCACCAGGGCCATGATCTCTCCAATGGCCTCAGGGAAGAATGCTTCCTTGCTCCTGCTAGTTTCTGTGGCTGTCTGCAATCCTGGGCATTCCTTGGCTTGCGGCATCCTAACTCCATTCTCTGTCTCCATCCTCACCTGGCCTTCTTCCCTGTATGTCTGTGTCTCCCCTTTGTCTTCAAATCACTCTCCTTCAAAGGACAGTCTTTGGATTTAGAGCCCACCTTACTCCAGTATGAGCTCATCTTAACTTGAGGACTTCTGCAAAGACCCTGTTTCCAAATAAGTTCACATTCATAGGTACCTGGGGTTAGGACTTCAAAATATCTTTTTGGAGAACACAGTTCAACCCACAACAGGGTATATGCTGTTCATTATAATAGGTTTTCCAGCTTTTCTGTAGGTTTGATATTTTAGAGGAAAAGGTGGAAGATTTTTAAAAAATCCTTTTTTTCCAAGTAAAAGTCAGCTGCAGACACAGCCAGTGTCTCTGTGTGGAGTACCCAAGAGAGGACCAATGGGGAAGGTGTGCTAGGTTTGGAATCCATGGGCAAGCGTTATGTATAAGATGTATAAGAGGCTAAAACGTACTGGTTAATCTAGGCATTGCATGCATCCGTATAGGCTGTCAAAAATATTCAAGGCCCATCCCATGGAAAATGAATGTAACTTATAAAACTCCCCCAAACTGGTTTAATTTTAGCCTTGGAATGATTCCTCTTAGGTCATCAACAAATAAGGCATATATTGGAGTCTATCTTTCCTATTTATTTGTTTCTCAGATATGTTTTGACTGTTCATTCTATTCTGGACCCTGATGTAGGTGCTGGAGACACACGAGTGGACAAACCAAGATCTCTGCACGCATGGTGCTTACCTTCTGGTGGGAGAAGAAGACAACAATGAACACGATAACTAGACAAAGTACAGAGGACATGAGAATGTCATCGTTGTGAGGATATTAGAAGGTCATCATTGCCAAGGAAAAGTAGAACAAAAGAGCAGCTGGGGCGTGCCAGGATAGGTAGTCGAGGAGAGCAGAGTTGGTAATTTTAATTAGGGCCCTCAGAGTCCGTGTCATTCAAATAGGATCTCTTGACCAACTGTGAGGAGAGTGTTCAGTTGAACAGTAGAGGAAAGACCCTAAGGAGGCCGTGCCCAGGGTGTGACTGGAGCGGAGTGAGCAAAGGAAAGATTAGAAATCAGAGAGGAACGAGAAGGCTGGTTCATACGGGTCATTGTGAGAGCTTTGTTTTTCATGCTGAATGAAATCGGGAGCCATTGGATGATTCTGAGCAGAGTGGTATGATGTGTGATGCAATGTGTGGTATGACTTAACATTTAAATGGATCAGTCCTGTAGGAGGACAAAGGTGGCAGTGGAGATCCTCACTAAGACACTATTACAATAATTTGAGCGAGCGATAACGGTGCCCCAGCACCCTCAGTAGAACTGACAGTGGAGAGAGATGGTCAGATCCTGGATATGTTCTGATGGGCGCGCCAGCAGGATGGCTTTTTTGATGAATTCAATGTGGTGTTTGAGTCAAGCATTTGAAGTTTTTATTCTGAGCAACTGGAAAAACTAAGTTGCCATCCATGGAGATAGGAAAGTCTAGGTCAGCAGGTTTTGAGGGGAAAGAAACAAAAGTTGCGTTTGGGGCATGCGAGTTTGAGATGTCTACTAGACATCCAAGCAGAGATGTCGTGAGGGTACTTGGATAGAGAAGTCTTGACTTTGAGAGGGAGGTCTGGGCTGGAGATTTAAAACTGGACATAACTGGCTTCCAGGTGGTATTTAAGGTCATGAGACTGGACGGGACCGCCAAGAGATGAGTGTCGATGAGAAGAGTGTTCAGCCCCGTGCCCTAGGATTGTTCTGGTTTTTTTTTTTTGTATTTATACTTGTTATGTTTCTCATCTTGTTTAGAAAATTATTACACTGCACAAAATTAAAGGGAAGTTGGCAATTATCTAAATTACTGAAGAAAGTCAATCAAATAATTAAGTTTGCTAAGTATATTAATTTTCCTCTATTATCTGGTTTGATTTTCTATGACTGTCTACATTATTCAGACATTAGGACAGCTACAATTTGAGCTGCTTAATCCTACTGTTATTTAATCAATATGTATTAATCTTTAGGACAATTAAGTTCAAAACTGTTTTCAAGTGATTCTCGAAGTAGAGTAATTCTCATTTGGGATAATTTTCTGAGTTTAAATCAAATGTTTCGTTGAAATACGGCAATCCTTTCCCCTTTTCCTAATGCTCGTGATTTGCAAGTTCTCAATTTGGTATTGTGGTAAATGGCTTTTAAAAGTCATGCCCAAAGAGAACTGCTACTAATTAAGGAGAGTGAGAGAAATAAATGCTGTTGTTAGCCAGAGAGACATGTTTTATCTAATAAAGACAGTTGGTGAAGATAAAGAATTTACTAAATTGCAAAGAAACCCTTACAGTAAATGTATTTTATCAGTTAGGTATGAATTTTTTTTAAACATTTTTTCTTTTATTTCTCTCCTCTTCCCTCCCCTGTTGTCTGCTCTTGTGTCCATTCACTGTGTGTTCTTCTGTGTCCACTTGCATTCTTGTCAGTGGCACCAGGAATCTGCATCTCTTTTTGTTGCATCATCTTCTTGCGTCAGCTCTCCATGTGTGCAGTACCACTCCTGAGCAGGCTGTGCTTTTTTTGCATGGGCAGCTCTCCTTGTGGGGTGCACTCCTTATGCTTGGGGCTCCCCTATGCGGGGGACACCCCGCATGGCCCGGCACTCCTTGCGTGCGCCAGCACCGTGTGTGGGCCAGCTCACCACACAGGTCAGGGGGCCCTGGGCTTGAACCCTGGACCTCCTATATGGTAGGCAGACACTGTATCAGTTGAGCCAAATCCACTTCCCAGTTTAATGTCAGAACCCTTTAAATGCTCTTATTATAATTATTTGGGAAAATATGGACAAGCCCAGATTTCTACCCTCCCCTCCATTAAGAACTACATAAAGGTGGCAGGCAACCTAGAAAATAGAGGCCTATGATGAAGTTTATCAGTAATGAAAAACCCAACTTAGTCCAACTTTAAAAATAAGAGTTTATTGACTCATATATTGAAAAAGTAGGCCAAGCTTTTGAGTTTGTTGACCAAGAACCTAGTTTTTTCACTTGCCTCTCTGCTTTGCCATCCAAAGGGTTATCTTTAACTCACAGCTGGCTTTCTTTGCAGGCCTAAAGAGGCTGCCAACAGTGACTGGGGTATTAGCTTTCTTGAAAATATCCAGGGAGAAGAATGCCTTCCACGATTATCAGTCAAGAGATTTGAGCCTAGTGTCAATTCTTGAGGCCAGTAGCAGGCCGTGTGCTGATGGTCTTAAGGCCCCTGTCACCTGATCCCTGTGGCAAAGGAGTTGGGATTCCCTGGACTTTGGAGAAGTCAGTGGGGTCATGCTGCTGGAAGTTTTGTGTTGAGGAGGTGATCTTGATGAGCTGTACACAGGGCCGGAAGCTTCCAGTTGATCCAAACCCAGCTGACGTCCATTTGGATCTGTTTTTGAGACCTGGCTTCCTAGTCTTAGATGTATTTCTCTCTCAACACCTTTCTTCATTTGATAGGGAGAGAAAACCAATTATATCTAGGTAGGAAAAATTTTTAAGCTAAAACTCAGGAAACATGGACAAGAAGGAAAACGTTTCACCTTTTCTGAAGCTACTAGCCAATAAGAACAGTTAATGCCTTTTTGCATTTATAGAGAATGTCTTTTATTTTTCTGTTATCAGAACAGTTAATATCATATTTTAATGAATATATGTCTGTCATTGATGTTGTTTGAACAAAGTTTTACAATGGAATCTTATTTCCAATGCTCTCAAGTTCTATTACATGGGTGATTTGAAAAGAAACATCATATTTATGTCGCAGTTTGATTGCTTTGTGTTTTTTTTTTCAGCTAAAATTGGTGAATTGAACATATGGGATTAGATAGCTTCTTAATGAATGGTAGTAAAATGAAAGTAAAGGTGTTTTTTAAAGGCATAAATACTCAAGAACAAAGATAATACGAGAAGACACCATGGCAAGAAAACACAGAAAGCTGGAAAGGCAATGGACAAGTACCAGAAAATGAAAACTGCAAGTTTTCATTGGGAACAGAGGGGATGGAACTCAGTCTGAATCTCTAAGCCACCAATGGCTCAGGAACTGGCAATGTGAGGTATTTTTGAAAGTGGAGGTGTAGATGGGACTGAAAACAGAATTGTTAGCTAGTTTGCTAAAGAATCAGTGAAACCCCAGGTCATTGTTCTCTTGCTGCATAGGTAGGCAATTGTTTGCTGTCTCTGTTTCTCCACTTTGTAACATAAAGACAAGACATTTATTTTCAGGAGATGAACCACAGTATCTCTGGACAGCTGAGCCTAGGAGTCACCTCCTAAAAATGGGATGATTAGATAAAAGTCTACCTACTCAAAAGGGAGAACCCCAAATTCATTCCCTCACCGGACTCTCAGAATGGCAAGAGTCAGGCTTGTATCTTCCCAACCAGAGAAGAGAAACCCCTTCTCTAAGGAATCTGACTAGCTCAAGAGAACAAATCTAGAAATACTGAGAGCCAAGGATCTAGTAATGAAAAGGCCAGGTGAAATCACCTTATGGTTAAGTTCATCACTCATGAAGCCCATTCTCTTTTGATTTCCAACCAGTGCTTTAGTTCTTGACTTAAAAATATGAACAGATCACCACACACTTGAGAGAAGCATCTAGCAGGAAGACAGAGCTTCCCCCCCCCCCCCCCCAAAAAGAAAGAAATTTGGAAGAGAGACCATGTATAGAGAAGAAAAAGGTGGGTTAGAAACTAGCCTCAGAAATATAAGCAAGTCATTGCATCCATGAAACAAGAATAAGATTCTATAAAAAAAGAACATTTGGAGAACATAAGAGAATCCTTAAAATTAAAAATATGATAACAGAAATGAAAAACTCAACAAAAGGGGTAAGATAAGATAGTGGCACTCTCCAATAAAGTAGAACAATATGACAAAGATAGAAAATAGAAAAGATTAAAGAAATTTAGAGGCCCAGTCCAGAACTTTACACCTTTAAATAATGGGGGTTCTAGAAAGAGAAAATGGAGGAAAAGAAGGGGTGGAAATCAGAAAAAACACTCATGAGAATTTTCCATTACTGACTGAGAGTGTCCATTGTGAGTCTACCATAGTGGATGAAAGTAGATATACATTAAAAGATATCACCAAGAAGAACAAATAAAAATAAAAAATAAACAAACAAAAAGGATTAAGAAAAAAAAATATCACCCCAAAATTTAACACACCGTAGATAAAGAGAAAATTGTAAATATTCTACAGGGAATGGAATGACTAAGTCACATACATGACATATCAAAATGGTATTTGAAAGTGTCCCAAGGACTTAAATTTTCCAACTGTTCATATGCCAGTTGAGTCCTAAATCTCAGCAGAGTTGCAGTGAACACTTACTCTCCAGTTCATTGGACTTGCCCTGGACAACTAAGAAAAGGATGATGATGGACAATGCCTAACCCCAAAAAGAGAGTATCTACAACTGCAGGCAAGACAGTTACATCCATCTGCCCCATAGGATCTAAGCCCCCTCTCAATTGGAATAGAGTGGGCATCACCATACCCAAATCCTCAAGATTAAGGAATGAACTATAAGTAGATGTTATTTTAGCAATGGAAGAACTTGTAACATTGATATAAAGGCAGTGGCCACCAGAGGTTCTGAGGGGAGGGAGAGGGAAGATAGGTGTAACATGGGGTATTTTGGGGCCATTGGAATTGTTCTGCATGACATTGCAAACATGAATATAGGCCATTATACATTTTGCCAAAACTGATAAAATGGTATGGTACAAAGTGTAAACCATAATGTAAACTACAGAACATGGTTAGTAGTAATTCTTCAGTATGTGTTCAATTGTAACAAATGTACCACACTAATGAAAGATGTTGTTAATGGGGAAAATGTGGGTGGGGGAGAGGATGGGGTATATGGGCATCCCCTAGCTTTTTATTTTTATTTATCTATCTATCTATCTATCTATCTATCTATCTATCTATCTATCTATTTATTTATTTATTTATTTCTCTATATCTCTTGTTACCTCCAAAGGCCTGACTTTGAGGGCTAACATCATCTTCTCAATATTCATTATCTCTTTATCTATTGTGTTCCTTCTTGGAATTGATTTAGGAGTTTTGTGTGAACATCATTGCTTAGTTGTCTTTTTTTTTTTAAGTTTTATTTTTTTAAATTTATTTCTCTCCCCTTCCCCACCCCCCGAGTTGTCTGCTCTCTATGTCCATTCACTGCGTGTTCTTCTGTGACCACTTCTATCCTTATCAGTGGCACCGGGAATCTGTGTTTCTTTTTGTTGGCGTCATCTTGCTGTGTCAGCTCTCCGTGTGTGCGGCACCATTCCTGGGCAGGCTGCATTTTCTTTTTCACTGGGCGGCTCTTCTTATGGGGTGCACTACTTGAGCGTGGGGCTCCCCCACATTAGGGACACCCCGCATGGCACGGCACTCCTTGCACACATCAGCATTGCACATGGGCCAGCTCCACACAGATCAAGGAGGCCCGGGGTTTGAACCGCGGACCTCCCATGTGGTAGGTGGACGCCCTATCCATTGGGCCAAGTCTGCTTCCCCCTATCTTTTTAATGTAACAGTTAGATAATCTAAAAGTTCTTTAAAATAAAGGAAAAAATTTAAAAAATGGTATTTGAGTTAGCAATAGCCATACTACAAATCAGAAGACAATGGAATAATGTCTTAAAAATTATAAGCGTGATTAAATATTTCCAAACACTAATTTTATATCCAGCCAAACTACCATACAGAATAAAGATATTTTCTGACATTCAAGACCTCAAAAAAAAAAAAAAAAAAAAAAAAAGAAAAGTGGCTTCTATGAGCTATTTTCCCAGAAGTTAGTAGCTATGTTATACCAAATCAAGAAAGAGGACACATAGATAGGGAGAAAGAAATTTCACAGGATGTTGATGAAAGAAGAATCCAGAATTTCACATGTACAGTAAACCTATGGAGCAATCAGTTTAGATCAGAACCTATCAGATGAAACTGGAAGTAGTCCTGATCTTGACTCTTTTCAGAGAAGATTCCTCCTTTTAGAAATATAAATATTTGGAAAACAATACAACTGAAAAAAAAAAATTTTGTAACTCTAAGAAAACAAAAGTTGTTGAAAAAAGTATATATAATCCTAGCACATTCCATTCCATATTTTGTTGACTCTGTAGTGCTATCAATCATAATATGTATCATAATTTAATATTTTATGCCCCACTAAGAAAGAAAAATCTCTGCCCTCAAAAGATGACTCAATGACTTCACGTTGTTCCTGAGTGATGTACGGCCAATCACATCAGCCTTTTATTGCTTTGATATATCTTCCATTTATCTATACTGAGGAATTTGATCAACTTTCCTGCCTTCAGTTGAGATGTAGGGAATATGTCTCACATTCTCAGTAACCAATATAACATAGTCTCATCTACTTGTGGGTTTGGCTTTTCTTTGATATCATAAAGCAGTTGTTTATGCTTTGCAAGAAAATATTGCACTGCTGTCATTCCTCCAATGACAAGTGTTTGCCTTACTATTAATAAATTTATGCTCTGCTGCCTTTTTTTGCTCTTCTATGTACATAATAACTTTTTGTTTAAATGCCAATTCTAGTGTAGTCTTTTGAAGATATTCTATATGGCAGTTAAATTCAACATACGTAGTGCCAACAAAGAATAAACACAACTGAAGTGATGGCAGTGTCAACAGTTTTGACTAAATGTGTGCCCAAGCAATGACAACTATTTTAGCACAGATGCCTGGTCAACTGAAATTAAAAGATATCTAGATTTCAAAGGTGTTAAAATATAAACACAGAAATGTTTTAGAAGCAATGTAATAAGGTAGCTCATCTATGAATAGGATAAATAGGCTAATAGTAATAAAAACACCATAAACTCACCCAAATTAAGATGTAACTATATTGGGAAAACGGCGGGTGGGAACGTATACACATATGTGGTGGTGATGAGGCAGCAGTGGTAGCAAAGAAAAGCTAAAAATATACATGTATGAAAAGATCATATTAAAATAAGTTGCTAAAAAATTGAGAGATGTTGCCTCTGGAAAGCGGTTCTGGGGATAAGTGATTCTTTTTTTTGTGTGTATGTTTTTTTAAAATAAGGCTTTGAGCTGTTTGAAATTTTAAGCTATGCAGATATAACTTTGATAAATATAAAATTTAAGCGTGAAATACATCAGTAGCGAGACAAGGATTTCTAACATCATTTTCCATTCTTAGTCAACTATATTGAAATTTACTAATCTTGCTTGACATTTAAAAGATCTCAGGAATAATTTTATAATGACAGAATTAATATTCAGAATGTGAAATAAAGTGCTTTGTAGATCTATTACTCTTATGGAGTTGAACTAAACTAAGAAAGACAACTCCCCTGTTACTACTAAAAGTGAATTTTTGCATTTTGGCTCAGATCTAATCTTATGAAAAATAAATGAATGAAAAACATTCTCTGAATTTCTTCTTAATGAAGCCATCATCTCTAGAACTATTTCCATTTCTCTGCATGATAGTGATGAGGAGAGCCTGGGCTTTTAGCTTTCCCTCAAGAGTCCTCCTTCATATGATCTTCAGATAAACCTCTGACCCTCGCCATTTATTACACTCTTCCTGGATTCTTCTTCTGCTGCTCACATCTTGGTTTGGGTCTAAGTGGTGGGTCAGATTTCAAGGGTCAGTTATCTCCTATTTCTTAATTAACACGTTAGTTAGAAGCTATCAGAGCAGCATGACTTGGTGGGGAAAACAAGGAGGCCAGAGCCTTGATTCTTGCCCCAGGCCGGCTGTCGAAGCATCTCACTTCACTTGCCTTGGTCTTCTCACTCAGTAATGGAAAAGTTTGGAATGAGAGCTCTCTAGTGCATCTTGAACTTACAAACTCTATGATTCAGGGCATACGCATCTATCTAAATACTTTATTACTAAAGTACAATATAAACTTATGGGGACTTGACAGGAGAATCTCTGGATATTATTGGTGCAATTAGATTGACAAAAAGGAGATAGGCAAGTTAATGGGGAAAGTATCTGGGTAAAGAGCCCACATGATTATTTAAAGTAAAAAACAATATTCATGTTGCTTTTTTTTTTTTTTTGCTAGTAACATATATAGCATGCTATCCTAGGGAGAATCACATTTGTGAGCAAGTTGGGCATATATTTTCTAAATATTGCTTCTAAGCAAATTAACTACTTTACACACCAATCCACTGGATTTTTTAATATCTTGCTGCAATTTTAATAGCCTGTTCTATGTACCCTGTGATATTGCCAACCAAGGCAGAAGCTGACAGGGCAAAACCAGATGAATGCCTACCTAGAAAACATAAGTTATCTGTACTGAGTTAATTAAAGAATTAGAAATGATCCTCAACACAATGTCAGGGTAGAACATAAAAAGGCGCTGTAGGCATACATTATTTACAATCGAAAAATATTCTCATTTTATTTACTGTATTTAATAAAAAACAGTAATAAGCATGACTTCTAATAATAGCAGTTATGCCAAATCCGGAAGGCCTTAAAAGCTGAGGCAGTCTACCTTGTGCTTACTGTGTTAGCAGCACGTTCAGGCAGTATGATCTTTCTGACTCCACGGAGAAAATGAGCTGCGGTTCGAGGGCAGCTAGCGTCTCCTTCTCAGTTCTAGCACCCCTGGCAAAAGCCATGCCATAAAGAGGAAGCTGGTGAACAACATGGATTCATTCCTGTTGCCAAAAAAATAACATGGAGGGCCACCTCCATTCAAACACTTTGTTCATTATTTAAAGCCCTTAAATTGTATATCAACCAAGTCACTGCCTCAATGTTTTTCAACTTTTGATATACATTACAACTGCCTGAGAATATTTTTTTCAAAATATGTATGCCTGCACTCCACCTCTCAACATTTTGCTCAACCTGTCTCCTATTTGTATTTTTTTAAATCGACACTAAACACCGATTCTGATTTTAAGCAAAGGTTAAAAAAGGCTGTTCTCTATGGCAACTAAATCCCTCAATGAAACGTTTCTGGCACAACTAACCTATCTTAAATCTGCCTGAATTCTGGACCATTCCTTTGTAAGGGAAATGTCAGAGGTGAGTCCTGTTAGCTTACCATGCTATGGTCTACTTGTTTCTACAGTATGACTATTGTTTCAAAGAAACCAAATAGTTACAGTCTTCTTTAATATCTTGGCTATTTTTTCCTTTTGAGGAGGTATTACCAAATTATTTATTCTATATTCCTCAAAGCGGAGGCAGCAAGGAGGAGATCTGTAAGTCTAGAACATGGCATATAAATAATGGGTAAAAAAATGTCTCCATTACTTTCCAACATGTCGTTTCCCCTTGTTGGCTTTCCCTCAAGAACCCCTAGGACCACTGTCCATGCTCTGTGACCATTTTCCAATGATAATGTACAATTTCAGGCCCTCAACTCGTTTTTCCCCTGGTTCTTACCTAGTATGGGAGGCTGAAAAGTCCAAAGACGGTATCAATTAAAGGAGATCTCGTCTCCTTTGCCCCCCTCTCGTTTTGTTTTTTCTTACACATGACAATAGATACTAGGGTTTTGGGTGATGGAGGTGGGGGCAAGAGAACAAAGATGGGGAGGTTTTGACATTCCTCATCCTGTAGGGTATTTTTCTTGGTGAAAGCTTCTCCCCAGCGGATCGGGGTGAATCGCATGCTTTTGACATGGAGGGGAGGCTACAAGATAAAACCACTTCCGCAGGCAGCGAGGGATCTGCAGAGTGACTTTAAAATTCGGCTGAGCTGCCGCGGTGCCCGTTGTCCTCATGGCGGAGCTACTCAGCAGGACCTTACTTGGCCTTCTGAAAATGGGCCCAAAAGTCCTCTCCCTGGTCTCACCTCTGGCCATGGGTAAACCCTAGACTTCCAGTCCCCAAACCACCTTCACAGGCTGTAGAAACCAAAGTCCTTCTTGAGCTCGGCTTTATTCCATCTTTTCCGAGACTGTGCTTTAAATCACGCACATACTTTACTTTCCAATGAACATGATGAAGGGGAGAGAAAGAAAGGTGAAAGATTCAAGGGAACAGACAGATCCTGTCTTTCATCTCAAGTCTCTTTGCTTCTATGGTTCATGGGACTTTGGTTTTGGAGTCTCAGCCCAATTTTCACGTTCAAGCTGCCTATTACTGGTGGAAAAGGGGGGGAAGAAAGAGCCGCTTCCCTGTCTCTTTGCCTTAATCTGCTGTTCACGTGGAAGTGTGAGCGGCTGACCCAAACCTCCCTGACATGTCAGCGTGCAGCCGCAGGACGAGGGGCGTTTGATTTATAAATGGAATGTATAATAGGCACGATGCCTTCTGAGCCGAACGTTCATGGAAAATCACAAGCCGCTCACATGAGGGACCAAGATCTTTTTTTTTTATTATTTTAATGAATTGAGTTTTTTCAGTGCACCAGGGAGATAAGAAGATACCTGCCAATAGCCCTCTGATTGTGCCCTCGGCCAATTGGGGGGCCTCAACACGGGTACTCCTCGCGTCAATGGAGTTTGTGTGTTAAGTCAAGGTTTAGCTTTGGATTTGAAGTTCTCACTCAAACAAAGCCACAGACGCGCAGACGGTAGAAGCCATCACATAATTCTCCTCTTTGTTTCTTTAAAGAGCCCGGGGTTGGTTAAAAAAAAAAATCCATTTTGGGAAGAGTCGGTGTGAAGATAATGATAGTGAAGATGAGAAAAGACAGCAGGTTATAAGTTCTGGCCTAAGTTCGGTAAGAGGGAAAAAAAAAAGGTTGAAAAGGTAATAAACTACAGCAAGGCCAACAGATCAACCAACAGGAGAAAACCCAACAGGTAACAAGGGTGCCTCTGGAGCTTCTGAAGAACAGAGATCAGTAGGAAAGCATTTTGAATGAGAAATAAAATGCTCCTTCCTGTCAGGGAAGAAGGGAGGTGCACAGTGCTTGAGAAATGGAAAAAGAAAAAAAAAAAGCAATTAAAAACCAGATAGGAATAAAGATCAGGTGAGAGAGGATGTCACCCTGTGGCCTTTGGAACTGTGTTTCTGCTGCCTCCGAAAATGCTTTTTTTCCCTGGAACAAAGGGAAAATATTGTGGCAAAGTGGGTGCCAGATACTTTAGGAAAACGAGACACAGTGAAGCGGATAAAGGAGACAAAGACAATTGCAGTCATAGGCAGTAAACTGAAGGCAGCTGAGGCCTGAGACAAAAGGTGACAATTGGGAGCCAGCAAGATGACTGAAACATGGGAAGGAAGGAGGGGAAGATGATTCACAATAACATTTGAAAGACATTGGCTTGAATATTTATTAGGGTGTTGCGCACTGCTTGGCCTTGGGACTGTCTTTGTTCAGTGAGCCATTTCCCAGTTTTAAGGCAATAAACAGGAAAAGAGTTTGAAAGACGGCGACGGGGGGCTGTAGCTGTACGTGGTGTCTGGAAGCAAACCTGAGATAAGCCTTTGGCTCGAGAGAGTGGTGGGCTGGAGGCATTGTCCCTGGGGAGGACCAACTCCCTCCAGAATCCGACTCCAAGAGGAAACGCGTGATTAAAATGCTGTGAAAGGAGTCCTCATCATGAGACCAAAGTTTCCACCACATCCTTGTTTGGGATAACTTCATTTGTGTTGAACTCACCCTCAGAATAGACAAGAATAAAGAAGGGAGTGAGGTCAACTGCAGGATAAGTGAAGATTATACACCCAGAAATAATTCTCCTTTGAGGGCATTGAGCCCAAATCTTTACCTGTGTTCTTTCATAAAGAACAAACACACGAGAAGCAATTTTAAGTGATACTTACGGGCCATCCAGCTCAGGATTCTTCCCAGACAATGGGACTAAAGGATAATTTGCGAAGGGGGATGATCATCATTCTCTAGCATGTTCTCAAAACGTTAGTGATATACCAAAAATAAAATATCATCGACACTCCTTTATTGAGCAGTATGGCTCTGTCAGCATGGAACTTTCCATCTATGATTTGTTCTTAACAATAAAATGAATTTTCCCTAAGCCAGTCAAGAACCTGCATATATAACTAGTTAGGGTGGTGTTTATTCTGGCAATAAAAAACCACTCACAATTGTTGAGTTGCTGTCTAAGCATTTAGTAGTAAAATTCTGTCCAAAAACATGAAGCAAGAGAATCTGAATACAAATGAAAAATTCCAGAAGTCAGTTTCCCACGGAGTTGAGACAATGTGGCAAAAGGCAAAACAAAAACCGTAGAAGAGGGAGAAGCAAACTTGGAAGACAGAATTGTTAGAGGCATCAAGAGGCCCTGGGAGGGCTGACAGCGTTTATGTGCAGTTAGTGGAGGATGCATGCCTTCCTGATCTTCTAGAGCAAATACATCTGTACTAACTGTGGGAATGGAAGGGGGGCAGAATTCCTGTCCAACTCAATACCCAAAGCGGCATGTGCTTCTGCTGTGGGACTCTGCAGAGGAGGAGCCTGCATCAGCTGAGAGTGTCCCTAGAAGTGGGGCAGTTGAGAGATACCACCCAGAAGAGCGCTCAGCAAACACATTTACTTTTTGCTGGAATGGAAAAGTGTGATCAGAATCTCGACGTATACAATGGGATTGTTACTACTTGTTATGCCGGTTGCTGCAGAAGCGTTCTGGAAAAGCCAAAGTTCACAGTCTCTGTTTTCCCAAGCCTCGGATAATTTGTCACATTGATGAGCAAGTGTATGTTCAAAGGACAGCTGAGATGAGGACCATGGGGGCTTCTGGCTGCTTAGTTCTGCTAATACACAGGGTGTTTATCACTCTTCCCAATTGGTGATATAGAATCCTTAGGCTACTCCACCCCGTGTCAAAATAGTCACCACTATTTCTGAAAAGAAAAACCAGTGCAGGGGTAGTATTTGTTTACATAGAATTTCAGGGTCCAAATATAGAGAAGCAATAAGAACCCATTATGTCTGAATACCATTTGCAGTTTACACATGCTTTCACAATGCTTATCATTTAATACTTAGGAAATGATTATTTGCCTCGACTAGACAAGACAATTGAGGACAAGGTCTGTGTCTTATTTGTCTTCACACTACCATTGCCTAATATAGAGCAGAACACACAGTAGGTCCACCATCAATGTTTTTTGAATAATTGAAATTATATTTATTTCAGAAGGGTTTTTAAAATAAATGTCTCTCTAACAATTCACTTAGTCTCTCTGGTCTCCAGTTTCACATGTAAAAAATAAGATATTTGCACTGCATCTGATCCCCCACTGGCTGGATATCAGAATAACTGTGGGGCTTTTTTTTGTGTGTGTGAGGTACTAGGGGCTGGGAATTGAACCCAGGACCTTGTATGTGGGAAGCCAGTGCTCAACCACCTAGCCATGTTGGCTTCCCTGAGTTGGTTTTTCCATTTAGTTATGCTTGTTGTTTTTGTTTTCGTTTTTTCAGGAGGCACTGGGAATGAACCCAGGAACTCCCATGTGGGAGGCGGGCACCCAACTGCTTGAGCCACATCCGTTCCCCATGTGGGGCTTTTTAAATGAACACATGCCCAGGCTCCTTCTCCACCGATACAGCCAGAATCTTAAGTTGTGGGGCCAAGAAAATCAAGTTTGAGAACCAATGCCCAAGAAGAGCTCACAAATGTCTTTCCCCTAAGGTCATGTGAAGCAAAAATTTTCCTTAGTGCTTTTAAATGCTTGCTCATCGTTAGCTCCTTGACATGCAGCCAAGTGAGGAGAGGCCGTTTGTTCAGGCTTTGACTTTCAGAAATGAAGACAACGTATCTTTGAAATAATCATGTAAGGGAAAAAAAAATCAGGCTAGATGTACAATACTGTTTTTACCACTTTCCAGAGAAAACTCTGGCTGTTGTGTAATCCCTTATATTTGTGTAATTTGTTGTCACCTTGTTCATCTCATTATCTCGTGTGTGTGTGTGCGCTTAATATATACTTTTTATTTGCGAAGTTTATTCCACAATACATTACCCTGTTATGTATGTCCTCCAAGACCTGTACTGACAGGTCAGAGAGGAGAAATCCGGGAGTCACAGCACAGAGAGCAGAGAACAATAGGAGGGACCATGTTTCACTCTTCTGGTCGTTATGTGATTTTTGCATCGTTAGTCTGCTAGCTGATTGCTGTTTGGAAAGCTCTAGTTTCCTGTCTTACCTGGATGAGCTGCATTTACCCAGCTGCTTTCTTGCCATAGTTGATCATTAGGTGGTTATTTTTATTTTTATTTTTTTGAAGAGTTTATTCAGAAACAGGAAAAGAACTATTACACAGCCCCAGACACGGGTGTGGGCGTGCTGCAGGGTGAGATGTGCTGGTCCTTCTAGAACAGGCAAATTCAGAGCCACATTAGAACGTTTTCACCACGGGGACACTGCTAGGCCTTCTGTGACAGCGGTAGGGCAAGACTTGAGATGGACCTGATAAAGCCGCAGGAGATGGAAAGTACTATTGATGAAGATTTCAAAAAATCTAAACTCTGAAACGAAAGTGTTTCTCTTACAGCTTTCCTTTATAAGGGATATAGTATCTACCACTTTGCATTTTGGACCACTTTCAATAAATAAGCAAATAATAGAAAAAAGCGATAGCCAAGGTAACCAGAAACTTGGTTTTCATCTCCTTGATGGCAGTCAAGTGAGAAAGTTTCTGAAGGAAAGAGGAAGATTTGTAGCGACATCCCCAGACAGGTACATGTACCTTGTCTTGGCCAGCTATGGGTGTGCAGGTGTGTGTAAGCATGTGTGTCTGGGGCAGTAGGTGAGTTGAGAAGGGGTAATCAGTCTTTTTTAAAACCCAGGAAGCCTCAAAGGAGGAGGAAAGAGCTACACTTCCATGCTGGCTAAATATACCCAAGAAAAAATCTCAATCAGGCAGTCCTAAGGCAACTGAAACAAGCTTTTCCCTCTTAATTCTCTGTAGAGATCATTCAAATTGGAAAGCCTTCTGAAGGCTGGGATCTAAGGGAGAGCTGCACTGGGTGCTGGAGGTGGGCGACTAACAGCCCTGGATGTGTGAAAGAAACGAAAAGCCTCCAGCAGAAGAGTTTTGGAGAAGAAACCGAGATTCATGGAACAACTTTATATCTGTGTATACATATATTTTTCTTTTACTAGAGGAGTTGTGAACTTACAAAATAATCATGGGTAATGTGCAGAACTCCCATACATCACCCCTCCACCAACACTTTACATTGTTGTGAAACGTTTATTAACAGATTGTAAAAGAACAGCCTCAGTCTATTACCACTAACTATGGTCTATAGCGTACATTTGGTATAAGGCCGGCCTCCCCATTATTAACACCATGTATTAGGATTGGGCATTTGTTATAGTCCATGAAAGAATATTCTTGTATTTGTCCTGTTAACCACAGTCCACCTTCCACCACATGGTTCACTGTGTTACACAGTCCCATGCCTTGTACAGTCTATCCAAGTTATGGCCCCAAATTACAGTGAGTGTAACTAACCCAGTTGGTTTATAAATGGAACTGAGGCTGAAAGGGATGTAAAGGTCAACTGAAAGAAAGCTAGAGAATAATCTAGGGCCCGAAAATGCCACGGAACAACTTGGATTGCATGTCCTCGAGCAGAACAATATGAAACTCTCTATGTCTACACCAACGAAAAGATACAGGAAAAATTTAGAATGGCATAAATAATTTCCAATTTTCTGGGATTTTTGTGGGCATGTGTGCAAAGATTTTAAAGATTAACAAAAAGGGAGAAAAACACCTTAACAACCAACGTATCAGGGAGCTAATTCAGTCAACCAACATTGATTGAGAACCTATTATAGGCAGGCACAGGGGCAGCGGTGGACCAGCTCCCACCCGCCTCTTTGCACAGGGAAGCCCTTGGCCTTGACCCCTGGGCAGGCGCTGACCCAACTGAGGTCCAAAGAAATGCAGCGGAGGTGTCCGTGCCCTCCTTCCTGCATTATTCCTCTCAGGGAAGAGGGGTTGGGGCTGAATTAATTTAAGGAATATCCAAGAGTTGCTTTTATGGATGCATTTCTTTTTTCAGGCTGTCCTCAGAAAAGCTCATTCTTTTGAATGTAAAATAGTTTATTTGTTTTCAGGAAAAGAGATAGTCATGATACTCCTCCCTTGACACCACTTTAAATTTTTCACGTGGTTCCATGCCCAGGCATTAATGCTTTAATTTTCCTAATACAGAGCTACCAGTCTGGGAGGTCTATTTCTCATCCTGTAACGTTGGGGGCAGACAGAGGTCAAAATAGTGATCACATGGGGCTTAAGTTAAAGGGACTCCGATTTGTTTCTCTTCTGCACCCGTCTCCGCACAAACCCGCGCCCACCCTTCTTGTAATTGACATGAGGCTTTACTGTCTATGTGGTAGCGGTTTTGATTTCCTAGGATTAAATTTTATAGACTGCGAAAGTCTAAAATGTGGCAAACGTTAAGATATAGCATGACATTAAAAGCAATGCACAGGGTGGCGGATGTGGCTCCAGTGGCTGAGTGCCTGCTTCCCACATATGAGGCCCCAGATGGGGGTCTCAGGTTCAATCCCCCGCCCCGGTACCTCGAAACAAAACAAAAAACAATATGCTCTGTCTACCTCGGCAATGTTTCTCCAAGTATTTGGATAATCAGCATCAAAATCACCTGGAAAGGTCGATTAGCTCGCAGATCCCTGGGCCTGCCCGAGGCCTGAGGATTCAGTACGGGGGAGGGCTGGGGTGGGGTGGAGCGCTAGGCAATATTAAGTTTCAACAGGCAGCCCAGGAAACTCTGAGGCACACTACATTTTAGGGCACAGAACAAGAATGCTGGGATACTCGCATTTCCGCTGAAAAAGCAGGACCAGGCATCTTTCCTCAGCTAAGAATGCCACCTCTGCTGTGTTCAAGGCTGGCTCCTGACGGCAGAGCTGCCACCCGTGGAGAGCCACAGCTCACTGGGGTTGCAGGAGTGGAGAGGGGGTGAAGGAGTGGGAGCGGGTTAGAGGCAGACTTGACCCTTCCCCAAGGTCAAGGAATCTTGCACATTTATGGAGCAAAGAAGAAATGAGCCCAGCGCCCTCTGGTTCCGTGCCTGCCCGGCCCTGTGCGGCTGTCTGACTTAGGCGGGGAGGTGCATTTCCTGACTGTTCTCCGTTGCCCCTGCAAAGCAATGCCTACTTAAATTGGCTTTTCACATCTGGGGCTTCATTCTTATGAGCAGCAAATCAGAATCTTCAAACATGTTCATGGATAATTTTAGACCCGGCTTCTATTTAGAGTGATTTAGAAGTCTACAGGGGAGACCGTAACGTGTCTAAAATAAGCTTTCTGAGGGTGGGCTGCGATAATTACTCCACAGAGTTTTAATTTTGAAGAAGCCGAAGGAGCCAGTATTGAGGGTCCGGGGGAAGGCCAGCAGCCCACCTTTGTTGAGCGCCGCGGCCCACCGTCCCAGCAGGGGCTGGCCACGCCAGGGCAGCGTCCTTCCCCCGCTCCTCCTCTCTCCTCCCCCAGCCGCCCCTTCCTGTCCTCTCCCAGGATATTCTTGTTCAAGTGAACTGCCTTCTGATTTGCAAATCCTTTCTTTTCGACCATGTCTTGACCTGTTTTCCCACTTTCCCTTCTTCTGCCAGCCTTCTACCAGTTCTCCAAGGATGAACTTTAGAGGGTATTTCTGAAAACCATGGAGAAGAGTCCTGACTACCGGCTTGTCTTCTTTTCTGTGTTCTTCTCTCCCTACCCTCTCCCTGAAGAGAGAAATGCAAAGAGTAGACCAGATCCACGTGTCTCCTTGGCATAGGCCAATCAGGAAGTTCTCAGATTATTCTATTTGACGGATGATGATGTTGATGATGGTGGTATAAGTATCGATTTCCCCACGGTGCCTGGCTGATATGAGAACTTTACTGAGCCTGGGTTCCGTTCTTTAGCGCTGGTGCTCTACCATGTGAAACGGAAGCAGTAAGCCTGTGACAGCCGTTCCTCTCCCAGTGTGTAGGGCAGTATTTGATGAGAGATGGGAGGGGAGAAGGGATACGGTAAATGTAGGACAATATAATGCTTGCTGGTTTTAAGTTTATAATACAACTGCTAAGCAAGTCTATAAATATGATGTTATTCTCTCTATATGTATTATACAGCCCCCGCATATATACATATTCACTCTTATATTGTTTTTACAAAGCTTGATAGAATAGAGTTGAATAGAAATGCACTGAAAAGCATTCATGAATGAATGACTACAAATGAAAATCTGTAAATCACAATCGCGAGGGGATAAAAACAAAGGCATGATTAATATCATTTAGATTCAAGGGATTAACTGAATTGAGTAAATTATTCTATTATTACTGGAACATCACCAAACAGAAAGTGCTCAATAAATATTTGATGACTAACTGAAAAGTCCATTTATGTTTTCCTTATTAAATCATGTAAATAAACAAAGCTAAAAATAGATCACTTTTTATGTAGGGAAGCTGTGATCACTAAATATTATTAATCTGTTTCAAATATTCAAATATCAGCTCCCTTTTAAGGATCCAAGGGATTGTTGACATTAACCAGGATTTCCAGGAAATTCAGATTTGATTTTAATTGAAAGATGTAAGATTTTATGAACCCAAAGATTTAAGAGGTAAATAAATTAAATGTTGACTAATCCCTGAGGGATTTCCTTAGGGAAATCAGTCCAGGATTAGATCATGCCCATATGAAAAATTAGAAATTCTCAAGGAAATAAAACTCCATGGGCCTATGAAAATCCAGGTTTTACCTGGAAAATGTAAAGCACAGTACATTTAGTTCGATGTTTTCTAATTGTTGTGATCCTTGTTTGCAAAATTTACTCAATTATATTTAAATATACTATAGACTAATGCCATGGGCACATTGATTATTCTGTTGCTTTTTAGGAGGAAAATAATGCTTTCATTCGAAAATATACAATCATAGAATGATACAGTTGCAGGGATCTTTATAAACCATCTGGTGAAGCTCCTTCCCTTCTCATAAGGGGAAAACAAGGCTCAGAGAGTGACATCATCTCCTCAAGGTCACCCAGAGTTCTCAGCAGAGACCCGGCTAAGAGCAAGAGCCACAGTTTTTACCTTCCCTAGCATCTCCATCTCTGCCAAGTGGTGGTTCTTCAAAACAGAGAAGCAGTCAGCTGAATGGGACTCTTCAGAAAGTTCCCGATTACTTTAAGTCACTTTATGATAGAAAGGGAGGAATTACTTTGTTGTTGAAGAGAGAACCAACTGTTTACTGAGACAGTGGAGAGGAGTGAAAAAACGAGACCACATCACGGCGTCTGTTCAGCTACCAACTGACCCAAAAATTATAGTAATAATAGCTAAAATGTTTTGACTGGTTACTATGTGCCAGGCTGTGGGTCAAGCATTTTAAATTACTCTTGTTTCACTCATTTTTTGAGAAGCAGCATCTCACTGAATCTTCTCAAAACCCTCTAACATTACTAATCTTAGCCCCATTTTACAGATGAGGGGCCGGGTTCAGAGAGGTAAGGAAACTTGCTTCTGGTTTCATAGCAAGGTTTGAAAACTTGGCAGTCTGACTCTGGATTCTTAACCAGGCTAAATTTTAAGTTTTATTTCTCATGAAGGAGAGAGATTTCTTATTTGACCTCCAGGGTAAGTTCCAGGTTGAAGTGTTGATAATTAACAGCTCATAGAGAAATCTCCAAGATTCAATGAAAATCTACCTGCAAATTGTCTGGAAACCAACCCACCATTTCCCCTTCAATCTTGAAATGCAGGTGTCCCATCTCATAAAACACAACATTATTTTAGGGGAAATACTTTTTTGACAAGGTTTCCTTTGTTTGATAACTCTACTTTTTACTGGGCTACTTGAAATCTGAAGTTGGAGAGTCTTTGGTCTGTAGGAGTTTTTGGGCTCTGGATGACTATATATATACTCTTCAGAATTAAATTTAAATTATTATTTAAAAAATTTAAAACAAAAAACCTCGCTTAAGTATTGAGAACCCCAAAAAGCTTTTATTTATGTGGGCTATTTCTATTAATATTTACCATGTTGGAAATTAAAAAAATTTTTTCAGCATAAGAATAGGCAAGCCCACATTCAATTAGCTGTCAGAGTACTGGTGTCAACACACATCATGAAGCTTCTGGAAAACTCCACTGTACACTCAGGAGAGAATGAAAGTTAAAAAAGGCAAATAAAGTTTTAGTACTCTGAAAGTAGTTTTGGCCTTGCAGATACCCACTGCTATCATGAGAACACTGCTAAAATGGGTTACAAGGCGTAGACTCAGAGGGACCTGGGTTCAAATTCTGATTCTGACACTGACTGGCCAAGTTGCTTAATCTCTCTAGGATTTAGCTTCCTTGTCTTAAAATGTGTGTAAATAATGTCTGTCGTTGGTATGATGCCATCCATATTCAGTGAAATAATGTGTGTAAATACCATAGCACAGTTGTAGGTAAGCACTTAGTAACTAGTGGCTGACCTTAGTCTGGGCTGTGCACCTGGTTGAGAGGTCGAGTTCTAGTTCACAGGTGTGATTAGGAGTGGGGAGGGGTCAGCTAAGCCCACAGGGTGTCAGTTCATCCACCTCAGTGGGGCTCCACCCGGCCTGCTCGTCTATCCCCACGATTTCCCTTCATTTCTAAGTAAAGTAACATTGTTTAATTAAAAACACCAGTTTTCTAAAATGAATGTGACTGACAGAGAAAAAGGATAAATAATGTTTATTTAATATTTTTAATAATTTCTGAGCATTCTGATTGATGAGGAAGATTGACATATTGTATTAAATTTTCAATAAAAAAAATAAAACCTGTTATTACCTAATGATCTCTCAAAATAGGATTTGCACAAAGAAAAAATGCAGAGCCAGGGCTATTACAACAAATACTACCAAATACAACTACAATGAATATCTCTGCTATCTGAAACAGATTTTCAAGTACAAACTAATGACCTACTTATTCCAGGAACTCTTTCTTCATATGTCAATGAAATGAGAGAATTGGGAATCTGCTAAGCCCTGATTTGATTCTATTGTTTATTAATAACAATTGTTTGCAGGGTAGGATGTATTTTATAAGAATATGCTTCAAAAATATAATTGGAAAGGATGGGTAGCTGTAATTTTTGTCTTGGTTTCATGCATAGTTAGTTCATTGTAATGAGATATCAGTGTTTGAAATATAAATCCCCATGAAGTCTTTTCTCTTAGTCGTGCTATTAATAAAGTACCCTTTTAATTGAATTTAGTAACCAAAGAGCTTAGTCTTGGATGTGTTAGAGTTGAAGTACCCACAGAAATTGGTCATTGAGTTGGAGGGAAGAGATAAGGGCTTTGATCACAAAGTATCTCAATTTTTCATTTTCGAGAAAATAAGAACCGAGATGTCCAAAGCAATGCCTGTGGTGTGTCAGTGAAACTTCCTACTTCTATAAAATTGTCCACAGTAATTGAGGGTTAGCGTCAGACCCTCAGTGCACCTCAAGATGCAGGAACATCTGCTAGATGAGCATGGAAAGATCTCTCCCAGTTCAGGAGGATTCTGTCGCAAGCGATCTTACGCGATTCTACTGCTTTCAACACGCACATTCCAACTCACTGAAAACCATTAAACTACTCCTTTTTCTGAACACTCCACATAAATGTACTCTCTTGCAAGCGAAAGGCAGCTGGCCTACTCAGATCTGAGGAGCAGAGTTGCAGGCTTTCTCTTAGATTTGTCATCAGATATGAGTGACTCGGGAAGGTACCGCCCAGTCTCCCTGCCACGTGTTCTCTAAGTTAAGTGGTGATTTTAGGAGCAACTAAGTTGTGAGTTATTGAGGTGGGATCCGTAGATGACACTTGAGAGGAAATCTTCTAAGTCTTAAAAGTAAATGGCATTATTTGCTCTTGTCCTACTTGTTTTCAGCAATAGCAGGAAAAAACAGATGACAGGCCGACAGTGAAGAAGAGCCCACAATGAGCCACTTCAGGCAAGGAAGCCTAAAGTGACCCCTGCCAGGTGCTCCAGATGTTTCCTCTCGCCCAGCCTCATCGCGTCCATTTCATCTCTATTGCACACTTGCCAACTTCTCCTACCTGACTGTGCAGCCCCCACCTTCCCCACCAGCCCTCGCTCTGCTGTCCTGAGATGAGCCAGAGGCTAAGAGCTGAGAAAGGATGTGTTGATAAAAGCGATCCCTACTCGGGGCGGTATCTCTTCATCCACAAGTGTGAAAACACATCCTTATCTGGTCTCAGCTCACTGAATGACATTTCCACGCCATCGCCAGAAGGTGTTTGTGTGTCCATGCAAACGGCCTTTCTGAAGTCATGGAGCGAAAAAAGAATTGACCCAGAGGACAGAAGATTATTTATGTTGGCGCCAACCTGCCATTTCACAAGCTCCGCCACTGTCGTTAGCCAGTGATGAGAGGAAGCTAGCTTCTTCTGACACACACAGAAGAGTACAATGTCCTCGCTGTCCTGATGTCATCTCCGATTGTTATTTTTATTATACTTCTAAATAATAGGATTTCTGGCACAAGGATTTATCTCAGGATTCAGCACCATCGTGTTCTGAGATCAAGGGCCTCGACGTTGACAGATTTATGCAGGTTGTGATACTCTGACTAATTCACTTTGAATGAAGCAACACTCGGGGGAACCAAAACATTATTCCTAAGATTGTACATTCTCACTCAAAACATAGCAGGACATATAGTATAAAAAACAACTTCATTTTCATCTTCAAAGGTCAAGTTGGATTTTTCATCTGTTCTTTAAATTAATTACAGAATAGATAATAAACTCAGTTGCACGTCCTCCTTTACCTAAAACTTGCAAGAACTCGCAGAATTTCTGTTTTGCTTGTTGCTAATGTAAAGTACTTTACAGTTTTCATTTTGCTGGAAAATGTTAGTTATGGGAGACTGAATGGAAGGAATTAATTGGGATTTTACAGATGGAAAACCATTTCCCTTCTGCCTAGAAAAGAGACAGAGTGCCAGTACCCTCACAGCAGTGAAATGGGGGCGTCTGAGGCAGACAGCGAGGCAAAGCCCTGGCTCACCGAGGCACGGGGAGAGCAGTTATGCCCACTGTGGTGGTCTGAAGCTGCATGGACCCCCGACAAAAATGTCCTTACACCTGAGCCATTCCTGGGGTATCAACCCATTGAAAGCAGGATCTTGTGACGTGGCGATTTAGTTAAGGTGCGACCCACCTCATTCAAGATGGGTCTTAATCCTCTCTCTGGAGTCCTTTATAAATGGAGTAAATACAGAGAGAGAAAAAGAGAGCTGTGGTAGCAAGGAGTTGAAATCAAGGAAACCCAGAAGAGAAGGGAGAGACCAGCAGACACTGAGAATCATGCCTCAGCCAGTTACTTACTAGTTGAGTTAGCTGAGCAACTTGCTTAACTACCTTGGTGGAAAAGTTAACTTAATCTCTACTTCTTGCAGAATTCATGTCGAAATGACAAAATGCAAAGTATCAAGCACTCAAAGGACACTTAATAAGTATATATTACTTGCTAACGCATGCTTGGTGCTGTTAAAACAATGTTTATTTTTACAATTACATGAAATACTGTGAATTGTTAGGACTCTTCTAAAGTCTCATTTTAAAGTACTTTCAAATTTATAGTCTTGTTTTATGAACGACCGAGGCAGGAAAGGTTAATATCACTTTTTACAAATGAGGAAACCACTGTAACTTTTCACAAAATGTCAGCCCCAAAAGCGCTCTTCGGGATGATTTACTCTGACTCCCCGTGATTTATGTGAGGAAACTGAGACCTCAAGAGGTCAAATGAATTGTTCCAGGTCACGCAGCTAGTTGGTGAACTTGGTTTATCTACCAAACGTGTACTGAGTTTTTACTCTGTGCCGCATTCTACTGGGTGTTGAGCCTGCTCAGCCGACTTCCAGACCTTGATGGTGAGTTTCTGTGAACACTGAGATCAGGAAAGGTCAGGTGTTCTAAGAATGGCCAGAATGGTCCCAGCGGGCTTCCTGGATGAGGCGGTACCTGATCTGAGCTTTGACACATGATTGTATTAACTGGTAGAAGGAGGGCAAGACCATGCCTGTCAAAGGAAACGTCGTGTGTAAAGCTAGTAGGCGTGGGGACCTACAAGGAGCTCAGGACGGCAGGTGCCCTCAGCGTCTGTGGGTATATAAATAAAGATGAGGCTGGAGAAGCAGCCTGGGGCCAGGCCAAGCCTTCCTGGACCCTGTGTGCCTGCTAAGCTGTTTGGATTTTAACCAGAAGGCCAAGGGGAGTGGCTGGAGAATTTTAAGCAGGGATTGAGGGTTTGTCTGGGGGAACACAAAACATGTCTTCCCCTGACGTGGGAGGTTAAGAATTAGGAATTGAAGTTAAACTAAAAATCTTGAGAGACCACAGGCTTTTTCCAGAACTTTCTTCCACAATGTACTGTCTTGATTCTTATTAATTATCTATGTATTTTAAAGGACTATTTCTTGAAAACGTTTTTTATAAATGGATTCAATCCTAATTCAGATTGAGCTCGCCTCATGTTTTACCATAGGTCAGTGAAAATGGGAAATTTATACCTGGAATCAGACCTTTCTACACGAAACAGTGAGTATGCCTCTAATTCCTGTCCAAGTGAAGAAAAAGAGCTAGGAATAGGCAGTTTAGGAATGGAAAGATGTGGGGTCTGAGGAAGAGCCGGTGTCCCGAGTGGGCCGCGACTGACTGACTCCCTGGAAATAGCGTAAGAGCCGACGCTGGCGTAGAGGTTACGCGGGAGCCTGTCTAAACACCTCGCCTGCATGAACTCTCTTAAACTTCGACAGGAACCTCCTGACGGAGGGGTCATTTGAAAACGAATTTGAAAACGCACGCACTGAGAAGTTAATACTGTGCCCAGGGGGCCATGGCTGAAAAGGTCCAGGGGCACTCGAAATCCTGTCCAGGGAGGTGATTCCGAGAGGAAGGTTTGGCTCACGCAGCTCCTGCAGTCTGTGGTCTCCACAGGTTTTCTGGAATTTTCTCTGCACATTTCTATGAAGGAACCCAGACCTGCACCTACTCCGTGGAAGGAGATCATAGCCGACGAGGTCACCTGCAAAACACCAGGCCAAGAGCCGAAGCAGGTAAGAAGAGCTGTCATGCCCGGGCTGCCCCGCAGGGCCAGGCCCTTGACGTGTCAACAAGCCTCACACATCACTTTGAAGAGGTAGCACGGTCCTGCCTTTACCCCCCAGTCAACTTTGGCTTGGAGTGGTTCAGTGATTTGTCTAACTTGACAGGGACAATTAGTCAAGGAACCAGGACGGCCGCACCTGCCTGACCGCAGATACCATGAGTTGCTTTGAGAGTGGTGAGGACTGGGAGTAAGTGTTGGTATAGGCATTTAGATTCAATTCAATTTGAAAAGGTTTGAGGGCTTTGGATGATTTCCTGCAAGGAAATCATTATTATAGACTTTTAATTCCTCAGATAGAAAAGTTCCTAAAATCCAGCCCAATTCAGGCGGCATGTGTTCTGTCCATTCTTTTCAGGATGGTCCTTCCTACAGGCTAAGCTGGGACAACTCCAGGGGCTCCTGTGGCATAAGCAGGGCAGGAAGAGGCTGCCAGGGCTGCGGAAGGAGAGCCGAGGGGTCTGTACGTTGCCCTGCGCAGGGGTGCTGCTGATGCCGACTCACGTGCTGCCCCATTCAACCTTTTCCCTTAAGGTTCATGCAAGCAGTTTTCTCTCAGTCTGCATGTTGGTGGAAAGCAGGAATAAGATGTGGTTAAGAAGTGCCATGCATCTCTTTTTAGCATGCCTGATGCACTCAAAGGAGGGTAATAGAAGAACTTCATTAGACCCATATTTGGAAAATATCATTCACTTACTCATTTCCCTCAACTTAAATAGATTGCCTAAAGGGAAGCAGACTTGGCCCAGTGGTTAGGGCATCTGCCTACCACATGGGAGGTCCGCGGTTCAAACCCCGGGCCTCCTTGACCCGTGTGGAGCTGGCCCATGCACAGTGCTGATGCGCGCAAGGAGTGCCCTGCCACGCAGGGGTGTCCCCGCGTAGGGGAGCCCCACGTACAAGGAGAGCCCCGTAAGGAGAGCCGCCCAGCATGAGAAAAGCTCTGCCTGCCTAGGAGTGGGACCGCACACACAGATAGCTGATACAGCAAGATGACACAACAAAAAAAGACACATTCCCAGTGCCGCTGATGAGATAAAAGCGGACACAGAAGAACACACAGTGAATGGACACAGAGAGCAGACAACTGGGGCGGGGGCGAGGGGGAAGGGGAGAGAAATAAATAAAAAATAAATCTTAAAAAAATATATAAATATATATATATAGCATAAATAAGACATGGACTTTTCAGGCCTCCCAGCTACCTAAACTGAAATGGACAGGGTTGCATAACATAAACTTTGTTGTTGATGTGGTTGTTAAATAAGGGTCTGTAAAATCCAAATTGTGTGTGTTTCTAAAGAAAGAGCGTGGAAACACTTGGTTGTGCAGACCATAAGCTCTTCAAGGGCAGGGACCACCGCAGTAATTTCTTTTGATTCCGCCTAATCTTGGTGCTTAGTGCTAAGCAGGTGTCTAGTGAGTGCTTGCTGGCTGTGAAGCCAAGTGCTAAGACGCAGAAGCTTTATTTGTCCTCATGAGTCTGTGCTGGGGGCATCCCTGCCAAAATAGACCAGTGAATTAAAGATCCTATAATTAGACATACTGCGCTGCACCAGGCACTCTGTGTCCCCGCTTGCCATGCGTCCCTGCGCCGTGACGTAGTGACCGTTGCCATTCTCTCTGCTTGTGTTCAGTGGATGAGAATGTTAATTTAATTTTATTTTTATTCTTGGCAGAGGGAAAAGCCCATCACTTAAGCCCATCGCAGAAGAGCTGTCATTTCATGACTTAAGAAAGGGATTTCCCATCACCCCACCCCCGCTTTAATAGCAACTAATGCCATTTTGGGGGTTTAAATGAGAAAAGTGAATAAAGGTCTGCCTGGTGTAAAGTCAGGCAAATGTAGTGAGAGTAGTTTGAAAAGGAAAACACGTCCAACGATGACTCCCATTTATTGAGAACTTAATTAAGTGCCAGGAGTTTTGTGTATAGCGTGCTTTTATTTTTTCCACTTGATCTTCGCAGCCACCTCATGGCAAAGCGATTGTATTCCTTCTCCATTTTTACAGATGGGAAACTAGGTTAGAGAGAGAAAACCCTTGTCCAAGGTTCACATACTCGTGAACAGTGAGGAGGCGCTTTAGCCCAGGTCTCTGTTCTGGAACTGCTTTGCTTAACCACTTGCCCTCTCCCCTCCCTCGCCCTCCCCCCTTTATAGGGAGGAGGGGAGCATGCACTGTGCAATTTCACAATTGCCATTCTTCTGCCTTCTCCATAACTCCATTGTGTTCGGGAAAACATGCTCCAGTTATTCTGTTTGTAGGCGTTTTTCTCTAGGACTCTGGGAGCCGGTTTGTAAAGGAGGTGGACATATTTCCTAATTTTTAAAAGCCTTTTCCTCTTCCATTCCTATTGCTTTAGTCAAAGAAAAAAAAGAAACTTGGACTGGGAATAATTACAAAAACACCTCTGTGTTCACAATCGAGAGTGACTGCTTGGCTCGGTCCTGACCTCACGACCAGGGAGGCAGCAGGACGGTGGGGCTAATAATCTTTAGTTTATAGACTTGGAAGCCTGGTTTTAGATGACATGCTCGAGATCCCTGAGATGGTGAAAAAACCACCCACAGCACCACACTCACATCAGATCACGGGCTTTAGGTGGGGGGTTCTTGAAAATACGGTGGAGAGTGATTTATACACTCAGGTCCCAGAGTTTTCTAGAGGATTGGAAAGGTAATGGCAACCTGCCTTCATCTCGCTTTCCCTCCATTCCCAACTCTAACCCTTGTCCTCAGTCCTGAGCCAAACAGCTGCTGGGGGCTGAGAGGCGGCTCGGAGCAATTAGGGACTTAGGCTTCATGGGAATTCCAGTCACTGGGCGAGACCCCAAGGAGCAGGCAAAGGAAAAGAACAACACGCAAGGGCACCCCTGAACCAAACAGGTGAAGTTCAAGCAGAACAATCCAAGAGGAATAGATCAGTCGGGAGATGTTGGTCAATAATAAAACAAAGAATAGGAGAAAATTTCCCTGAGCTCAGTCAGGCTGCTAAAGAGAAGGATCAGGATGGGCAGCAACTCTAGCCCATGGGATTCAGACTCTGCTTAGCAAAGGTGGGGAGGTGATTGATTTGTATTTGTTTCTATTACTGAACATTGCATATTTGTGTGTGTGTGTGCATAATTTGTATATATATATTTCTTGCCTAAGATATGAAGAGATTGATACAGTTGGAGATGTATATATATATACACACATATATTATACATATATATGAAATTATGTATGTTTGTGTGTCTTTTTCCCCTGTGTGTCTCTCAATAACTTAGATGGCAAACTTTTAAAGCTAAGGTCTCTAAGCTTGTGTTCTTTGTCACTCTTTGTTGTGGCTTGTACTCTGTACCTAAATGTCACTTAAGGGAATGGGGGTGGCTAACCTTTTCCATTAAGATCACAGCTGCCCCAGGCAAGATGGTGAAGTGACCTGTGGTTCCAACCCAAGCCTTCCTCCGCCGGGGCGTTGAACTCCTCCCGCCATCTTGCTTTCTGCTCTCTAGACCACCCAGTTCCAGTGAGTACTAATCGAAGGCTTATTGCAAACCTTCCCAAAGCTGTTTGTGCTTCTTCCTTTGGCTCAATTTTCCAAATCTGGAAGAAAAAAAAATCCTAAGGGAAGAAACTTTGGAAACAGTGAAATTTCAGGTATTAGAAGGCCACAAAGGAAAGTATTTGGGGTCAGGAGGGCCTTTCTTGTCCCCTTAATCATTAAATAAGAAACATTAGCAGGAAGCAGATATGGTTCAAGCAACTGGGCTCTCGTCTACCACATAGGAGGTCCAGGGTTCAATGCCCAGGGCCTCCTGGTAAAGGCCGGCGGGCCGGTGTGGCGAGCTGGCCCACACAGAGTGCTGGCCTGTGCAGGATTACTGCCCCACGCAGGAGTGCGGGCCCATGCGGAGAGCTGGCATAGCAACATGATGCAACAAAAAGAGACACAGAGGAGAGACAATCAGAGACAGGAGGGGAGGTGGCACAAGAGAATGAGCGCCTCTCTCCCTCCCCAGAAGGTCCCAGGATCAGTTTCCAGAGCCCACTAATGAGAATACAAGCAGACACAGAAGAACACACAGTGAATGGACACAGAGAGCAGACAAAGGGGGGGGGGCGGTTAGAATAAATAAAAAATAAATAAATCTTTTATAAAAATAAGAAGCATTAGCTAGTGTGAAGGGCATAATTGTTCATCCCAAGTGACAAGGAGCCTGAGTCCATGGTCTGCATTTTTGAGTGGGCACCCAGATGGCAAAGAGGCAAATTTTGAAACCATTTCCTTTCCTGCTCTCTCTCGGAATTACCCAGCATTAGAGTAGCAAACCGTGTGTAAAACACTCGGGCTTGCTTTAAAATGGATCTAAGGAAGGGCTGACAAATGAAAGCAGCAAGGAGTAAGGAGTACTCAATTGGGAGAAACGGAGCAGAAAGAAAAATAAGCAAACAGCTGAGAGGGCTTCCTATTAGTATTAATTTAGGCATCAAAGAGAAACCTGACAACACAATGAAAGCAGCAGTCAAAGACCTCAGTTGTAGGAACAGTGTAGGAACAGAGGCTAATAAGGCAGAATTAAAGAGCTGGAGGACACATAGCGCCAGCACATCCCCAAAGCCCGCGGTCGCTGCTCTGCCAGGCCTTGGCAGCTCTTAACAAGGAGGGTGAGAGCTGCAGGGAGGAGGGTGAGAGCTGCAGAAAGGAGGGTGAGAGCTGGCGGGGAGGAGGGTGAGAGCTGCAGGGAGGAGGGTGAGAGCTGGAGGGGAGGAGGGTGAGAGCTGCAGGGAGGAGGGTTAGAGCTGGCGGGGAGGAGGGTGAGAGCTACAAGGAGGACGGGGAGAGCTGCAGGGAGGAGGGTGAGAGCTGCAAGGAGGAGGGTGAGAGCTACAAGGAGGAGGGTGAGAGCTGCAAGGAGGAGGGTGAGAGCTGCAGGAAGGAGGGTGAGAGCTGGCGGGGAGGAGGATGAGAGCTACAAGGAGGAGGGTGAGAGCTGCAGTGAGGAGGGTGAGAGCTGGCGGGGAGGAGGGTGAGAGCTGGAAGGGAGGAGGGTGAGAGGGGCAGGGAGGAGGAAGCTGTGCCCCAGCCCTTTATCCCAGGCCTGCAACTGAGAGCAGAATCAAGACGGAGTTTTCTCCAGATTGTGTTTACTCCCCTTCAGCGTGGGACAGGCAGAAGAGATGAGGGGGTAAAGGACCTGCAGGGTTGGGGCTACAGGGCCTCTTGGGACAGGCCACTGTCCCTCCTTCCTTTCTCTCACCTCCCAGATGCCTTAATATCTGGCACAAAGAAGATGCTTGGTGACTGTTTGTCGAATGACATTTGTGGGAGGTATGTATGGTTAGGTCTGCATTTAATTGGGTCTTGACTGATGGAAATTTTTCTACTCCCTTATTCTCAAGAAAAGATCTGAAGCTGGGAAGAGAGGGCCAGTTATCGCTTGACAATCTGAGGTGGTAGAGGGGGAAGGAAAAGCGAAAAAATGGAAATGAGGCACCCAAGAAATCACTACAAGTGAAAGCATAGCCTTCAGATCCCAGGGTGTGACTCCTCTTATGGGTAGCATAAATTCTTATTTTCTCTTTCCTCTTCTTTCCTGCCAATCCTCTCCCCCACAAATCTGGAAAATTAGCAAAAGCAAAATCTGGAAGATAAAGGGAAATTTGGGGGTTTAGTTTAGACCTCCGTTACTTCTCTTCTAGGCTGGTAATTCTCAAATTGTAATGAACACCCAAGTCGTTGCGGGATCTTGCTACCAGGCAGACTCTTCCCCAGTAGGTCTGAGCAGGGCCCCAGGGGCTGCCCTGTCACACGTTCCGAGGGAAGCTCCTGCGGTTGGTACCTGAGTTATGCTTAGGGTAGGATCTTCACGGAGTCGCCGCGGGAGCTTCAAAAAATGCCAGTACCCGAGTCCTACCTGTAAAGGTCCTGATTTAACTGATCTGGGTGTGACGGGCCAGCCAAGGCTGAGAGCAATTGACACTGAAGATGGAGCAGTCGTGCTGTGCTCAGAGGCCTGGAGCTGCCGCCTCCTCGGTTTGATTCTGGCTCTACCACTGGACACGTAACTGTGGGTGTGCTCCTCACTAGCTGAGCCTCAGTTTTTCTTCCATTAAACCAGGGGATAGTAATGCCTCCTTCTCAGGATTGGGAGGCTTGATTAAAATAAATTACATTCAGTACCTAGAACAGCGCTAGGTATATACAACCCATCCATGTGAATATTTGTTCCCTTCCCTCGTGTTACTTTCTAACTCAGAAAACCGCACAGGTGACCCGACACCTAGCATAAGGTTAAAACGTGTGCTCTGCGGTCCAAATTTGATCAGCAAATGAGTTTTAGATTGAAAAAAATTCATGGTGGCAAAATATATATTACAAAATTGGCCATTTTATGCACTTTTAAGTGTACGATTCTGTGCCACTAATTACAGCCACAGTGTTGGGTCAGCAAATGAGTTTTAATTAACTTGGATAGTAGTGAAAAATGTAAGCTATCATATAAACAGCTGAAGAGTTACATAAAAGTCTAGGTTTTGGCTTCTTTGGAAAAATATAAAATCTGGTAATAATGGGCACCTTTGGCTTGCTTGTTGCTGAAGGGCTCTTGTCTGCTTGAGGGAGGGGTATTCCTTTCCCCTCAGACGAATGCCCTGCCTTTCTCTCCATCATTGCGCTCCTGGCTCATCTCATTCACTCTCACTTACGTTACCTCCCTGCGCCTCATGTGCCTCTGAGTTGGCCACTCCTGGTCTAAAAAAGTATGTTCATTTTTCAACTTCCAGGATCTGGTGACAAACAGCCCCTGCAGCCTCTTTCCTAGGATTTTCTTCTCTGCAGGTGTCTGAGGCTCCGGAGATGCCACTTCCTGCCATTTGTCACACCATGCCAAACCGCCACACCCTGATGTTCCAGATCCTTTCCCTACTTCCTGAGAGTGAAACCTTCTTCTTCCTTCTCCATATTGTGTCCAAATTATTTGCTTAATGGGGAAGAAGATGAAGAGCCAAACAGTTTACAAGTACATGTATTTTTATTAACGCTAGAGGAAAGGAAAAAAAAAAGTTTGCCCAGTCCTCCTTCTCCCTGGGTGAGCTTTAGTCCTGCCAAGCAGCTTCTTATGGCTTTTATCTTTTGGTTTGCTATAGACAAGCCCATTCACTTTGATCTAAAGAGATTCTCCCACCTAAAAAGATTATTTTCACGCTCTTGGGAATAACTATCCGTTTTGTCATCCTTACTAGTTCTATTAACTTTCTCATAGGTGATGCATTGAAAAATAGCAGAGGTGTGAGTTATTAGGTAGACGAGATGGCCCACAACTTTGAATCCTAGTATCTTCAATGAGTGAGAAAGAGAAATCCTTAAAACCTCCCCTAATAATTAGCCTATTAAAAGAAATCAGGAATGTAAGTTTTCCAATACATGCATAAACTAGTAAAATAACTAAAGAATCAGATAATTTAGTTCTACTTTGAGTAAAAGTCACCTGGATTATTTGATGTGGCCATCAACTTCCAAAGGGCATTTATCTAACATCTGTTGGAACAGGTATCATTTGGCTGTCTAGAAGTCCCCAGGTGCTGAGAGCCAGCTCAGCAATAGCTCGAAGGGAAGGTGATGCAGCACTTACAGAAATAATGGACAAAGAGAAACACGAGGGAGGAACCAAGGATGGCACCAGGGGGCTCGCAGCTTCCGGAGCTGAGAGCCTCGACCCTAGTTTCCACATCATATTTATTAGGAACTCCAAAGCAGCTGCTCCTCATCAGCACAGCATCATTTACAATAACTGGGGACAAGTGCAACAAATAGGGAACAGATAAGCGAGTTTCCCACATTTCCCTCTTTTTGTTTTTGTAAAGCAACGAAGGCAGATTTGGTGGTTTCTTGCTGCTTCATATCCAGGGCTTGTTGCATGCTTCTGAGGACTAAGTTCAAAAGAAACAAGGACAAACAAGCAACATTTCTCCCCGACTTTTCCCCAAGTCATAGGGTTTAATGACTGTAGTCCATCGGCCATTCCAGCCATCGTTACATTTTGTAATTTTTCTTCCAAGTTTAGAACAGCGTTTATACGTAATCCATAACTACAGCAGATTATACTCTAAGGCCGTGAACGCACTCATACGCCCTTCATGGGCAGGACCCTTCTCATATCATTCTCCCACTTACACGCAAAGAAGTTGAGGCTTGCTTATGAAATCACTTACAATGGCAAATAGCCCTTGCTGATTATATTGGACAAATAGATAATCACTATCCTAAGAGTCATATGTTACAATTCATTAAGTGCACTCAATGGATTTTACCTAACATAACTACGTTTCAACCAATATCTGATGCCCCATGTTGGGTACCAGTTGCTGCAATCAGCTCACAATAGGTTGGCTTGAAGGGAAGGCAATGCAGAACTCAAGAAATAAAGGACAGAGAGAGACACACACAGGAGAGGAGATAAAGATGAGACCAGGGGACTCACAGCTCCTGGAACCGAGAGCCTTGATCCTAGTTTCCACCTCGTATTTATTGGTAAACTACCAAGCAGCTGTTTGGTATCTGAACTGCGACATCATCTACAATAACAGGGAACAACTGCATCATCTACAATAAGACAACATCTACAATAGAACAGGTGAAACTTTTTCCCACACCCAGGGATACCAGTCAGGTGTTAACTTCTGGATTGCCCAACTTCCCAATATATTGCCCCAACATCACTGGCCCTGACTGCCAGAGGTAGCATGTCAAAACAGAGCTCAGTCAGTGGTGGGATGGCATTTGGGGGCCAGAGAAAGGAAGCCAAACGTCTGAGGATGAAGCAGTGATGGAAGACATTCCAAAAGCACAGGATAAACGGGTGTATCAGCAGAATCGAAGTCAACGTCAGAGAAGTCTGGTTACTAGGGCAGTATAACTAGTATTTAAGAGTAGGATTAATCTGGGAAGTCTGGGGCTGGGATGAAAGGCAGAACCACTTACAAAAATGATTGGGGATTTGCAAGAAAGTATGGTTTAAGAATTTTAGTAACCACAATGGAACAAGATAAGGATTACTGAAACTGGTGAGAGAAGTCACCTGTGGTCCAACAGCCAAACAGATTGGATGCTGCTTGAGTTAGAGTTTAGGCTAAAGTGCTCAAACCAAGATAGAATTTTATTTTCAGCTTATTCAACAGTTCAGAGGCAGGTGGACTGGGGGAAATCAGGGGGGTGAGAAAGGAAGGGCAAGGGATGCACGTAGCTGTTCCTTTTCAGGACACGACCCAGGTGACACATCACTTCTCACATCCCACTGTCTTGCACTTAGTCATGTGGCTGCATCAAGCTGCCCGGGAGAGAATAGACTCTGCACGGGGGTGGGGGTGGCCATGTGCCCCACAGACCTTGGGAGTTCAAATATTAAGGAATGGGAGATGCAATATTGTTTGGCAACTTGCAAACTCTCCCCAGTTACTAAGTCCATGAGATCAAAGTTCCTTGCATTTCCTCTTCCTGTGGTTGAACTGATTCTAGAATATCCAGAGAGGCGTGGAGCTATGTGGTATACGTGTCTACGTTCATTCATTCATCCTGTAATATTAATTGGGTCACTCCTACACACTATCAACGTACAAGGTGCTGAATTCTGAAGGGTAGCAGGCTCCAGAGAGCCAGCCAGCCAGATTCACAGCTAGAACTCTATTTCCATTAAGAAGCCCTCCTCTAGCCATTTGCCTACTTCCTTATCAGTGATGGGTATAACATCTAATATTTATTGAGTGCTTTTTGAATACTGTTATTTTATCTTTAGAATACCTGGTAAGAGAAATGCTGTTATTATTGTTACTCATATTTTACAGATGGGGAAACTGAGGCTCAGAAATATTAAGTAACTTCCCTAAGGTCACAATTAGTCACTGGCAATTCTAGGATTTGAATCCAGGGATGTCTGATTCAAAACTCATGCTTAAATTGCTACCTTATATAGTCTTTCTAAAACCATAGCAATGATTACAGATGATGAAAGACGGAGATTTTCCTAAAAGAGAATGTGTCTTTTCAAACTTTCAGTTTTTTTAAAATCAAAGATATATGTGTACAAAGTTTTAAAAGTCAAGTAGTTCTGTTTTGTTTTTTTTGTTTTGTTTTTTAAGGAGGCACTGGGAATTGAACCCAGGGCCTCCTACATGGGAAAGAGGCACTTAACCACTGAGCTACATCCACTCCCAATGAGAGTTTTTTGTTTGTTTTGTTTTGTTTTTAGGTGGTACTGGGGATGGAACCCAGAACTTCATACATGGGAAGCAGGCACTTAACTGCTGAGCTGCATGTGTTCCCTCTACACTGCTTTTTAAACCATCTTTTATTAGACAAGTTGTGAGCTTACAAATCAATCATGCATAATGTGTAGAATTCCCATGCAGACCCCTCCACCAACACCTTACATCGTTGTGGAACATTTGTTACAGATTATGAGAGACTATTACCACGAACTATGGTCCATAGCTTACACCTGGTGTGTATTTTCCATTACACCCCTTCTTATTAGCACAATGCCTTAGTGTTGTACACTGTTATAGTTCATGAGAGAACACTCTCATGTTGTCCTGTTAGCCGCAGTCCATCTTCCACCACATGGCTCACTGTGTTATACAGTCCCGTGCCTCTTACATTCTACCCAAAGTGTACACTCAGTGACTCTCACTTTCATTACAGAGTTGTGCAGTCACACCCCAGTAAACCTTTAAAGGTTTTCCTTAGTCCAAAAGAAAAAATCCTATACCACCTTTAGCATTGATATTGTGCTTTCTTCAACACTGATGCAAGAGTAATACAATATTGCTGTTAACTACAGTTCATAAGTTATATTAATTGTGTTTTCCCCATGCCCCACTATATTCTTACCACCTTGTAATAGTGATGTACATTTGTCATAGAAGGACATTCTTGTTATTTGTACTACTAACCACAATCCTCATTGACCTCTGGGTTCACTGTATTATTCAGCCCCTAGATTATTCTCTGGCTTTCTTTCCATTGACGTTTACATCCCTAGACTACCCCATTCTGCCACAGTCCCATTTATAAACCACCCATTTAAGTTATACACACTATAATGTGTTACCATTCTACACTGTTTTTCACAAAACCCACCAGTCCCTTGCCACTTTCACCTCTGTTTATTATTCCCTGGCATGAAACACTTTCAACTTGTTTGGCTTTTTCTTTTTCAGCTCCTTAATTTTTCAAGTTTAGGCATTATCCACCGAGTTCTCACCCTGGGAGATGAAGGAGTACCTTTCTTTCACTGTTCATCTCCACCACACACACAGTAGCTTCCTGCCCACCCACCTCCATTCTCTTAATATAGTTAAATCATACTTTTGGTTAGATTCATATTCAGTATTTACATTCTTTTGACTACATGAAAACTATTCACACTTGAGCCATGTTAGGTTTCTTCTCTTGCACAACAGTTTTCCTTGAGTTAGCAATCATCTCGTGTTTTGTTGGTTGGTTTTAGTTTGCATGGTTTTAGTTTGCACTTATCACTAATTCATCCTCCAGCCCCTCCCCCAGTTACCTGACTCTACTCCAAACACACGAGGAAATTCTATCCAGTTCTTGGAGTCAAGTCTGCCAGAGCCTCCTGATTTGCTCCAGTCTGGGCTGGGGCAGAGCTGTCCTGCGATCTTCTTTCACCTACATTTTGGGATTTCCTTTGTGTTCCTCTTAAGTTAGTTCCCCCTTTCCATGAGTCCTTTGTCTTTTTTTTTCCATCTAGAAACTTTCTGAGAAAGGTTGCAGGGAAGGAAAATTTGGAGACCTTGAATATCAAGATATATTTTTGTTCTACTCTCATATCTATTTGGTCATTTTGCTGGATAGAGAATTCTGGATTAGAAATATTTTCCCCTCAGAATTTTGAAGCTTTACACCATTGTCCTACAAGCTTAAATGGATTCCTATACTTTTTAATCAGCCCATACTCCGTTTTTTCTTTCTCACTGGAAGTTTTTAGGATCTTCTCCTAGTGCCTACTGTTCTGAAACTTTCCAAGATATGCCTTGTTTTGGTTTATTTTCTTCCATAGTCCTGAGCACCTATCGGTTCTCCTTCTGGAAAACTCATGTCCTTCAATTATGGTAAAATTTCTAAATTGTCGCTGTGACAATGTTCTCTGAGGGAAACTCTTTTCAGGGCAGAGGGCTATTGTTTCTCAGTTCCCAGAGCGCCAAAACAATTAGTTTTTTAATTTATCTTTGCATTGCCAGCACTTCAGCACAGCACTGCGTGTAACTGGTGCTCGAAAATTATTAAACTGAACAGAATTGAGATAGGCCTCTTGAAAAATTTAAATCTTAGTATTTAAACTTGTGGTTATAATTCTCACATTTCTCAGCCAAGGCACAAGATGCTCCAAGTTTTGACTGACTAGCTCTGCTGGAGACCCCTTCCTTGTGCAGTCTGAGAGTTTGCTCCAGCCAAATTTCAGAATGATTACCTGTTACTGGAAGTTTTCTGATCTCCCCTGGCTTTCCTGTGAATTGTTCCTCCACAGCTACCTCATCATTCTCTCTCTCTCTCTTTTCCCACAAATATGCTGGATTTTCCCTCGGGGGAGGGTGCTCGAGGAAGGAGGTGGGAGATGAGTCCCTCGGTTTCCTGCTGAGTTGGTGGAAGCCCTTTCCTGTTGACCTGCCTTTAGGAAAGCACTGCCTGCTAAGGCGTGTGTCGGCGGCTGGAAGAGGTGGACCGAGGGCGGGGCAGGAAAAGATGTGCAAACCTGTTGGGGAAATCCAAAGAAGTGAAGATTAATTTCAGGAATTGCTGAATTTAAATGGAAATCCTTTGGGCTCTTTTTCAGGAGTCGTTTATCTTTAACGCAGGTTTTCAGTTGGAAGTGCTTAAAGATGATCCAAATAGCATCTTTAAAAAAAAATGAACAGAAATATCACTTTTACCCGCCCCCAAAAAAACTCTGCTGTTAGTTTTAGAATTAGTCATAAATAAGACATCTGGATAGAACTGAACACAAATGTTTCTGAAGAATTTTGGGAGCTAGGCCTACTTTTCTATAAATGAATACAAGTCTCTGTTTTCAATTAATTAATTAATTAGAGAAGTTGCAGGTGTGTATAAAATTCATGCAGAAAATACATATATCCCCTTCACACACACATTCTCCCCATCAGAACACTGTGCAGCAGCGTGGCACCCCTGTTAAAACTGATGAAACACCATCACTATAATTATACCGTTAACCAAGTTCCTAGCTTACATTAGGGTTCTCGGTTTGTGTTGTACAGTCCTTTGTCCAGTTTTTTAAAAAAAATTTTCATTCTAGTAACATATACCCACCCTCAAATTTCCCCTTTTTACCACATCCAGTACACAATTCACAATGTTGCACCTCTGTCACCGCCATCCACTGCCACAATGTGTCCATTGCCCCACACGGAAGTGTTAACTCCCCCACCCCTACCCCTACTCCAGCCCCTGGTAACCTGTATTCTACTTTCAGACTCCATGAATTCACTTGTTCTGATTATTTCATAGCAGTGAGACCACACAATGTTTATCAGTACGCTTTTTTTGTTTGTTTGTTTATTAGGAGGTACTGGGTTTTGAACCCAGGACCTCTTAGTGAAGCAGGCACTCAACCACAGAGCTACACCCGCTCAACTAGGCTCTGTTTTGAAGAGTGTTCTTTAATGTCTAAAGAGAGAGCTAAGGATTTGTCTCCCATTCTCTTCTTCCTGGGCTACCATAGCAGTTTGATATTACTTAAGAATTCCAAAAAAGATATTATGTTTGTAAACTGGTCTGTTCCTCTGGGCATGACACCCTTTGATTGTATTAAATTCAAAGGTTTTACGTTTACTTGATTAAATCAAGATTAGGTCTTTGATTCAAATTTGTCAGGAGGGTGTGACTCAGGCTTGAGGATGGCCCCCTTGGTGGACTGACAGAAACAGACACACAAAAGAAGAGACACACAGGAAGAGAGAAGCTCCATTGATCCCAGAGAAGAGAACTCTGTCAGCTTTGATCCTGCAGCCCCTGGAAGAGAGATGAGCCATTTGCCTGATAGTTTATAGCTGACCTTGTGAAGAGACCAGAGCAGCTGAGCCTAGACAGAGATGAGCCCTCTGCCAGCCTATAGCTGAGATTGGAAGAAGCAGGGCCCATGGAGCCTTAAGAGAAAGAAGGAAGGAGAGACCAGGCAGAGATTGCCTGCCATCTTGATTCACCACGCGGCAATAGACTTTGGTGAGGAAATAACCTTGAGTTGGATTCTTTAGGGCCTTGTAACTATAAGCTTTTACCCCACATAAATACCCTTTATAAAAGCCAACAGGTTTCTGGTAACTTGCATCAGCACCCCTTTGGCTGACTAATGCAGCTACCTTTACCAGTTACAAACTTCTACACTTTATCTTCGGGGGCAACTCCGTATATGAGATGACATGGACTTGGCTCATTACTTAGACTCAGATTCTTTTTTTTTTTTTTTTATTGACTTTGTAATAATATTACATTAAAAATATATATGTGAGGTCCCATTCAACCCCACCCCCCCACCCCCCCTCTCCCCCCCCCCCAACAACACTCGTTCCCATCATCATGACACATCCATTGGATTTGGTAAGTACATCTTTGGGCACCTCTGCACCTCATAGACAATGGTTCACATCATGGCCCATACTCTCCTCCATTCCATCCAGTGGGCCCTGTGAGGATTTACAATGTCCGGTGATTACCTCTGAAGCACCATCCAGGGCAGCTCCATGTCCCAAAGACGCCTCCACCTCTCATCTCTTCCTGCCTTTCCCCATACCCATCGTCCACCATGTCCACTTTTCCCAATCCAATGCCACCTCTTCTATGTGGACATTGGATTGGTTGTGTCCATTGCACCTCTATGTCAAGAGGAGGCTCAGATTCCACATGGATGCTGGATGTAGACCCAGATTCTTAAAAGGACAGATCATATTATAAAACAAAGGCACCTTTCTCAAGTTCTGGTTTCGTTTAAACCAAAGCAGCTGATAGCATCAGGTTAGTCCTGAAGGGTCGTGGAAAACGGCAACCCAGAGCCTAGGTTTTCCTGTCTGTCTCCTGCTTTCACAGAGGCCATCCCGGATTCGTGGATCTCAACGGCCTTCAGTTTAGTTCAGCTCAATTCCCTTCCACAGATATTAACAAGCACATAGTCCGTGATCAGCAGCGTGCTGGGCACTGTAGGGAACAAAAGAGATAGCTGGGAACATACAGATTCATACTGATCCTTGTACACCAACATTCACAGCAACATTATTCATAATAGGCAAAAGGTGGAAGACACCCAAGTGTCCCTCAGCAGATGAAAGGATAAATGACATGCGGCATATTCATACAGTGGACTATTACTTGGCTGTAAAAAGGAATGACGTTCTGATACATTCTACAACATGAATGAACCTTGAAATAATTATGCTGAGTGAAATAAGTCAGACCCAAAAGGATGCATATTGTATGATTATGCTTTTATGACATATCTAGAATAAGCAAATCCATGGAGACAAAGTAGATCAGTGGCTACAAAGGACTTGGAGGGAGGTGGGGGGGGATGGGGAGTTATTGCTTACTGGGTACAGTTTCTGTTTGGGGTGATGGAAAAGTTTTGGTAGTGGATGGTGCTGGGGGCAGCACAATTTTGTGAATATACCACCACTGAATGTATACTTCAAAATGTCAGCTTTTATGTTATATATATGTTACCACAACAAAATAATAATAAGTAAAAGGCACAGCGGCTGCCGTGAGGAGCTGCAGTCCCCCGGGAGAGAGGACGTGGTCACTTGCTGTCACTCCGTCCTCTCAGTGTCTTGCTTGAGCACCAGGGAGGGCAGAGAAAACTCATTGCGCGGCTCTGATAACGTTCTCTGTTGTTCAAGGGAGCTGGGTAGGTATTTTCACATTCACTCGTTTTGTTCACAACATCTACAGATGCTCAGGGAGGACGGACTCTGGGTAAGGCACTGGCTTGCTGCTCGTGTGAGGACTAGGAAATGTGAGGCAGCGATAAGGAAGCAATGTGCAATGAATGGATGGAGAGTAAGAGCCCAGACCCACTAGGCAGGCAGTGACGACTGAGCTCTGGCCGTGAGAGTCCTCCTGCCCTGGAGCTCGGAAGCTGCTCAGGGAGCTTATGTTGAAATCGTATCCCACGTCTTCCTCTCCGTTGTGCCTCCTTGGCGGCTGTGTAGGTGCATGTCCCTCTTCGGGTTGATTATGCTCCAGAAGGGCTGTGGGACGTTGACTCTCGTACATAACTTGCATTTTACTCACAGAGAAGCCCTTCCTTAGGTAATGGTTGCTTTACACCAAAGGTGTGCACTTTCCTCCTTAAGGCCCTGGCTGTGCCCATCCCTGCTACGGGAGCGGTTCGAGGACACTGCTGACATTGTGAGGTGTGTTATTTCATCCGCGTTACCTTTCTGGAATATTGCTGTTTGGGGACTGCTCTCATGCCATTTCATTGCTCAAGAAAGCACTTGTGATACTGGTTAAGTTTCCACACTTGAAGAGAGTCATCATGTTTCCATCACTTTACACATTTAATTGTAGATAAAAATTTTTTTTTTCCAGCCCTGTAGATGAATTTAATACCTGAATAATCAGGGGGCTAGAAGAACTGGTGAATCCTGGGTATGATGCAGGAGTGCTAAAGGGGGCATTTCTTCCCAGGGCAAAGAGATTATCCATCTGGCCCTGCTGTATCTCCTGCCTGGCCCAGCACCTTGCACATAGTAGGTGCTCAGTAAACACCTGTTCAGGGAAGGAATGTAAACAGCAAGTGAAACTTAACAACCCTCCCCGAGTCTGCATCAGATTGGACCGCACTGGTATTTAGTGGGCACCCATTACGTACAAGGCTCTGGATTCACCTCTATTTATTCATTCACTTCTCATCCCCGCTCTGTGGGCTTGGTTATAAATTCAAATCTAACAATGCGCATTTTCTCACCCACCTTGGCTAAAATGCATTTGCTAACGTTCCCTGAACTCTTTTCGTAACGTCAGGGCAGGTTGGTCCAAACATTCCTTTATCAGCTTGAGTTTCTGAGCTCTGGAAGCCCAACGCTCTGCAGCGTTGCCCAGTGACAAAACCATTCCCCCGCGTCTGAGAGGCCCCCGCTTCTCTGATTTCCATGCGACTATCTTCTTTCAAAGTTAAAAAAAAAAAAAGAAAAGATTATAGCAGTAATAAGAATGTTTTGGGAAACATTTGAACAGCACAGGAGTAAATTTAAGTAAATAAGTAACATGTCCTGGTTCCTTTTCCTCTCCAGGCTTTTCTCTGTGGACTCTTTGTTGAAAGCAGCTAGCACAGCCTTCAGTTTGGGGTATTCTGCCAGACATTTTCCAGGCCTTTTCCCAGGATGTTATTTGTATTGTTTTGCAATTTTAAGAGATTTAACATCGGTTGTGGACATCTCTCATGCCACTTCATTTAATTCACCTCATTGTTTTAAATGGCTGCCGAGAAGCGCCGTGCAGCCCACAGCTCACATTCACTGAGCGTGCCTCTGCACCAAGTTCTGGGTATTATTTTATTTCATTCTCATAAGAAACACATGAGGTAGATATTTTTCCTCCCTACTTTTTATATAAGTGAATTGAGGCTTCTTATCACAATTCATTTAACCAGCTTGTTACTAAGGCACGTTTAATAGACTATTTTCCGTATTATAGACATATAGTATATTCTATATATTACAAGTATTTCGTATTATATTTATTTCTATGAGCTGCTGTAGGATGAAGACCTGATTCATCCAGTCCACACACACTTTTGAGAGTTTGCCATGTGCCAGGCAATGTTCTAGGTGCTAAAAGCACAGTGGCGAGGACAGATAGGAACCCTGCCTTGAAAGCATGTCACGCTAGTGGGCACAGACAACAAGCAGGCAGGCATGTATCATGATGTGAGGTAGTGACAGATGCTAAGAGAGCAACAAAGTTGCGGGAGGGGGTAGGGAATGGAAGGGGGGTTACTTCAGAGCCGGTGGTCGGGGAAGGCGTCTCTGATGAAAAACCTGAATGAAGTGAGGGAGAGAACATTCTAGACCAGGGGTCTGTCAGCTTGAATTGAAATTCAAAAAAAAAGAAAATCATTCTTGCGGGGACGTGTTGGTGCGGGTATGATATATTTATTAAATAATACACAGTAGAGTGTGGGCTTAGTAAGGCAACGTGGTTTTCACCTGACTGACCAAGGGTTCCAGGCAACAAAAGAGGTTAAGAACCCCTGCTCGAGAGAAACAACAGCACATGCAAGGCCCCGAGATGGAAATGTCACCCGGCAAGTGCAGGGTAAGAAGAGGGTACCAAGGATGATGCCAAGGGGTCTGTGCCCAAATGGTAAGTGGCCGGACCATTTTCTCAGAGGGAGGAGAAGGAGGAAATGGTGGGAGAAGGGAAGCCCAGCTGTGGACGAGGTTTGCTGTGTCTATGACACACCGGAGGGCAGGTGTTTCAGAAGGAGACTGGAGCGCAGAGAGGTGAGGCTGGAGACCGAGTTTGGGCATCGTCAGCCCATATATGAGATGTTTAAAGATATTGGACAGTGTGAGCCTGAGGACACTGGGGGAGTGAGGGAGGCAGAGAAGAGCAGAATTTCTGAGTCAAAGAAATATTAAAATTAAATATTGTCAAGTTGCTCTTGAAAACGTTTTGCCAACTTAAACTTACCAATAATAGCCAAGGAGAACCCAGGCAGATCTCCCAAATCCATGCATGAAAAATAAGCTATTGTTTCTGTTTAAATTCGTATTTACCTAATTGCAAATAAAAGTGAGCATATGTCCAATATTTGATTGGCCCTTTGCATGTTTCTCTCTTGTGAACTGCCCTCCAAGGCCTTTGCCTATCGTTGATTTATAAGATTATTGGTTTATAAGATTTATTAATATATAGATTTTAACGATTTATAAGCAATCTTAGAATATTAGTATTTAACAATTAGTCTTTTATTATATGCTTCCCAGTTTAAATTTTTCCCTTGATTTTTAAAAATTATTTTCTCCCCTTCCTCCATTGTTTTCCTGCTCGCTGTCTGCTCTCTGTGTCCATTCACTCTGTGTTCTTCTGTGTCTGCTTGTCTTCTCTTCAGGTGGCCCTGGGAACTGATTCTGGGAACTTCTGGAGTGGGAGAGAAGCACTCAATCTGTTGTGCCACCTCAGCTCCTTCGTCTGCTGCATCTCTTATTGTCTCTCCTCTGTGTCTCTTTTTGTTGCATCGCCTCGCTGCACCAGCTCTCCCTGTGGCCAGCACTCCTGCACAGGGCAGCACTCCTGAGCGGGTCAGTTGGCCTTCCCCAGGAGGCCGCTGGGAATTGAACTTTGGACCTCCCATATGGTAGATGGGAGCCCAATTGCTTGAGCCACCTCTGCTTCCTTCTCTTGACTTTTAAAATTGTTCTTTCCAGTTCAGAAGATTAAAAATTATAGATAATCGATTTTAATATGTTTTCCTTCATAGCTTGAGTTTTCTTTAGTACTTGGAAACATATCATCTAAGAGGACAATAAGATGCTTTTGGGTTTTCTTACCATACTTGTAAAGTTTCCAGCGTATCTTTGGTGGCAGAACTGCTGAGAAAACAAATCCATTGAACTACTTTTCCAACTCATTTTACAACAGCCGCTGCTGGTAAAGCAGTAGAGGAAACGAGAAGCCCAGCTGTCTGGCGCCTACTAGATGCTTAACAAATCATTCCTGAAGAACCGTATAGTGACTGCGAGATGCTGGCCTTTGTCTCAGACAAGCAGGGATAGAGCGATTCCTTACATTGCCAAGGACTTTCCAGATGTTATCACTCGTACAACCCAGGCTTTCCTGCAGTAGAAACAGACCGTGCACGCGGCCGGGGTGGCTTGGTCAGCTGTCCAGAGCCAGATGACAGCTTTATGGAGGAAAAGTCTTGCGGAAGTCGCTGTAGCCATTCCCCCTTAGATTACCAGGATTTACTTAGTGACTGGAGAATTTTGAACAGTGGCAGTTTCTACTCAGAAGCTCTCTTTGGAGAAAGATTTGTTGCTTTAAGCAAACTACATTGTAAGCAAAACATTTTGTCATGCAAACTGGGAGCTGGGTGTCGCTGTGGTTTCCAGGCCTTTTCTTGTCACTTTCTGCCATCTACCGGCCATAGTACGAATTACCCCTGAATTTCTTCAGACGATGCCTGTGAAGAAGCAGACTTTATAATACATGTACCTTCTCAAAAGGAAATGTAGTTTCCCAGATAAATTGTACTGCAACTCACCAGGGTCCGAAATTTGGTTCTTTCAAAATCATAGTTCTAAGGGCACTGAATTATCTGGTCAATGACATTATTTTTGTTGTTGTTAGTTTGAAAGTCGTTCTTTGAAAAAAAAAAAAAAAGAAAGTCGTTCTCTGAACTCCGGCTACCTGAGTTTAAATCTTGGCTCATCATCAGGGTGATCCTTGGGCAAGAAACACAACTGCTCGGTGCCTCAGTTTCCTCATTTGTAACATGAGATGATGCTAGATCTTGCCTCTAGGGTTTTGGCTAGGATTGCTTGAGTTCTCACATGTGAAGCACATAGAACAGTACCTGATACCCAGCAAGTGCTAAAGGTTATTGGTTATTTGCCTGAAATCCATGTAAGAGTTTGGGCAGGCATTATTTCAGAAAACAGACTATTCCATACATTAGTTATTATTTATAATCTAGTCCCAATATTTGTCTAGCAATGTTGTTTCCAAACTACTTTCATTTTAATTCTTCAGGCTCAGCTCAAAAAGCAGCAGCCTCGGTCTAGAGCCTGCCTTTCCACCTTCTGCTGGAATAATCCATCTTCTCCCTGAACTACCACAGTACAGTGTCAGAACCCCTCTTGGACTCTGTCTTGGTTTGATTATTTTCACATTGGACAATCATCTGGGTACCTGTCTTTGGGTTTCTGAGAGTTAGAAGCAATCTGATTCATCATTGTGCTTATCACATTTTTCTCGCAATATGAATTTGTCAACAACTCAATAAAAATTTGTTGAAATAATGAATAATCTCATTGGACCCCCTCCCCAGGAGTCCTGAATCAGGTGTGAATTATGTCCATTATATAGATGGGGAATTGAGAGACTTGCCCAAATTTTAAATGGCATTGTAGAGTTGGGTCCGTGATTCAAGGCTTGTGGCTTGGTAACATGCTAAGAGTATACATGAAGCAAAATAAAGGGAACGAGATAGAGGAACAAGGCTCACCCCTCCCCAAATGCCACAGCTGAGGACTAATTTCGGTGTGCCTAGGAAGAAGAGTCCACATCTGAAGCGGATTTTCTGACTTTTGTGCCACGACCCACTGAACTGCCTTCTTGTAGCCTGATGCCAAGTTCCTCACTTCTGCTGTCCCATCATTGACTGTCAGTCTTCCTTATCCTCAAATGATTCATGCTTTGGGTCTAGATGTCAAAATATTTATTCCTCAAATTCACTTGTACTTGTTGTGGGGCCACAGGGTTTCATAAGAACAGACTTTTTACCTTTTACCAGATACAAAGATTCCGTGAAAGCCTGGGACCTCCTGGGTGTCTCCACTTAGCTAGTCTCCATTATGATTTTTTTTTTTTTGGTAAAGATTAATTAATTTTTTCCCAGCCTCATTGTTTATGCTCGCTGCCTGCTCTCTGTGTCCGTTTGCTGTGTGCCCTCTGTGTCTGCTCGTCTTCTCTTTAGGAGGCACTGGGAACTGAGCCTGGGACCTCCCATGTGGGAGAGAGGTGCTCAGTCGGTTGAGCCACCTCAGCTCCCTTCCATTACGTTTTCATACTTTACTCCTGCAGGCCATGGTCAAATGAGTCACTCTCCACGACTTTCGACAGTCGTTCGACAAATGCTGATTGAGCACCTCCATGGGCCAGCCGCTGTGCTGGGAGTCCAGTGAAGACAGGGGCCTAACCCACTTGCTCACAACCAGGTGGAAAGCCACCTGTGCCTATGAGCAAGCAGGCAAGCCTTATCATTACATTGGGAAGGTTTGATAGAAGCTAGGCTTGTTGTGTAAGTGCATCATATGGATGTCCTTGGAGAACCCAATTAAAATCTTTTTTTGAGTAGACCTCTCTGGGTGCTTTCAGACATATGGGAGCTGGTTGCCAGGGAATCTTTCCCCTTTACTAGTCTTCCTGTCTTTAGGTTTCACTCTTACATCCTGTTATAGGAGGTGACTAAGTATCAAAGAAAGATCACTCTTTTTTATACACCCAGCTCCTGGCTGGCCCTTACCCCAAGGAGAAGGCTCCCAGCTGAGATGAAACACATTGCCTCTTTGCAGTTTAAGTTCAAAGTAGCACCTGTCCCATGTGCCAGACGTCCTTCCTCGCTTGTAGGGAGATGGGACCTGATAGCAAGGAGACTGAAAGGATGGTGGAGGTAGAGCAGGACAGGGCCAAACCGAGGAGACACTCGTGTGCATCTTGGAGAAATTAGCCCACCCACCCCTAGGATGCCATAGCCATGGGGGCTATGTAGGACACTGTCAACCCAGCCCACAGTTGCCGTAAATGTTAGCAGAAGATGGCTCCGGCTAAGGGCATGGGGCAGATAGGACAGAGAACGTGCAGGGTTTCCTTCTGTGTCCTCCCGCCCCCACCCCCCCGCCCAACCTAAACAGATTCTGACCTACCTCTACCCCAACTCGGATTTTCTGTAGCCCATCCAAGCAAATGAGATCAGACAGGGCACAAGGTCAGACCAAGGGTGTATGATAATAACCCCCTGCTCCCACTTCCCGTCTACAGGAGTTCTGTGATTCTGACCAGGCTAGCAAAGAGAGCGGGCAATGAACGAAGAGTGTCCGAGATCACAATACCCCAGTGTCCTGGATCGTGCTGAATTGGCAAAGGCCAGGATAACGTAAGTCGTCTGCTCTCAGCAGAGCTGAAAAAGAAGTGGTTCTTATTTTGCATGTATCTGAGAGTGACTGTCCAGTTCATACCTCCTGCAAGTACTGTATTCTATGCCACATAAAGGACACAACGGTGATAGAGGTGGCCATGGGGCGGAGTGGAGCCCACACTGCCGTTAAGGCCGCCAGATGCAGGGGTCTGAGATGTCACTATTGACTTTGTAGCCACAGGCAATCTCTCTGAGTTTGTTTCCTTGTCTGAAAAATGGAGTGACAATCTATTCCTTTCAGAATTATTGTAAGGATTAAAGATCATGGCTATAAAGCATGGAGCAGCGTTATTAGCGATGGTTATTATTATGGAGAACATGTTGCGCTGCCCTGCCCGAGAGACTGGCAGTCTAGTTGGGAATGCTGAGCCAGGATAACAATAATCTCAATCATGTGGTCTGTGGCAGAAGCCTTTGCACCCCTGACAGGTTGGAAGTAGGAAGGGAAGCATCCCACCAAATTCTGTTGCACCTGCTCAGTTTTGTTCAACACGTGTGTATTAAACATCTGCCGTGAGTACAGGCAGGTGCGTAGGTTCTGGAGCCAGAAAGAACTGGGTTTGAATCCCATCTCTGGCGCTTACTAGAGGGGGATCTTCGGGCAGTTACTTGACATACTTTCTGTTATTGAGTTTCCTTATCTGTAGAATGAGGTCGTTATGAGTATCTGCCTCATAGGTTGCTGTGAGGAATACATGAACTAATGTACATAAAGGATTTAGCAAAGTCCTGGCACACTGAAAGTACTCAATAAATTACAGTTGCTATCATCATCATCACCATCAGTCTTTCGACTTAGTATCAGGGACTCAAAAATGAATATGACACATTTCCTGTCTTCAGCACCTTACAGCTCAACACATCCCAGGACTGTTTCTGGTCTTTGAAGTCTTTGGCAGGTAATCCAGAAGGGAAGTGACCTATTTTTCTAGAAAGGGAGAACAATTTGCTTGGGAAATTCATAATCCTTTGACCTAGAAGAGGGCATTTGCTTCCACCTAACCACGCACTTGGGGAATACACTTTCCTAGAGACTCTATGAGGAGGCTTCACATTACTAGGCTTGTTAGTTTTTACAGAACTGAAACTCGGTCTTTATAATTAACTATAGACAAAGAAATGAGGACTCCCAATTTGCTACATCCTTTAATGTGGATTTATGCGTAGCTATGCTTTATATCATCCAGGTTATAGAAAGATCCATAAAATAAAATATGATTGCATAGGGACCACCTAGTTGGGGAAGTAGCCTTTTGACCATTAAAACGGTATAAAAATCATCAAGTATGCTTCAGAAAAAGGCATTTCTATTATTTGAAATCAAAATAAGTGCTTTCTTCCTTGGCTTACAGGGAAAAATGAAACAACCCTGTATGTTATGCATGATTGTTTTGTAAACTCTCAACTTCTCTAATTAAAAAACAAAACAAAATGAAACAAAATGTGAATGCCTATCGAGCTTCCTTTTATCCAAGAATTTTGAATGGCGAAGTGCCACTCTTCTCAGAGGTAGGAGACTTGAGAGTTTCCTTTGGTATTGTGGTGTTTAGCTCATTTAGCAGAAGGATGAACAGAACATGGAACAGTTAAAAGAGAACTCCCGTCAAATGCAGGCGATGCAGAGTTCTCCTAAGAACTTTTTAAAAGCTGTCCCCAAACCATCTCTAACATGTCAGCATCCACTAAGAAGGACATCTGTGTATTTTTAGATAGAAAAGTTCTGTCTCCTTGTCATTTTGTAGAAAATGCTTTTCTCCCCTTCATTGCACCTTCTGGTATCCCAGAAGAGAAAGGAGCTACCTGGTGAATAAAGATAAGCCATGCTTATTAGGAGAGATTTGCAGGGAAGAGCCTGCTTAAAAATGGATAAGGAGCTAATTGTGTTCCTCTGGCTTTAAAGCCGGGGCTCATTTTCCTCCCCCAGGACAGGGCAGCCCGCGAGGAGCTGAACAAATCTGCCTGCCAGGCCGCTGCGGACCTGTTGTTCACACGTTGAAGCCTCCCTCCACTGAGGCCTTTTGAAGTTGCTGAGTTGTCCTGACAGTAGACCCCTTCCCTGAAGGACTGCTGCTCTGCCAAGGAAGTAAGAGGCCACCGTTTTTAGATTGCCCCTTGGAATACAAGGGAGGGCCGTGCTGCGGCCCTGGTACCAGGCTCAGGTCTAACGGGGCCCTTGGGGGCCACGCTGAGGAGCTGATTCTGTGTGTTTCACCAAGGGGGCACTCCGCGTTGTTAGTCAGAACTGGGGACACATAGGGTCCTTTTACAAGAGCTCTCTGAAGGATCTGGTAAACTGTTGGACGCGGAAATGGTGGATGGTGGTGGAGGCCATGTCTACGTGATGTCTAACCTGTGGTTAATACTGAGTTCGGTCAGCTCTCCTGATGTTTCCAAATACATAGACATTTGCCACCGGAAAGACAGATCCACCTTTTAAAAAATATTTACTTTTTATTTATTTTTGAAAGATACATAGATTACATAAAATGTTACATTAAAACAATATAAGGTGGGAAACGGACTTTGGCCCAGTGGTTAGGGCGTCCGTCTACCATATGGGAGGTCCGCGGTTCAAACCCCGGGCCTCCTTGACCCGTGTGGAGCTGGCCATGCGCAGTGCTGATGCGCGCAAGGGGTGCCCTGCCACACAGGGTGTCCCCCACGTGGGGGAGCCCCACGCGCAAGGAGTGCGCCCGTGAGGAAAGCCACCCAGCGTGAAAAGAAAGAGCAGCCTGCCCAGGAATGGCGCCGCCCACACTTCCAGAGCCGCTGACGACAACAGAAGCGGACAAAGAAACAAGACGCAGCAAATAGACACCAAGAACAGACAACCAGGGGAGGGGGGGAAATTAAATAAATAAATAAATAAATCTTTAAAAAAAAAAAAAAAAAAAAGAAGGTGTCTTGAGATTTAAAAAAAAAAAAAAAAAAAAAAAAAAAATAAAACAATATAAGGGATTCCCACATGCCCTACTCCCCACACCTCCCACTTTCCCCACATCAACAACTTCTTTCATTAGTGTGGTATATATATTGCAATTGATGAACACATTTTGGAGCATTGCCACACAGCATGGATTATAGTTTACACTGTCTCTCACTCCATTCTGTAGGTTATGGCAGGATATATAATGTCTTGTGTCTGTCTTTGCAATGTCATTCAGGACAACTTCAAATCCCAAAAGTGCTCCCCTATTGCACTCCTTCCTCCCTCTCCCTGCCCACAGCAACTCCACTCTCTCCATATCAGCCACTGTCTCCATATTAATGATATAATTTCTTCCATTGCTAGAATCACAATAAGTCCATAGCAGAATACCAGTAAATCTAGTCCATATCTTATTCCCCAATCCTGAGGATTCTGGGATGGCAATGCCCACTCCACCCCTAACCAAGAGGGGGCTCTGATCCCATATGGTTGACAGATGACATTCTCTTCCTTGCAGTTGTAGACTCTCTAGTTTCCTTGGTATGGTAGTTGTCCATCCTCACCTCCTTGTTAGCTGTCCTGGGTGAATCCAATGAACTGGAGAGTAGGTGTGGCAACTCTACTGAGGCTCAGGGCCCAGGTAGCACATGGACAGCTCAGAGATTCAAGTCTCTTGGACATATACCTACCAACTCCAGTGCCAACTATAGGTTAAACAAAAGGGACAGAGGAGGCATATGTAGAGAAGTCACATCTGAGTCCACCTCTGTCACACTTGGGAGCACAAATTCCAAAGTAGGGCTCACTGGCAAGGCACCAACTCAGGAGCTATCTGCCATGACCATATGACCTGGAAGTCTCTGTAGCCCTCCGGAGCCCCACTATTTGGGGTATTATCTACTTTGGCTGTCTATGAGATTCTGCTGAGACATGCATAAGCATTATCTCTCTGATGACCTCCTGACTCATTTTGAATTTTCTTAGCCATATAAACTCATTTGTCTTTACCATTTCTCCCATTTATTCAAGGTCTTTTTCCAGTTACATCACCAGCTGGTGCTTGGTAGTAATCCCTCGGTGCCAGGGAGGCTTATCCCTGGGAGCCATGTCCCACACTGGGGGAAGGTAATGCTGAGTTTGGCTTAGAAGGTGGCCACATTTGAGCAACATGGAGGAAAAGTCACCTTTTGGCTGAATGTGGCAGTTTTCATCCAATTGTTCTGGAGAAAGTGGTCTGTTCAATCACATTTGCTCTTAGATGTGAAGAGCAGATCTAAGCCAAAAGACAAAGGCATCCAAGCTTCTCACCCTAATGTGTTTGTCTGCTGCTTCCCCTCTAGCCCCATCCCAGCCTGTGGGAAGGAAATGGGGGAGCAATGATCTGAGTGGCACTGAGTTGGTTCTTTGTCAGCATATGAGCTAAGCTTATCCTGATAGTGCCAACTCTATGGGATTCCCAGAAAATAAAAGCAAGGGACAAAGCACCAGGAAAATGACCTTGTCCACTTTTAAGCTTGGCCTGTTTCTCAAACACTGACTTACTGTGAGTTGACCTGGGAGGGAAGGGAAGGCATGTTTGGAAAGGAGTGAAGTCTAGAAATGTGTATTCCTTACAGGCCCTAAATTGTACTTTCAGGCTGCCTTCAGAGGTGCAATAGAAGTGTGTGTGGCTGAATCCTCAAGCAGTGTCAGATAGGAGAGCACAAAGACTACAGTTAGTTGGAGAGTAATTGTCACCCCAAGCCTCCCACCCCATTCAAGAGTTTTTGGCCTAAGGGTTTTCAAATATCACTTGGCTATTTGGTTATTTCTGAAGAGAGAAGAATAGATGTGAACTGAATGCTACTGAGATATTTAGATTTCAACCATGTTTTTAGTTTCTTGAAATGTAGAAATTTAGTTTTCAAGGTTACCAATTCCATCTCTCCCTGGCATTTTCTCCTTTTTTTTTTTTTCTTAAAAATTTTTTTTTTCTTTACTTTCTGGCATTTTCTTTTCAGACTTCCTTTGCAGAAATAGACCCCAAATACTTTTGGAATAACTCTGCATCTTTAGAATAACCGCAGTCAGAGGTGGATTTAGCATGAAATGTATGCTTTAGGGGCTTCTCACTTTCACAGGCTGCTCCCAGGGCCCTGGGAATGGGCCTAGCAGTGTGTTCACAAGTTCACGTTTTTGTTAAATTTGCAAAAGTAACATCTTTTAATGTAATTTTTCTTAAAGAAGTCCACACTAATTAAATAAGATTTAGTTTCCTGAGCAAAGTCTTATAGCATGGTGAATAGTTTCATACAGGCTGTTAGTCTCCATCTTAATAAAGGAATAATAAATAAGGTTAATTTAGAATAATTTAGAGGAGGGATTTTGAGGCAGTTGCCATTATCCTCTCAAAATGCAAAGCACCATTTATTCTCCTCTGATTTGTCTTTAGGAAAATAGCTGCAGATGATAAAGAGTTCCTGGACGGTTTCACAAAGCTAAATAAAGGGGAAGAGAATAATACATCATATTACATGATAGGAAAGGCTGCCTCCTTGTCCTTTGGTGGAACCTCAGCCTCTGAGGACAAAGGGACTGCAGGCATGTCATCTGAGTCCTTTCTTCAGACTGCCAGAAATGAGGGGAATGCTTGAAATGACTTAGGGGCCTTCGTATTTCCTTCACTCCTTTAACTGCCCACTTTGGGTAGCAAAGTTTGGAATTAGCCATTTCCTATGCTTGGTTATGGTGAATAGAGTGGTTCCAGAGGATCAGGGAGCAAAGAGGGTCCCTAGGACATCTGAGGGCTCAGCAGAGGGCTTGGCAAGGTCGTCGAGACTCTGGCCCTCATACCTACACCATCACCAGGCAAGCTGGATAAAGCGGGAAGAGAAGCAGCGCATATGAACTGCCCAGGTTTAGGGAGCGGGGTCCTTCTACCCCTGTGTACCCTATCCGAAATGCATTCAGTGACCCCTTCTCATTCCCCTTTGCCTCTCGCTGCATTTTACATTAATCCAATAAGCCGTGGGGCTGGAGCATTTTAACTTCTGTTCTCTGACCGCCGAGGGAGTTTGCCGGGTAGCATACTTGGAGGCTATTTATTGTATCAAGGTAATTTCCCACATGACAGTATTAGTCAGAGTTATTTGACTGTTGCAATAACTCTCAAATGTAAGAGATTTAACAATGATTTTTCCCCCCTCAAGTAATCCATTGTGAATGTTCCTTGCCCGTCACCTTTCCTGGGCAGCTCTCCTCAAATCTCTGGCATGGCGATGCAGGAACCCGCCATCTTGTGGCCGCACCCTCTTAGAAATCTTTGGAATCCTCTGTTAGATGGACAGGTGGTACATGTGGGAGGGTTTTATGGGCCAGAGCTGCATGCCCTGAGCATCAATTCCACTCACATTATATTGGTCAAAACTAAGTCACGTGGCCTTGGCCAAGTGCAAGGGAGGCTGGGAAATGTAGGCCAGCTCTGTGGCCAGGAGAAGGGGAACTGCTTGTGAACAATCAGCCAGTCTCTGCTAGAGAGTGACTACACACCAATACAGATCATGAAGGGGGGCTGTGGAACCTTCATTCCTCAAAATCGGCCTTGCAAGATTTTTCTCTTTCTTTATCTTGAGGCAAGGCAGTTGAAGGTGATGACTTCTGAAGCCAATTAAAAATGGTGCAAATAATCAGAGCTCATTTTAGAAAAATTAGAAAATACAGATTCAGGTGACCACTTGATAGATAATATGGTGTAATATATTGGTACAATTATGCTTGAATCTAAGATGCATGCATGTAGCTTGATCTTTAAAGATAATTTGATTCATAGAATACTTTGAACAAAGAATTAAGTAGAATTTTAGAACTGTAAGAAACCTGGGAACTTGTTTATTCCAAAGCCTTAGTAGATGATGAAACTTAAAGGAAAGAAAGGGAAGATACATTTCCTGAGCCCCTACAACCCTGTGAGGAGGATCTGCTGTGCTCATGGAGAGGCGTGATGACTTGACTTACTGGAGATCACACAGCTAGTGGCAGAAGTGAGACTGGGACACAGAGCTTCAAATTGCCTAGTCCATGTGCTCTTCACATATGTTTAATTAACCTCCTTTCTCCACCCCCACCCCACACCACATGTATACATCCACGTGCCTCTTCCCAGCCCTTCATGTGAGCTTAATTTACAGTCCACTGAAATGGGGGGAAGACATGATTAATGCCCATTCTTCTCAAGATGTGAGGCTAGCAAGTCTGTGGCGTTATATCTGCAATAGCATCATTTTCCCGGCTTATATACTCGTTTGCAAACCGTGCCAAAATATTTTACCTGGTGGGCACCAGGTTCCAAGAGACACGAGATATTCTTTTCATTGGTCTGGAAAAGAGCAAGTTGCAGAAGCTGACTTCAGAATGACCCATTGTTCCGAGCCTAACAGGTGCAGGTCTCCACGCTCAGGGCCTGATCCCATTACCGCTGGCGTTGCATGGATCGCTGACCTCGAAAGGGGCTGCACACACATCAGTGTGGGATCCGTGCTTTAGGAACCACGTGTGCTAATCTGAATGGATATTTAGAGCTGTGAATGGCATTTAACAGGCGTCCCTCCATTCTTTCATGCTCATTGACGAATCTCAGCCCTTCTTCTCCTGCTCATTAGAACTGACACTTCCCAGGCCAGAAGGATGGCCAGCGTGAGCCAAAGAGGTGAGATCTTCATCCTGAAGGAGAGGGCACACTTTGGGGCCACCTGGGGATGAAAAATGCACCTGGGAGTTGGAACTTGTGATTGCAACTATATTACAAGCACACAGTTATGTGGAATATCTTAAAGATACCTCTTCATAAAATTTAGATGACCCAGTCAAGTCACTTTGTAGTAGCCTATTTGGAAAAAAAAAAGAGTGTTTCAGCTCTTAAGCCTATAGCACATTTCCCATTCCTGATTTATCAGATGAGCAGGCATTTTCTGACTGACTCTGGCTTACTTCTCTTGGTTTTGATTTATTTACCACATTTAGTGTGTCGTTTGCATTTGTGTACCTGGTGATTATATTTATCTTTGATCAATTTTCTGAAATTAAAATATAAAAAGGGACACTACAAATGCTTTAGCAGTCCAACTGAATTTGGAGGGTAGGTGGCCTGTGTGACTGTTTCACAGAGCAAGTTTATTTGCCACGGGTGCAAATTACCCATTTGCCACTCTGGAATCCCCTGGGTTTAGTTAGTGGCCTAATTGGTTTTCTACTGATGGGTTGAAGGCAATAGCACCATATAGAAACACAAAGAACCTGTGACTAAAGAGGCCAAATAGAAATGATGGTCCAGGTTTTGGTTATCCAGCGAGACCATCTATTCTGAGTAGAGTAGATGCAGTCTACAACTGTTGAAGTGATTATAAGGAACCAGGTCCTTGGGGAGAATATTGTTTCTATATTTTCAGGGATGTTCAAACTGATCTTTTCAAAAAGCAACTTTCTGGAAAATTTTCTATTATTTTGAAGAAGCGGCACTATGGCTTGGATTTGATAACTATCATATTAATCATTTCGTTCAGCAAACTCTTCAACACCTCCTTTGTGCAAGGTGTTGGAACACAAACGTGAGTGAGACATGATCCCTCAAGGGACTCACAAGAGCAGAGGAGCCAAATATCTAAGTGCCCCGTGGTGTGTAAGGGTTGTGGTTGGCATGTATTTGAACTGCCAGGGCAGTGGGGAGAAGGGATAATAAATTTTGCCAGGGAAAGTCCAAGAAAGGATCACAGAGAAGGCTTGATGAGAATTGTCCAGGGAGGGGGGGGGAAGGACAGTCTAAGGAGAGGAAGCAATGTGTGTACAGAGGGACAGAGGAGTGGTGAGAGACTGCTCAGAGAAGAGCCAGGTCTTGAGAGCTATAGCAAGAAGTCCATATGGATGTGGATGTGGCACTACAATACATAAATGTAGAAAAGCCCAAGAAGGGCAGACACTTCTGTCCACGTGCTCCGGTGCAAGGGAAATGTTACTTATTCTTTCATTTGTTGTGAGGGTTGGGTTCACGTGTCGCCTTGGCCAGGTAATGGTGCCCAGTTGTTTGGTCAAGCAAGCACTGGTCTAATTGTTACTGTAAAGACATTTTGTGGACTTAAATCATCAATGAGTTGATCAGTCTAATGCTGATTATACCTATCATCACCTGGGGAGATTGCCCTCAGCAATGAGATGCATTTCATCCAATCCAGTGAAGGCCTTAAAAGGAGAAGTGATCTCAGCAGTCAGGGAGAGAATTTCCATCTCTACTTCAGACAGCCAGCATCTCCTGGGGACCTCGTCGAGGCCCTTCATCAGAGCCCCTGGCCTGCAGCCTGCCCTACGGAATTTAGACTTGTGCATCCTCATGGTTGTGTAAGACAATTTTATAAAATCTCATAATACTTACAGATATCTCCTGTTCGTTCTGTTTCCCTAGTGAACCCTGACAAATACCTTAGTTCATTTATGTTCTTTAAAGCTCTTTTCTTTTTTTTCCAGGTACTGGGGCCTGGGGATTGAACCTGGCACCTCGTATGTGGGACGTTGGCACTCAACCACTGGGCCACATCGACTCCCCTGAATTGGTATTTTCCTTTTTTTAAAGATTTATTTATTTATTTATTTTTCTCCTCCCCCCCCCCCCCCCCCCCCGCCCCGGTTGTCTGTTCTCTGTGTCTATTTGCTGTGTCTTCTTTGTCTGCTTCTGTTGTTGTCAGTGGCACGGGAATCTGTGTTTCTTTTTATTGTGTCATCTTGTTGTGTCAGCTCTCCATGTGTCAGCAGGCTGCACTTTCTTTCACACTGGGCAGGTCTCCTTCCGGGATGCACTCCTTGCGTGTGGGGCTCCCCTACGCGGGGGACACCCCGGCGTGGCAGGGCACTCCTTGCACGCATCGGCACTGCGCATGGGCCAGTTGCACGCGGGTCAAGGAGGCCCAGGGTTTGAACCGCGGACCTCCCATGTGGTAGGCGGACGCCCTAACCACTGGGCCAAGTCCGCTTCCCAGTGTTTTCCTTTGTTTTGCTTGTTGTTTGTTTTTAGGAGGCACGGGGAACTGAACCGGAGACCTCCCATGTGGGAAGCAGGTGCCCCCCCTCTGGGGCCACATTTACTCCCTAAAGCTCTCATTCTTTATTTCCTCAGTTCAGGTTTCTGTTCCTCTTCTCCTCAGGGTTGCCCTGAGGGTCAGGGACTTCGGCAGACATTGGTGGGGGTGGAAGCTGGGGGCAGTAAGCCTAGGCTGTCAACGCTCTAAGCTGACGAGACAGCCCTGCCTGGCCGGTGTCAGCAGCTCCCGATGCCTGCTGCAAGCTCGAGCTTGGAAGGCAGTTGCCCTGCTGCCAGGGTCAACCGAATCCTCGGCACCAGGAGGCTGTCTCAGGCCTGCCTAGCTTAATCGCCTCCACATTTGCTTCTCTGAGCTCCAGATGCCCACCTGGTGCTCTATTTGGACAGCAAAGCATGAGCCCTTCTGATCCAGATCCTAAAAACTTATCAGGGAGGGTCTGTCTCCCCTCTCCCTCCCCTGCTGGGAAGGTCAGAACAGCCCCCCATGCCCCTTTCTCAAGGACCACCAGCCTCCAAGCTCTCATTACCTCCTTTCCTATGCTCTTCCCAGCCAGGGATAGCTTTTGCAGTCTTAAGAGTGTGGAATGGGAGAATGGCGGCAGTGGTGGAGAAGCTGTACTCTTAATTATCATGTGTTTTTAAAAAAATTCTTTGTGGAGGCTGCGTGTTCTTTTCGTCCAAAGATCAGGTTTTTGAAACTATAAAGCCAATAGCAGATTCTTTCTTCCCCTGCTTTCCGTCTTGTAATCCCTTTCCTGAGATAAAGGATCCAGAAAGGTCTAGCTGCACCTCTGAGCATTCATTCTAGAACAAGTACAAGGGCAGTAGGCCCGGCTTCCTAAGGTGCTGACTTAATCCAACTGGAGGAGACAATTGGTATTGTCTGAAAAGCTCCCCGGGAGGTTCTAATGAATAGTCAGGAAGAAGATCTAGTCGTGCATCAGGGTGATGAAACCGAGGTCCAAATTATTAAAGAGAATGCAGGAAAAACATCAGCTAATATTGCAGCATATTATCCAGGCCTGGCACGGCAGTACTCCCTCTGGAAGAATCGAAGATGCCCTGTGATGGAGTTTTGGTTTTCTCAATGAAAGAAAAATAAACTGATATTTATCGAAGGCCTACCCTGTGCTAAATACTATGCTTTAGATATTTATCTAATTTCAGCCTGAGATTAAGCCGGTAAGGTACATCTTATCTACTCTCTATTTTTCAGATGGGGAAATAGAGCTCAGTGAAGTTACATAAATTTCTCAAGATCGTTGAGATTATAACCCAGTCTGTCTGCTTCAAAACCCTAGTTGTTTTCACTAAAGAGTGTTGCCTCCCAAAGTGACCTGAGACAGCAAATTAATTGAATAAATCGGGGAACAGTTTTGCCAACAGAATAGTTGAAGGGCAAAAAGGTTGCCGCTTAATATATCCCTGTGCATTTGTTCTAAGTAAATAGATATAATTATTTACTCAGTAATCAGTTTTTATCATTACTTTCAGCATTTTTCTATATAAGTAGAATATAATGTCACAGTCAGAGCAAAGGTAGAGAACCAAACTCCTCCATACAAAGTAGCCTGGCCACTACTCTGAATCATGGATTACATGATGTTTGCTTTCTTTCCTTGGCAAAGAAGACATTTATTTTACTTTCACCTGTATGTTTCTTCAATCCCCCTTCACAATGGTTATCAGCAATATTCAGAAAAAATTTGCTACTCATTGCCTTAACTGTGACCGTTCTTTTCTTGCTTTCTCCTTACTGTTTGGGACACATGCCTCCCCATGCCTCCTGTCTTGACTTTTCCTTCTTCAGATGAGGGAAGGCAGAGCCCGTCTTCTCAACATGCTGCTGAATAATTGACTTGCTCAGAGATCTCCCTTCATTTTAGAAAATGGTACTTACAGGGGGTACCCAAAAATCAGAATACATTCAAACCGTGGTTTTGCCTCCACTGGCTATTGTGTATTTAGTTTTCTTAGCAATCCAGGTCCCAGCAGAGCACCTGGCATAGCTCAATAAATGTTGACTCTAATGTGGTCTTCATGTGTTAAAAGAGCGCGGGATAAGCCAGGTACATTGAATCATCTATTGTTGAAATGCAAATGTACTTGTTATGCGTCAGGTGTCCAGAGGTATAAGATTCTGATTTGAGAGGAATGCATAATGAATCCCAAGTTCTTCTGATGTTTAGGTCGTTTCTGCACAGCCTCCCCGTCCTCGACAGGACAGTGAGCTTCCTTTGATGTTCTGCAATCTCCATATTTGTTTCATTTCCTCTTCCAGAGCCACATACTTATTTATCTTCCCTGTGTATGTTTTGGGGATGTATCTACTTAGTGAAAGAACATTTTCAATAACCTTTCTTGCTTTTATTATGTTTCTATTAGCTTTACTCTTTTATTATGCAAGTTGACCTGGGTCCCAGCAGAGAAGGAACATATAGGGTCCAGGTAAGACAGGTAGGCAGAGGAGTGGAAGCAAAATTTAGTGCCAAGGCAGGTCGGGGCATTGGAAAGGTGGAGGAATCATCCCGTGATGGAGAAGCGCTGAGGTTGGATGGTGAGAGAAGAGAGGCTGTGCCCCAGGAGCAGTGGATGTTTTTAAAAAAACGATGGAGAAGGAGAGAGATGACCTCAGGGTGAAAAGATAAACGAGGTGGTTCATTTTAAGGAACTGGGGTTGAGAGTAACGTGAGCACTGGCTTTTCAAGTCCCAGATGAGTTCACCAAGTATGTTTAGATATGGCTTTTATTATAACCTATTACTATCTTTGGCTTTTCTCTCTTTACCAGCCCTCTCTGTTGTTCTGGTATTATGTTAGAATTCATCTGAGGGCAGAGAGGAGGGTTGAAAAAATAGTGTGACCCGAGAGGAGATTGTTTTGATAGTTTGATAGTTAGAGAGAAAGAGGCAAAGGGGACTTTGCTAACATTCTCATTAATCCGAGAGATTATTTGGAAAAAATGAAACTTCAGAAACTGCTCGAATAAAGGGAACATTTTAAACAGAACGTGCAGAATGAGAGGAGGCGGGAGGCGGGAGTCCTTGAAAGGAGCCCCTGTGCAATCTTGTCAAAGAATTACAGACCTGAAGCTTGCTTCCGGGAAGCGCCGCCTTGACTCTGTCCCTGTGGGACGCTGGTTGGAGCTCTCTAACCTGAGCCAGCGCTGGTTTTGGGCGAACCTTCTTTCTCTTCTGTTGTCCTGTCGATTTTGATGCCTGGCTCGGTGCAGTGAGCAGCTGAGGTGGCACGGCAGAAAAAAAAGATGAAGGAAAATACTAACAAGAAAATCATGTATGGAAATAGTTTCCTTCAGATTATAGTCAACCACATACAAATAATGCTACCCTACTCTCCCCAATTCCCATCTATTTGAAATTCTGGCCCAGCTCAAGTGATCTTTTTAGAAAAATTTTTCTATGACCCCAGCACAGTGTGATCCTCTCCTTCCTTCCACTGTGATAGCATTTTTCATCCTGGCCTTGTAGTAAATCATGTCTTATCCCCTTCTGGACAGAGCCTATGCCTTAACTCTTTGTCATTCACATAAATAAATAGTCTTGAACCAAACAGGCGCTGAAATGCATAGACACTGTTGAAGGAATGATTCTTTCGTGACTGTGTGGGCAAGCACCGTTCTCAGTTTGTAATGATCACCCGGTGTGTCTATACACCCGTGCGTGAACCTTCTCAAGGGCACAGCATTTGGCGGCAGTGGTGGGAGGAAGTTTAGCCTTCAGGTTCTGGAACTGCCCGCTGGGGCTTTGAGTTTTAGCTTTAACCCTTCCCAGCCTTGTGAACCTTGAGCAAGGCATTTAACCTATTATGCTTACATTTTCTCATGTATAACTGGGAATCCTAACAGCAGCTCTCATAAGGCAGCAGTCAGAGTAAAATGATAAAATACATGTAAAGCCCTTAGAACAATACCTTTCACTAGCGAGTGTATGATAAAGATCAGCTCTTGACAAACTCATCTTATTGTTACGGCCTTGCTTATACAAACTTTCATCTGTGTAAGTGCTGTCTTCAGTTCCAGAATAGAGACTTCTTGTGGGTAGGGACTGTTTCTTTCTCTTCTGTATTCTTCAAAGCACAGATTAGACTACTCATAATTACATGTTTCTTAATTGGTCGAATTCAGGTGTCACGGTGGCCCCTAACATTTTCCTAAATCCTCCCTGGTAGTAAAAGCATAAAAGTAAATGATCGTTCTGAATCCAGAAGATCCTATATTTGGCCAGGAAGGCCAGGAGTCTCTGGAACGTCCTGAGATGATGTTAAGAAATATACATAGCTATGGGCAAATCCTTTTTCAACAAATAACATTAAAAAGAAATCATGTGCTCTAGGTTCTAACCAGGCCTCTGTTTTACGGGTGCTAAATTCTAGCACAGCTAAAGAATTTGGGACATTCTTGTTTTTATTTTTTATTTCTTGTTTTCTTCATTTATTTTGAGAGTAAGAGTTGAACTTGAGTTCTGTTTCATTGCTGTGTGCTGAATTAATCTTACCTAGGACAATGTTGATTTCTAGATGGTATAGAAATTAGTCTAGAGATATTTAGTCAAACAACGTTTCAGACTATTCTAGGAGGAAAAGGAATAGAGGAGCTAGCAAGACTGTGGTATTGGAAAAATCCCTTCATCTCGTTTTCAAACATTTTGGGATTAGTGAAGCCCCACACACATATTGCTAAATACCCTTTTCCTTCAGCATGAAACCACCAAATATTTCAAGAGAAATTAAATCCCTCAGACCCCGATTCTTTTACACTTGACTCATCAGAAGCCTCTTTTGTAAGAGCAACTTGATAGCTAAGAAATCCCTGGAGCCTTTTTTCTTGAAGTAGGAGGTCACATTTTTGCCAGCACTCATTGCAACTTGAACCGCGAGCAGCTCAAGTTCAGCTTCGAGTTTGGAGCCCACAACCTTGAGTGAAGTGCTGTGCTGGGTATAGCGTTCTTCCTGCGAACTCACGCAGAGGTCCCTCTTGAAGTAGGTTGGACACGTGTTCTGGGGAAGGAGAGAACTGTTTGGCCAGTCAGGGTGTGTTCTCTGGGTCAGATCAGGGGCCAAAGGCAGCCCAAAGCAGTGGTGTTCTGGGAAAGCTGAGAACTGGAATTCCCAGGTAGTGGCACTCCCATGTGCCAACCTGGGAAAGGAGTAAAAATCCCAGGGGTTGTGGCCACGGTGAATGAGTTTTGTGAACTGAACTCTTAAGGAACTCTCCATACTGAATACGCGCTATGTGTTCATTCATTCTTTCAACAAATACCCATTCAGCAGGCACTAGGGTCAGCCACTGTACAAACACTGATAATCTGGAGGTAAGCAAGACAGACATGTCTCTTCCATCATGGGAGTTCATTCCATCAGGATATTGGAAGTTAATATTTTAATTCAATGCTTAATTAAATAATTTAATATTACTTTTTGGTAAGAGGGCTTGTTCTACAGATGACTCCAGAGGGATTGGTAAAGAGGCAACTTGTCATTTTTTCCATGAAGGGAATTAACTTGGGAAGTTCATGCAAGAACTACATGGAGTCAGGTGTTATGCATAAACGAGATCATTTTCTTTTTTTTTTCAGATGTTTGTATTTCTTTATGGTCCTTCTTTCAGTTTGGCAGAACAAAATGAGCTATGTCTATCATGTTTGCATAAGAAAACCCAAACTCTCCCAAGTCCAGGATTCAGAGAAGTCATTGCAAATATATAAACACATCTGTCCTTCTCTATTTTGATTTCGATGCCATGGGTTGAACACGTTTGAAATCAACCCCTGCCCCAAGTCCTGAGTTAGCTTCTTAATTAGACACACTGCTTTAGTTTCCTGGCTGCTAAAACAAATACCGTGCCACAGGTTGGCTTAAACAACAGGGGTTTATTGGCTCCCAGTTTTGAGACTAGGAGAAGTCCAAAATCGACATGCCATCAAGGCAGGGCTCTCTCCCAGAAGACTCTGGCATTCTGAGGCTGGCTGCTGGCAGCCCCTGGCCCTTGTCTTTCTGTCACATGGCAGTGTACATGGGGTCTCCCTTGGCCTCTGGACTCTGTTGACTGCTGGCCTCCCTGTGGCTTCTCTCTGTGTGTCTGAATTTCACTCTGCACGCAGAGGACTCCAGTAATACAATTAAGACCCGTTCTCATTCAGTTGGGCCACAGTTTAACTGAAGCCACCTCATTGAAAGGTTTGATTTACAAGTTCCTACCCACAGGAGTGGATTAAGATTAAGCACATGTTTCTCAGGGGTACACAGCTCCGAGCCACCGCAAATTCCTTGGCTCCGTCGGTTTCTCAGCACTATCTTCCCACCTCTTTTTGTATTTTCAAAGTGGGAAATTCGTAATCCCAGGGCACAAGATATATCAGCGAGAGTAGAACTGGGCTCTGGTTCCTGTGCAGCCGTGCTCTCTCTCTGATACGAGATAAATCAATCAGCATATTGAATCCAACAATTGAAGCTCGGGGGCTTCAATTTCCTGCTCTCCGCTCTGCAGGACACAATGCAACGGGCCCAGATGGAAAAGGGCTGTGAAGATGAAAACATGTCGTGCACATGCTGGCGGCCCCCGATGGAGTGAGCAGGCGCCGGGCTTGGAGCACACGGCAGTGGCTTAGGCCCTGTGGGTTGGGGACGCAGATTAGAAGATGACTCGGTTCCTACCCTCAAGATACTGACAGTCAGTGCAAACTGTTGAGATGAGGAATTAAGTGTGACGTAAGGAGTAATAGCGTGAGTCCTTATTGTGGTGCTCGTTTTGTGCTTTCAGGCGAAAGAGTTGAAAAGAGCATTATAACCTTTTTTTCCTTTTTTAACCTCCGTCTTAAGCCCTCTATATAAGGAGCTAGGAAATGTAATTCTATTTAATGTGCAATTGTGATTTATTAGAATATGAGGAGGCAAGGGTATGTGGCCCTATACCCAGGAGAGCCCTGGCACCCTCGTTTCTGTTGCAGCTGAGGAGGGACCAGGGACGCTGGCATGTGGCCTCTCTCTCTGCTGGGTCTTTGGCCTGGAACGGTGGCTTCTAGGCCCGGCCTGGAAAAAGATGAGTTCAGAAGGCCCTTTCTTCCCAAGAGGCGTTATGTTCCCGAAATGGATCAAAATCTCATTTCTTCTCTCCATCTTTCGCTAAAAGGTTCACTTGGGTTATCGGTAAATTTAACAACAACTGAGGTTCAAAGTCCTGGTAACTCCACAGGCCTCGGCTCCTTGTCCACTCTGGCCCCTTATTAATGCCCTTCAGAGGCTGGGGCTGCGACAGTAAAAAGGAGCAAAGAGACGGCGTCTGCGTCCCAACAAGGCCCTCGGGTCTGCCCCCGCGGTGCCAGGCTGCCCCCTCCTCCAGCTCGCTGTGCCGGCTCAGTGGGGGCTGAGGACGGGGCTGCGAAGGCACGGGGCACAGAGCTCCTCTGGTTCCCCTTTCCTCCAAGAAAAAATTCAGGATGCAGCCCTCCTGAAAAGGCATTTGCAGCCTCGTAAGGGCATTAACAACTCGAATAGAAAAACTCTCGCCGAAAAGTCAAAACGGATGGAAATTCTAGGCCTGCTTGTCGTTTGGTTTAAAATGCGTGCTGCTGCAAAGGCAAGTGACCTTCCTTTATTGATGAAATACCTTGAAAATGTCTTTCACAGTCTGTTGCTGCCATGCCCGACCGAGCAAATCCGGCTCACTCCCTCTGCTCCCAGGAGGAACGCCTCGGGACCACGCCGGAAAAAGCAAATGATCGATTAATGATGAAATTGGCCAACTTGCCAATAACGATAAATTGCCTTGTTCTTCCATCAGCAAGGATGCCAGCTCAGTGTGTAGCCTGTGCCTGGAGACAAAGGATGGGAGCCCTGGTCAAAATTAACATAGATAAGCTTGCCACGGCAGCACAATGACAACAATGAGTGGCTCACAGAGTCTGTCCGGTGTTGGAACAACTTAAAATGTTTTGCGTGGTCTCGTGATCAGATATTAATATTTGCAGAAGAAGTGCAATTGCAGTCATCACAATTTTGTCAGAAAAGCTTTCTCACCCTTTCATTGGAATGGAGGAGAGTGTTGTGGGTGAAAATGCAATTTTTAACAGGTATAAAATACCCTCTGAAGACAACAGAACAAGTAAAAGGCCCACCAGGAATCTGCAGTCCCTTTGGGAAAATGAAATCTGCATATGAAACAGAAGGAAAAATAAATACAAAACAACATGTCAACAAGGACAAACTGGTATACACAGTTGCTGTTTCTATTTAGTACATTTCAAATTGTGGAATTAATTGTTATTTATTTTGAGGGATATTCGTTACCTGATACAAAATTTGGGAGATTCCTAAATTACTAAATATGAAAATATCTATTCCCTGAGACCCGCCACTCAGGAAAAAGAAAAGCAGTCATTGAGCATTTTGACATAATTATTTCTGGTCTTTTAAAAAAGATTATATAAATTTGATTATATTTGTTTTTATGAGTAACTTTCCCCCGTTATTTCAAGATATTTCATGTTCAGTACAGAAAACTGAGAACTATCCATTACTCTAACCCTTAGAAATAATTAATGTTAACTTGGCTCATTATCCTACCAGCCTTTTTTCCATATAAGTACATGGAAATATGAAAGTATGTATACAAATATTATCAATATTTGCATTTTTAAAGACAAGCTTATATCAGAGGTGTCAAGCGCCTTTTTTCTTTAGCATTATTTTATGAATTATCTTATGACAATCCATCTGGAGGTACAGATTGGGTGCCTGCGATTTTCATTTAACGTGGCAGTATGAGCCCTTTGCGTTACTGTCTGTGAAAAGGCTGAAGGGATTGAAGGTAAAGCAGGGAGTTTAATTTAGGAGGGTGAGCTTTCTGGAAGAGAAGGAGGCCAGAGGTCCTGCTGCCACCTCAACCACTGAGGCCTGTCGGCTGCCCCTACATGGTGTCTTTGGCCTCGGTGGCATTTAGAGGCAGTAGGCTGGGGTCTGTTTCTACCGTATGCTCACGACAAGAGAAACTTCTCTGGGTTGTAGGGAAGTGGGTCGGCCCAGCTGTTGAAAATCAGGCTTCTTGCCTCTTGTTTGCTGGCTGAAAATGTCCTCTTGTCGGATTGTTAAAATAATGATTTCCTTCTGAAGTTCTGAACTGAGCATTGTAGACAAGAAGAGATGATACTGAGAGGAAAATGCTTCTCTGCTGCCTACTAAGATCTTATGTTTCAAGGTACACAAGAGAATTAAAAAATACTCCTTAAAATGTGACAGGATTTTTAAAAAATTCAAGCAATTAATAACAGAATCAGCATAATTTACCTCGCAAGGTGGCCAGATTCTAGAAAGTTTGAACTGTGTACTGGGACTTGATAGATCGAGACCCTGGGTTCTTTAATTAGTGATTCCTCTAATTTGATACATTTCACTAATCATCTTACCCAATAACCATAGAGGCTGCAGACAAGCTGAGATATTTGTTACAAGGTTGTTGAAAGGGAGGTGGAATAAGAAATTGTGATTGAGACCATAAAAGTTCTCTTACTTTGAAAAAACTCTACGTATACAAACTGCTCAGTGGAAAGAGATACAGGTACTAGATTTAGTATTTGGCTGTTGTTGTTTTAACTGATTTGCTGAGTGATCTTAGACAGTTGTTTAACTTTCTCTTGGGTTTCTTTTCAGTGTAATGGGTTTGATTCGTACTTTCCAGTTTATCTACTGGGACTTTTGTGAAGCTAACATTTGTAAACAGACACAGAAACACTTTGAAAATTAAAAATGCAGTGTAAAGATATTATTAGCTAGGGGCTTTTATTATACAACAGCCCTATAAAATGGATTGTAAAATGAATTAAGAATATAAAATTTGTTTTCCGTGGGGGCTTAAGAAGCTGACTAGCTCTTAGGTTTGGAAGTATGAGCAAAAGCTCTCTTTGAGATGTATATTTACATGAGCTTCTCCTAAGAAAAACTGAGCATCCTGAAGTGCTATATCACTAAAAACATACATTATTAAAAACAAAGAGTATTCTATATATAGCTTAATTTTATCTTTTCATGATCATGTATGAGTTTGCATTCAGGCATCTGGTGGCCGCTTGCTTTAGTTATCACTCCTTCTCTGGTGCCTAGCACAGAGTCTAGCACATAGTATGCAGTCAATAAATGCTTATTGAATGAATGAGTGAATAAATGAAAACTGGTATTGAGACATGGGTATTAGAATGTTAAGGAAGTAGAATCATAAGTTACTGACTTTTGTTAGAGAATCGACTATGTACCAGTTAGAGTATTAGAACTTTAGCTTCTAATACTTTAGCTTCATATGTTCTCAGGTTTACAAAAAATCCTTGCCGAAATATTCTATTAGCTACTGCATGGTAACCACTGTGCTCCCCAAAACCCACAAGTAAAACTGGAGGGGAGGGAGGAGATGGGAAGGCCGTGGACTCTCTTGTAGAATTCATACAAGCTAAGGGCACAACCCCATGCCCACCCATCCACCCATCTACCCGGCAAATACTCACATCTAGTGAAAACGAGCTCACACAACACACACACAACACACCCACCCACCCACTGCCCGTGATAAGTTGGGAAAGAACTGACCTCCTCTTGTAGTTGAAGAGAGATGTCGAGTGACTTTACTTAAGGCAACACAGCATGTTCATGGTGCCTGATGTCACGAACGGGTCAGTAGGGGGCTTGGGACTCTGACCTGGGCAGAAGCCCAGGAGCTGGGACTGGAGGTGTGAGTGGACAGGAGTGATGTGAGGCTCGGACCGGGCGAATAAGGTCTGAGTCCCAGCAATGACAGTCCAAAGGGTCAGGCCTAAGGAGAGTGGGGACAGGATGCCAGAGGAGCTACAGCCTGGAGGGCTTCCCCAAATGACACTGCAGAGAGAGAGCCTTTGATCAGGAACTGCAGCTCAGCTAGTTCCTACAGGTGCAGAATCGCGCCTAGACCGTGGTGTGCGTGCACAGAAAAGCATGTTCCACTGCCAATGCAGTGTACCATGCACAGTCCAGAAATAAACCACCACCAGGAGATCAGTGGGGCGGACGTTGTTATGTGTCACCCAGACCCCCTTCTGGAAGGAAGGACTCATTCTCCCAGTGGAAGAGCCTCAGCTGTCAGTTGCCTCCAGGTTTTGCCTCTGGGAAAAAGTCTTCGCCACGAGAGCCTGCATCCAATGGCTGGTCAATCCAGAGAGGAAAGGTCATGGCAACGCAGAGTGACTCTGCAGGGTCACCTCAGCCTCAGAGCTCCATGCAGCATCTGCTGAGACATACACTGAGTTTGCATCACAGCTCAACTTCTCCCTGTGTTTCCACTTCCCTCCCTTTCCTTCCCCAGATAGTCCCAAGAGCACTGTCTAATATCACCTGTAAGCCAATCTCCAGCTCAGTCCGCTTCCCAGACGCCCTTCGTCCCCCAGCCTGACAGCTAGCTTGTCTTTCAGGAGACTGACAACAACAGTTTGACTACATGGTGTCAAGATCTTTGTTAAGATGAAAAGAATAGCTGTGACGACCTGGTAATGTCCTGACACCTACACAGTTTGCTCTATGATAATACTGTATTGTCACTCATCCAATTTTCAAAGCCTTGTCCATCGCATGATCACACTTGATTATCGCAGCAACCCGATGAGACCGGCAGGACAAGTTTTCTTGTGTGTGTTTTGTTTTGCCCATTTTACAGATTTGGAAACTGAGGCTGACTGAGAGTTAGTGACATGTCCAAGAACCCAGGACAGCTTCTGGCCGTGGGAGCTCTAGCCTCACCCTGAGAAGCAGCCTCCCCGGGCAGGAGTCACAGTCCTGCGTGAATCACACCATGTCCGTCGAGATCCTTCTCTTTTGATAATAATGGAATATTTTTATTTTGGTCACATGACGCCCATGTATTTACAGATACGATTTTATATTTTGTCCTTTTATATTTCCCTGGCTTACTGGCCCTCAAACTAGTGTTGGAGCATGCAGGGTTTCCGCTGGATAGGCGGTGTCCGGGTTAGTCTCTGATCGCATTTCTCTGTAAAGCTTCGCTGCGTGTTCTGAAGCCCGCTTTAAAGCGCGGCGCCTTCGTTTCCTAACGGGGTTCTTTGCTGCGGAAGCTCCGGAGCCGTCACGGGCCAGGAAGGCGGGTTCCTGCGGGGTGTGCGGCGCGCCCCGCCCGCTCCTGGCCGCGCAGCGCGAGGCGGCGACGCGCCCGGCACGACACCAGCCGCCACCTGGCACCTGCGACCCGAGGGCGCGCGCGCGGCGCGGGACGCCCCTTCCCGGGGAGGCAGGTTGCGGGGATTTCGCTCCCCACCCACCCCTGCTGCAAAGGGACGCCCGTCTCCCGGCTTCGCCAGCTCCCTGGGTTCACGGGAAAAACCACCGCAGCGTTTCCAGAGTGTATTTTCAAATACTAGCTTCAGGTGACGGCAGAATTACAGCAACAAATGTTACGAGGTAATAGTTCCCAAGAGCCAGGCTGCGCAAATAATTCCAGTAGGACTATTAAATAATATTCGTCATTAAAACCAAGCCCAACCCAGTCCTTAAAAGTGTATTAAAGGGAAAAGCAAATGTTTTAAGAGAAGATGACTACTTTGCTCATGAATTTTATTGGATAATTACACATCGTTGGTCTTTACGGAGTAGAGCATTTTTTAAAAATTAAAAATGCCTTTTTGATTTCTCCCTTACAATGTGCACATCAGGTGTGCGGAGAGCTTTTTAGCATGCAAAAATGAATCACAATATTAGACCGTGTGCTTTTTTTCCCCTTTCTCTATAAGAAGGCAGCCTCTCCTAAAACAATCTGCTGCAAACGTGCAAATGATGCTCCTAATTTAGAAGAAATTAGACGCAGAGTCTACGCAGCAAACACCTCTGCGAATGCTTCATTAGTATGTATTTTCACATAATTCAATTAGCCAAAACACATACGTCTGCTAGCAGTGCTGTCCCTGCTCTGGGAGTGTCAGCAAGGCTTTAAGCAGATCTGAAACAAAATTGCATAAATGGCATGTAAAGCTCTGTGCATACAAAGATACCTTCAGGGTTCTAATAAATTCATGAAACTTTTTAAAGTATGATTTCCTAGCAGGCAATCACTTTTAATTAACACGATCACCTACAGCAACACATGTCCTTCAAAAACTTACATTATTTTTTCTTTTTGAATTTCAAAGTTTCTGTAGTAAAAGTTGAATAGCTGAGTAGCTTAACCTCAAAAGGATTCCAGGCTTTTATGACAGTTATAAATCACTGTGGTGCCTTCTTTATAAGAAGAAAAGATTCTTAACACAACAGAGAAAGAAGGAAATCTCTTTTTAGTCATAGCTAGAAGCAAGCATTTTCTCCAAAGGTCAAAAAACTTTTCCTCGGTTAAAGAATAATTTTAAGGACATTGCAGCTACTTGTACAAGTAATCTCTTGTAATTTACTTTATGAATTAAACATTCAGTTTCCAGTATCATGGTTTGACCGGGATGGATGCCCCTCTTTCTGGAGCTGTAGAGTTGTTTCCTCTTTAGTTTTCAGTCAACTTGGACTATGGCTGATGGTAGGGTCTCCTTTAATGGGCCCTTCTCCTTGAGGAGAATCGAACTCTATCCACTGGTCAAAGGATTCATTTGAGTGGTTCTTGCCACTTCTTTTATGGGCCTTTCTTTGAAAGACAGGCACATGTCACAGGCTAATGATAAGGTTGCCAGAAATGGGAAGAAGAGACCCGAAGGATTCTGAGATGAGTGAGGGAAGAGCAAGGGGCTTGTTCGCTCCTCCTCCCTTTGATTTCAAGGCGACAGGGCAGCTGTCACCTTAAAAGGGTCAAGTCCTGGCTCCATCCTCACCGCTTTGAGAAGAAATCCCCTTCCCAGCCTCCTGCATCCCAGCCCCAGAGCCCCGCCCCCAGGGCTTTGCTCTGTATTAGGAGACTCCCATTGTTTTCCCCAAGGTTAGCCCATCACCAGGTGGACGTTTTCAGAGAGGAGCGCTAGGATGGTGGGTGCTGACCTGCTGAGGAACTGTCAAGGCACTGGCAGAGCGGAGATTGCATTATGACAGCTGGGGTGAGGGCTGGACCAGCAGCCTTTGCAGGCTGGTGGAGCCGCGTTGGTCCTTCCTTCCCTCTCAACCTGGGCGCCAGCTCTGTTGAACTATTGACAGCTCCCCTCCCCACCAAAGGGCCGTTTTCTTTCTCACACTTTTTTTCAAATGTAACCCACTCTCCAGAATATCCTTTTCCCACTTTTTCTCAGTTTGAGACCGCCCTAGTCAGTACCTTCTCATTCTTCAAGTCCTCACGTAGGAATCATCCCTTCTTTTCCTCAGTCAGCCTTCCCTAACTCCCCCAAACCGTAGCCCCTTCTAGGCTGTCCCTCGGCATCCTCTGTTATTTCAGTGGCAGCCTTTGTTTATTGAATATTTTCTATGTATCAGGCACTGCTCTGGTATATAATGATGAACAAGACAAGTCTTATTCTCTTGGAGCTTATATTTTAATGGAGGAAAATAAACACAATATAATGATCTAAATTATTAGGTAGACTAATTTGTGATTGTGGTCACTGCTATGAAGAACGAGGAGAGGGTAATGGGTTACAGTGAGGCTGGCGTGGTGGGGGTGAGGTAGGGACTCCCCAAGGAGGTCACTTCGAGCTGAGGCTTGGGGAGAAGCCAGCCCAGGACCATCTAGCAGAAGATCTCTCCATATGTAAAAGAAGGAAAAACAACCACAAAATCCCTGAGGGAGGAGCAAGCTTGGTGTGTTCAAAGACAGAAAGAGAATCAGTGCAGCTGAGCATACCGGACGAGTCTTCCAAGCCTGGGTTTAGTCATTTCTTCAAGGAAACCTGGTTTCTTTTAGAGGAGAATGCACTGGGAACCAAGACCTGGGATCTAGGTGTACTTGTTGCTGTTAGGATTGGCTGCTCCCAGGCCCTCTCAGCAGACAGAGCTAGGAAATATATCCATATGTATTTATAACCATGTGGTAGTTATTTCTCATATTTAAAGCCATGAGCTCACATAGACATCTCCAGTTCCAATCCAATACCACAGGGTACATTCTGGTTACTTGCAACTCCTTCCTCCACAGTGAGAAATCTAACTACCATTATTTTGGGCACCTTTCTTTATTTGATCAAGCTCCCTGTATGTAACCAATCTCTCATCGCTGTTCTCTGTCCCTTCAGGCACATCTTCGTTGTCCCCTATGGGCTTCACCACCTTGTGCCAGGCTGCCCTCCTATGTAAACATCCCCCTCGCTTTGCTTGGCTCTGCCACTCCGTGTCAGGCTCTGCCTCCCCAGGCAGTTCTTCTCCATCCCGTGCTCAGGCTCTGACACCCAGTGCTAGGTCGCGCAGTTGCTTCCTCCCTCATTCAGCCCCACAGCCTAAGCCAAGCTGCCCGTCAACGTTGACCAGGCTTTCTGCACCCCCAACACAAATGCTGCCTTCTCTAGCCGCACCTGATGGACGAGAAGGAAAAAGGGAAGAAGAAGAGGAAGGAATGTCATCAAACTTGTTGAAATTTGCAGTCATATAGGTGAAAATTGGTCTCTGTACAGTTGTTTTTTAATTTCTTATGTTGTGAGTAAAATTAAGCATGCTCATATATTTAAGAGCTATTTTTATTTCCTTTCTGTGAACCGTCTATTCATGTCCTTCGCCATTTCTTTTCGGTCTTTCGGTGGCTTGTAGAAAATCCTTCTGTATTAAGTAATGATCTCTTGGTTAATACAGAAGGAATGATTTTCCATTTTGATAGTTCTCCTTGGAGGGAGCTCCACTGACATCACCTCACTCAGACACAGGGGCTTAGCTGGTTGATGAATTTGGGGAGAATAATGCAGACACACTTAGGTTAGCTCTTCCATTTTCTTCTCTTGGGAGCTTCTCTCAGAGGCAGACGCTTCTCCACTAAGTTGGGGTGTTCACCTGAGGCCGGCATTGTCTGAATCTGAACACGTGATTCTGTTTTAATCTGAGCTCCAGTTAGCAGGCCCATTGGACTCTCAAGCTAGGCAGTGTGTTACTGCTAGGCCTCTGTCACAAATAAAGTGGTTGTTTGGCCTCCCTATGCCACACCTTTACCTAAGGCAAGGTAGAAGGCTGCTATTTATTGGACCCCTCAAAGACTTCCACATTAGTGATTAGGAGTTGTAAACATTTTTTTCCAAGTAGTAGTTTATGTGGTTTATGGTGTTTCTTTTCCATGTAAAGCTTTTAATTTTTCCTTGGTCAAAAAATTTTTTTCTTCTATGTATAGTTTCTAAGTTTTACATCATAATTAAGCTTTGCTAATTCTGCAAAAAATGTTTCTCATGTTTTAAGATTTGATTTTTTTTACATTTAGATTTTTGATCTGGCACTTGTTTTTATTGTGGGCATAAAATGTAAGGTAAAGATCCAATATAATTCCTTTTAAAAATTTCTATCCAAAAATAAAAAAATAAAAAAATAAAAAATAAAACATAAAGCAAAACAAAAAATAGAAAAAGAAAAAGAAAAAAAATTCTATCCAGTTGTCCTGACAATTTTATAAAATAATCTCTTTTCCTCACTGAAAGTCAGTACTGACTTCATTAGAAATTATACTCCTCTGTATTTAAAACTATTTCTGATATTATATTCTACTCTACCTAGGTGTATACTTAGTCATGTGCCCCTTTCCTGCTCTTTCCATCACTGTATTATCATACTGTGTTTTCTGTCTGGTAGGCTTAATTACCCTTTATTATTCTCTCTTTTTAGAATTTGCAGTTATTTATATCTATTCTTTTTTTTTTTGTATGAAAAATGTCTTCATTTTACTCTTAATCTTGAATAATAGTTTAGCTGAGTCTACAATTAAAACTTGACAATTATTTTTTTCTCAGCATTGTAGAATATATTGTTCCACTGATTTTTAACTTCCATTGTTGCTGTTAAAAAGTATGGTATCAGTCTAATTATCATTCGCTTGTAAGTAGTCTGCACTTCTTTAGTTAATTTTAAGAGTTTTTTTTTGTTTTTGGTCTTTGTTGTTTCATCCTGATATTCCTAGTTGAAGATTTCTTTTTACTTGTTTGGGATTTGCTATAATTCCCAAATCTGAAGATTCATGTCAATCATCAATTCTGGAAATTATGCAGTCATTTTGTCTTTCTCATATTGTCTCTACTCCTTTCTTCTGGAATTCTAATTGTGCGTATGTAAGACCTTTTCATTTTATCTTTCATGTTTACCAATCTCTGTCTAGATCTCTGCTCTACCTCAAACTGTCAGAATGTGCCAAGACTTCGGCATTCTCCATTTTCTTCCTAGGAAAATCCAACCGTTTTCTGGATTAAACACAATTTCCATGCTGATGAAATAAATTTTATTTTCTGCCTTTACTTTGAACACTTCTGCTTATGTATTTATTTTCCTTCTTGCTATTCCTACTTGGATATCTTAGAATTAAACTACTTATGTTCTAGTCTTCTCCCATTTCAGAAAATGGCAAATTTTCACTCAATTTTAATGTCAGAAAACTAGTGATCATTTTTCCCCATACCTTCCTGACCTCCACACCAAATAAATAAAAAAGTTATTCCTTTTTTCAACTTTAAAAATAGTATTAAACCTGTCCCCATCACTTAATTTTTATTGCTACCACCCACATCCAAACAACTATATTTCTGCCATGGCTTCTAACTGCACTTTTTGTACTCACTTATTTTTTCTCCAATCTTCTCTCCAGGCACTCATAGGAATTTTTGAAAGATGTAAATTAAACCACATTTTTGCTTAAAACCCTTTAATATAGTACTATTGCATGTAGTAGAATGTAACAATTCTTAATAGGACCCATAAAGATCCACACGATCTGGTCTCTCACTCAACTTCTCTACATCATGTCATGTCATTTGGCTCCGTTCTTACTGTACTATAGCCACCCAAAATTTCTCTGTGTTCCTTAAACACAATTGTCTGTTATCAATTTATTGTCTTTCAACTCTGAAAGAAGTTTTTCCTTTAACAGCTGGCACAATGTTACATTTTACCAGTAGTATGGCATGCTAGAGAGACGGTGCAGGAGGGAAGGGATGTGCTTCTGAGTTTCCTTGTTTGCTCTCCAGGCAGGCTCTTGTGGTTCTTTCAGCTTGTTGTGCACTTGGCTCCTGTGGCATATGCAGCTTCCCTAATGCCTAGCTCCTGCAGTGTGGGCAGTTTCTCCAGCTCTGGGACCTTTCAGCACTCATAACTTCTCCAGTGCTGTTTCCTGCAGGGCAGAGTGATCAGAAGCACTCAGCAGCCTGCAGTTTCTCTCAGCACTTCTCCTGGGCAGTTTCGTAGTAAAGTGCCTCAGATGAGACACCTCCCTGTGAACAGCTTTCCCTGGCACTCTAGAAGGCAGACTTCCAGCAAGTTCCATCAGCACGTACCACAGTGACTTTTCAAAGTTGCTCATTGAGCCACAAATGGGTTCTCTCCAACAAAGCCCACATCTCAGTCCTGGGATGGGGTCTTCTCCTTAGGCACTGTATCTCAGCTCGGGGCCATGGCTGCTCCTTACATCTACTATTCTTATATTGTTTAAAGTTCTCTTTACTTTTTACTAGTTAATCTCTCATTACTCCAGTTCTCAGCTATAGTTATTTTTTTCCCTCCCCGTCCCCTTCCCCTTCTCCCCCACCCTGCTGTGTTTCCTATCTGTCCATTCGCTGTGTGATCTTCTGTATCTATTTCTGTTTTTTTGGTCTTCTCTTCTTGTTTTTCTCCTTTAGGATTCTATCCTGGGAACCTCTGACATGGAGAATGGTTCCCTGTCATTTGCTCCACCTCGGTTCCTGGTTTCTGTTGCACTTCACCTTGACTCTCCCCGTTGTCTCTCTTTTGTTGCGTCATCATCTTGCTGCATGACTCACTTGCACAGGCACTGGCTCACTGTCCAGGCACTCGGCTCACCGCATGGGCACTCGGCTCACCACACAGGCACTGGCTTACCGTGAGGGCACACTTTTTACCAGGAGGCCCCAAAGATTGAACCCAGGTCCTCCCATGTAATAGGCAGAAGCCCATTCATGTAAGCCACATCTTCTTCCCATATAGTTAATATTTTATATTAAACTTTCCTGTTCAAATTACTGGGGGGTTTGTTTATTGTTTGGACACTGACTGATACAGAAATGGTACCAGGAGTTGTTCCAGGAGATAAACTCACCAAGGCAGTATTTGGAGATTGAAAGAAGAGAAATGGATTGAGTGCAATGCTGAATTTCTTGCCAATGGGAAATGGGATGCCAATAATCTGTGACATGTGATGGCATTGCAGTTAATCAAGATATCACCTATGGTTGATTGTTATGATGTGTCCTGAAGCACATGCCTTTGGAGCTCAAATATCTACACTTGGCCATTTTGACAAAAATGATGAATATAAGAACTACGGTGTGGAATGGATTTTTGCATGCGCTTGAGTGCCAACAAGCAGAAAATGTCAAGCTCAGGTCCAATAACTCTCAGTTCAAGTTAGTCTGAAAACCAAGAACTCCCAAGACAACCTAGTAGAGCCTTGTATTTCTTGTAGCTTCAGAACTGATATTGCTGAAAATCACATACAAATTTAATTATGCAGCCTGCTGAATTAAAATGACAGTTGAGTCAATATTCTCACCAAGTTTCTCATGGGAAAGTTAGGGCATTAATTGGTAAAGAAAGGGGTCCTGGAACTTGGAATCTGGTTGTACACAGGTGATACATATTTGACAAACTTGAATCCCTAAGTCCCTATGAGCCTCCCTCGCAGTGGAAGTAGATTTCTCTTCTGTGGTTTTATTATAACTTTATAGTAAGTTTTACAGTCAAGTGGTATAAATCTCCCAATCAGAATGCTTTGAATTGTTTAGGTTCTTTGCATTTCCATGCTAATTTTAGATTCATCATTTCAATTTATAAAAAAAAAAAGAGAGAGAAAAGAAAAAACCCATTGGGACTTTGGGATTCTGTTGAATCTGTAAACCAATTCAGAGGAGAACTGATATCTTAATAATACTGGTCTTCCAATCCATGGAGATCATGTATATTTTCAGTTATTTAGGGCTTCTTTAATTTCTCTTAGCAATGCTTTTCTGATTTTCTATTTCTGTGAATAATGAAAGCCTACCTTCACTCTTTCTAATTGTTATATCTTATTTCTTTTACTGGCTTTGTTGCTCTGGCTAGGAATTCCAATACAATATTAACTAGCTATGGTGAGAAAGGGTAGTCTTGCTTTCTTCTTGCTTTCTTCTCAATCTTGTAGGGGAAAGCATTCAGTCTTTCACCATAAAGTATGACGAGGTTTTTAAAAGACGTCTTTTGTCAACTTAAGGAAGTTCCTCCTATATCTCATTTACTGAGATTTTATTTTTAAACCAAGAATGGTTGTTGAATTGTGTCAAATATTTTTATTCCATCTATTCAGGTGATTACATAACTTTCTTTTTTTTTAGTATGTTGCTATGGTTGCTTTAATTGATTGACTTTTTAAAAAGATTTCATTTATTTATTTATTTGTTTGTTTATTTATTTATTTATTTATCTCTCTTCTCTCCCCCCACCCCAGTTGTCTGCTCTCTGTGTCCATTTGCTGTATGCTCTTCTGTGATCGCTTCTGTCCTTATCAGTGGCACCAGGAGTCTGCCTCTTTTTGTAGTGTCATCTTGCTCTGTCACCTCTCTGTGTGTGTGGCACTGCTCCTGGGCAGGCTGCACTTCTTTTGCATGGGGCAGATCTCCTTATGGGGTGCACTCCTTGCACATGGGGCTCCCCTACACCTGTGGGTGGCAGGGCACTCCTTGTGCACATCAGCACTGCGCATGGGCCAGCTCCACACAGGTCAAGGAGGCCTGGGCTTTGAACCATGGACCTCCCATGTGGTAGGCAGACACCCTATCCTTGGGCCAAGTCCACTTCCCTCATTGACTGACTTTTGAATCTTAAATCAATCTATGAATCCTGGCACACACCTGACTTGTTAATAGGGCACAATAATTTTTATATATTGCTTGATTTTATTTCCTAATATTTTGTTAAGAATTTTTTTATTCCTGTCAATGAGAGATATTGGCCTGCAGTTTTCTTCTCTTGTTATGGCTTTCTTGTTTTATCAAGATTTTGCAAAAAGAGTTGGGAAGTGTTCTTACCTCCTCTATTTTCTTTAATAATTTACGTAGGCTTAATATGATGTTTCTTAATTGTTTGATAGAATTCACTAGAGTAACAAATTAGCCCTAGAATTTTCTTTGTTAAATATTATTTCAGTTTATTTAATAGATGTAAGGCTACTCAGGTTTCTGTTTCTTTTATTGCCAGTTTTGATAGTTGGTATCTCTCAAGGAATCTGTGCATTCATCTAAGTTGTATAATTTATTGGCATAAAGTTATTTATAATCTATTATCAACATAATGTCTGTATGACTTCTAGTGATGTTTCCTTCATTTATATCTTCTCTCTTTTTTTTCAATATGTCTAGTTAGAGTTTTGTCAACTTTATTGATTTTTTTTAAAGAACCAGCTTTAGGGTTTATTGATTTTCCCTATTTCTTGTTCTATTTCATTGATTTTTCACTCTTTATTATGTCCTCCTTCTACTTATTTTAGGTTTAATTTTTTCTTCTTTTTTTAACTTCTTATAGTGAAAGTTTAAATAATTGATTTTAGACTGTTCTTGTTTTCCAATATAAGCCTGCATAACTACAAATTTCTCTCTAAGCATTGCTTTACCTGTACCCCACTAATTTTCATATGTTGCATTACAATTTTCAATTTTTCAAAATATTATCCAACTTGTGATTTTTTTTCCCATCCTTTTTTTGAGTTTCTCCGGTCGTTCAGCTAAACCAATTATTTTAGTTCTTTTTTCTTTTTTAGTGTAGGAGTTTAGGGCTATAAATTACCCTCTGTCTTCCCATAAGTGATTTATTTTTGATCCACTGGTATTTAGAAGTGTGTCATTTAATTTCTAAACATTTGGTGATATTCCATCTATCTCTTTGTTTCATTTCTAGTTTGGTTCCATTGTGGTAAGAGAATATGTTCTGTATGATATCAATCCTTTGAAATTATTGAGACTGGTTTTATGACCCAGCACATGGTCTAGCTGAGTCAACTTTTAATACACCCTTGAATCTGTATATTGCTGCTATTGCTGGAGCAATCTGTAAATTTCAATGAAGTCAATTTAGTTGACAGTGTTTTTTTAAGGCATCAATCTGTTTATTGATTTTTTGTAATTTATTCTACCACTTATTGAGATAGGGGTGTTGCAATCTCCAGCCATAGTTGTGGATTTGTCTCTTCTTTCAGTTTTGTCAGTTTTTGCTTTATATAATTTGATTATTTGTTAGTTGGTATACACATATTACAGACTCTTATGTATTCTTAATGAAAATATAAAAATACATAAAAGAATTATCATTATAAAATGACCCTCTTTATTCTAGGAATATTTCTTGTCAAGAGGTCTATTTTATCTGATATTAAAATAGGTGCTATACATTTTTTTTCTGTTTATATCTGGTATATACTTTTTCACCCTTTAAATTTTTATCTTTGCATCTTTATATTAAAAGTACATTTCTTGCAAGCAAAATACATTTGGGCCCTGCTTTTTAATGCAGACAAGAAATCTCTGACTTTTATTTGGAGTATTGAGACCATTTAAGTTTAATGACATAATTGATATGGCTGTGTTTAAATTTACCATCTCACTATTTGTTATACATTTGTCTCTTTAGTGCTCTGGGTTTCTTTTTTCCTGCCTATGTTTCAAGGAATTAAACATGTTTTAACATTCAATTTTGTCTGGTTTATTGGTTTACTAGCTCTACCTCTTCATTTTATTTGTTTTTAGTGTTTGTGTTAGGGTTTATCCTATGTATTTTTAACTTGCCACAGTCTATCTTCATATAATATCACATCATGCATAATGTAAAAACCCTTCCATTTCCTCTTTTAATACTTTGTACTATTTTTGACATACATTTTAGTTCTACATATGTAATATACCCCAAAATACATTTTTGTTTTTGCTATATGCAGGCAACTATATTCTAAGGAAATTAAAATATTAAAAGTATTTTATATTTACTCATAAACTATTTCCAATGCTCTTTATTCCATCATTCAGAAATATTTCATTTTGTTGGTCTAAAAATGTCCTTATTTAATCATCACTTTTGGTGGATATATTCACTGGGTATAGAATTTTAGGTTGATTTTTTTAAAAATGCCACAGAAGAGATGTCATTACATTGTCTTCTAGCTTTCATTGTTTCAGTTACAAACTATGTGGCCATTTTTATCTTTGTCCCCTCTATAGCATGTGTCTTTTTCCACTGGTTGCTTTTTAAGGTATTTTCTTTTTCACTGTTTTTCATCAGTTTTATTATGGTGTGTATTGGTGTGATTTTCTTTATGTTTATTCTTCTTGGGGTTCTTTTGATTCTCAGATCTTTTGGCTTATTGCTTTCATCAAAGTTTTAAAATTTCTGATCCTCATTTCTTCAAATATTCTTCTACCCTTCCTTGGTACTTCAGTTATACATATGTTACACTGTTTGATATAGTGCCATAGTGACTAAAGCTTCGCTTATAATTTTTGCTATTATTTTTTCCCTATATTTTAGTTTGGATAGTATATATTATTGTGCCCTCAAGTTCACTGACTTCATTTCTGTAGTGTCTAATTTTTTGGTAACTACTTCCAGTGAAATTTCTATTTCAGATGGTATTTTTCCACCAGAGAAGTTTCCTTGATTCTCCTTTTTAAAAATGCCATCAATTTTTATGTTTATCTCTTTCTTTAAATTCTTCAGCACATTTATAGTTTTATGTCTTTGTTTACTTATTCCATCATTTCTGTCATTTCTGCATCTGTTTCTATTGAATGATTTCCCTTCCTGGCTGTCAGTTATATTTTCCTGCTTCTTGACATGTCTTGAATTTTTTTTTCTAATTTATTTTTAAAGTTTTATTTATTTGTTTGTTTATTTATTTATTTAGTGTCTTGTATTTTTGAGTGGGTGCTGAACATTGTGACACTTATATTGCTGAATGTCTGGATTTTTGTGTCATTCTATAAATAGTGTAAAGTTCTGACTTGGCAATTCAGTTAAGTTAATTGTAGAGGAGTTTGATTTCTAAGGGCTGGTCTAGAGTAGGTTTTAATCTAAGGCTAATTTAGCTCTGCTATTTACTTACGTGAAACACTTCTGGGATCTCTACTGAATGAATCAGGTGTTCAGTAAGGTCTCTCCATTTTCCAAAGTCAGAACTTTAACTTCTTGTAGCCCTGTGTGAACTCAGAAAATTGTTCAGTTTACAATCCCTAGTTATTCCTTGCCTGGCCTTGTGGATTTACCCTCTGTGTATACACATTATATTCTTCAGCAACAGATTGAAGGGCTCTCCTCTAAAGATTTCTGGTGATATTTTTTCTGATGCTCTTTCTCTCTGGTACTCTGCCCTATCAATTCTAGTTGTCTTAGTTTCCTTAGCTCTTATTTCTGTCTTCTCCACTCAGTGTGATTGCCATACTCTGCTTGGGACCCCTCCTCACAATGCAGTCCAGAAAATTCTTCCAGATATAAGTCTGGGATTTTTAGAAAATTTTCAAGATCCCGTATTTGGCATGGGCAGAGCTCACATTTAAGCCAAGGGCTGTGAGTCTCCAGGGCCCATGTTCTCTTTCCTAATGACATTTCAGGGGAATCAATTAATTTTGGTGTTTCAGACTCAGAGGTCATATGAATGAAAAGCTTGCAATATGAATAAAGTGACAGCACAAATTATCAAGGGTTCACTGGCAAAAGCAGATGAAAGAATTGAGCTCATGGACAAACTCTGAAGGAGAAGCTGACAGTAGGAAGAAATGGGATCATAAATTACAGGTGGCGGGAAACGGACTTTGGCCCAGTGGTTAGGGCGTCCGTCTACCACATGGGAGGTCCGCGGTTCAAGCCCCGCGCCTCCTTGACCCGTGTGCAGCTGGCCCATGCGCAGTGCTGATACGCGTAAGGAGTGCCGTGCCACACAGGGGTGTCCCCCGCGTAGGGGAGCCCCACGCGCAAGGAGTGCACCCATAAGGAGAGCCGCCCAGTGCGAAGGAGGGAGCAGCCTGCCCAGGAATGGTGCCGCCCACACTTCCTGTGCCGCTGACGACAACAGAAGTGGACAAAGAAACAAGACGCAGCAAAAAGACACAGAAAAAAACAGACAACTGGGGGAGGGGAGGGGAATTAAATAAATAAAAATAAATTTTTAAAATAAAAAAAAAAATAAATAAATAAATTACAGGTGGCATTACCAGATTGCCTTTCAGTTTTATAATTTTGGGGCTTCTTACTTCAACTGAGAGACAACAAAGGCACACTAAGGTAGCAGGCTGACAAAAATAATGCCATAGACATTTGCTTGGCAGATCAAAACATGTATCCTGATTGGCATCTTCCCAAAGAGTTTAACACAATTATGCTTTTTTGGTGGCCACTGACAAGATGTAGTTTCTACAAGGCACCATTACAGTTATCTGTCTATGGTTCTTTTGCTTTCTTTTTTTAGATTGGCTGAACAAAATATTGAAAATTGCAATGTCAGATATGACTGACTGGAAAATTCTGACAATAGCTAAAATATCTGTGCTAAAGTTTGCTTTTGTTCTTTTGTGAAGGATATTTCAAGCAGGTAGAAATACCCATTATCTCACCAACTCTGTATTTGCTAACTCCAAATGATGTTTCTTAGAGCCATTGCTCAAATGGCATCTACGTGACAATTTCCTTTAGAGCAAACAATCACAGAATTATTTGATTAAAATATTTTTACATGAAGATGTTTTATCTAAGTCATACTGGCCTTCCTCCTTATTAGACTAGGTAATGATGCTTTGCTAGGTTTAAGATTTTGCAGAAGTAATTTGCACCTGCATTATAACACATCCTGTCTCTGAATGCTATCACCTCCCAGACAGAGCTCCATTTTTCTGAAGAGGAAGAGCTGGATTACGCTAATGGTGGACTTTCAGTTTTTTTTCATTAGCTGTTTCTGGCATCATCAGACCTCTAGGAGTCTGAGAGTTAGTCCAGATGTGGCTGTTTTCTGCTCCCCATCTCTCTCCACTATCATCATCTTACTGAATATCATCACCATCCAGCAGGACTCACCTGCTATACTGCTGAATCGGCAAACTTTCCAGGACTTTGCTGCTGAGAATTTCAAAGAGCAGGGTATGAGAGATTTATTTTACTTTGTTTTTTTTTTTTTTTTTTTTTTTTTAATTTTTTAATTTTTTATTGACTTTGTAATAATATTACATTAAAAATATATATGTGAGGTCCCATTCAACCCCACCCCCCCCACCCCCCCTCTCCCCCCCCCCCAATAACACTCGTTCCCATCATCATGACACATCCACTGGACTTGGTAAGTACATCTCTGGGCACCTCTGCACCTCATATACATTGGTTCACATCATGGCCCATACTCTCCTCTACTCCATCATGTAGGCCCTGTGAGGATTTACAATGTCCGGTGATTACCTCTGAAGCACCATCCAGGGCAGCTCCATGTCCCGAAGACGCCTCCACCTCTCATCTCTTCCTGCCTTTCCCCATACCCTTTGTCCATTATGTCCACTTTTCCCAATCCAATGCCACCTCTTCTATGTGGACACTGGATTGGTTGTGTCCATTGCACCTTTATGTCAAGAGGAGGCTCAGATTCCACCTGGATGCTGGATGCAATCCTCCCATTTTCAGTTGTAATCACTCTAGGCTCCATGGTGTGGTGGTTGTCCTTCTTCACCTCCATCTTAGCTGAGTGTGGTAAGTCCAATAGAGATTTATTTTACTTTGAAAACTACTTAATAACTAAGATACCAAGCTTGCAGACGGACACTTGAAGATCTAAATGTATGCTAGTTATCAGCAACATTTGATCAAGATACTGGAAAAGAAAAAGAGTAGAAAGAGAATTCAATGAAAATGTAATGATACTGGACTTTCCTTTTGAACTCTAGAGAGATCATGAGGGATCTCTTTCTAAATGTAGCTGCCTATGTTCAAGGTCACATAACTGATGTATCTGGCAACTGTACCTGTGCTTTCACCTTGCTATGATTTACCTCTATAAGGACTGTCAAATTGTGCTGAAGTCAAATGTGGAAATTTTATGGACTATTATGGATTGAATTGTGTCTTCTAAAAAGATATGTTGAAGGTCTAACCCCTAATACCTGTGAAAATGACCTTATTTGAAAATAGGGTCTTTACTGATATAATAAAGTTAAGATGAGGTCATTCTGAAGGTCTAAGAGGCAAGAAAAGATTCTTCCCCTAGTGCCTTTGGAGAGAGCATGGCCCTACCAACACCTTGATTTTAGACTTCTGACTCCTGAATTGTAGGAGAAGAGATATGTTGTTTTAAACTACTCAGTTTGTGATAATTTGTTATGGTAGTCCTAAGAAACTAATAAATGGGCTAAATCTATTTTAAGGAATATTATGTATGGAGGGTAAACTAGAAGACCTTTAAGGAGAGTGCCCGGTTACCTATTGCTGCTTATTAAACCCCAAAAGATAATGTGTTAAAACAATGATTTATCACTTCTATGTTTCTCTGGTTTACCTAGGTAATTCTTCTGCTTCACATAGTCTTGACTGGGGATCACTCATGCAGTTGCACCCTTCAAGCACTTCTTTACAGCATGGCTACTGAATTCCAAGAGAATAAAAGCAGCAGCTGCCAGGCTTAAGCTAAGCCTGGACATGGCACAGTTGAGTTGCCACTTGCATTCTATTAGTTAAAGCAAGTCATATGTCCAGCCCAAGGTTCAAGAGGAGGGGACATAGACTCCACTTCTAGGAGTTGCAGCATATGCATAGATTAGGGAGTGGAGAGTGTCTAACACACATACGTAGTAGGATCCATTGTCCATTGTTTGCTTGACATTGTCTTGGAGTAATTGAAAACATCCCCCTTTACTCTAAAAATTTACTGGGTTTGGATGATGAATTATGTGGTCATACTATATGGTACATTTTAAAATTAAAATTCTATGATGCTGGGGAATGGGTATTACTCAAAGGTTAAGCACCTGCTTCCCATGAGGTCTTGAGTTCAATTCCTGGTTCCTCCTAAAAAATAAAATTCTATGATGCACATTCTAGCTAAAAAGGGTAAGATTTTTCAACCATGGAATGAGTTGTGGGAACCAAGTTTCATGCTTGATTTAATATGTATCAAGATTTCCCCTCAATTAAGGGCAGTGATAGTTTATATTTGCTTAATATATAACAGCATTTATGAAGAGACCATTGAGTCTGTGGGGGCCAGTCAGGGAATATAATGACCATCTCTTTTCTAGCTCTCTGAGGTATTTTAGGCTGTGCATATAGAAAATTTCCTAGCAGATAAGAATGGATAACAGAACTCACATATAACACTTCATGATTACCTGTGTTTTAGTTGTGCCTCTATTCAAATCACCTGCACATAAGTAAAGGCTAGAGCCTGTTACAATGCTCCTTGGGCTGGGCACATGCAAACTGTGAGGCATACCAACAGTGTGTTAACACTGAGTCTCTCCATCTTCAGTTTTGGTGTCCTCTGTGCCCTTTGGTTATATCTCATGAACATGCCCGCAGTGCTCTCATGTCATTCCTCATCTATCATGACCTAAGTACAGAGAGGCCCTCTTCCCAGGCCTTTGAACTTGCCTCTCAATAACCAGCAACATTTGCTCATCATGTCTACCATCCTTAATTTGGGAGTTAATGAACAACCCGGTGTTAAGATGGAAATGGCTATGAATGTATGTTAACTCCTACCCAAATTCCTCACATTTTGACAATAGGCTTCTGTTGAGTAGACCTAATATTCCTCATTATCTTTTAACTCAAGGCAAAATTTGCCACTGTTTATCAATATTTTCTTAAAAACTCTCTCTTCTCTAGGATTTTGTAGGTACTCAAAGTTCTCCTCTTATCTCTGAATGTTCTGTGTTGCTGTTTCTCTGTGTCTCTGTCACATGCACTCACGTATCTTCTGTGTCTGTTTCATTATCTCATTCTCTGCTTCTCTTTCCTTCACTTTAGCCATCCCCACACTCCAGGCCTACCTGAAAACCTTTAATGGGAGGTTATATTACCGTCTTCAGGAAGGGAATTGCTCTAATCCAGGTAGATGCTGTTAACTCATATGTATAACAACCTCTCAGATTTATAGTGTAGGGAACTGAGGTCTATGGACTTAAACCATTTTGTGAAATGTTTGTAGCTGGTCCAGGAAGAGAGAAATATAGAAACTGAATTAAGCATGCTAACCCTCACTCCTTCAGGCTCTGGAGTTTGGACTCTTTCATGATCAGGATTAAGCCTCTCTTGTCTGCTTAAAGCTAAACAGGAGTACAAATAAATAAATAATGAAAAAAAATGATCACTATTTGGAATGGAGAACTCAAAACGAGATTATTAATTTAATAAATGTGACAGATTATATTACTGTAATAGATATATGATTATAATATATTATTACAATAGATATAGGAATAGATTATTATATTATATTTTATATTATATTATATTTATTATATTATTTATATTACATTACGTTACATTATATTATATTATATTATGATATTGTTTCTTCCCCAACTATGCCAAATTTTCTTATAGGCAAAGTATATTTTCCACCCCAAGGACTTTGAGTTTGATCATATGGCTCATTTTGTTGGTGCAATTGACCTACATAGTGTTCAAGCCAAAGTCTATGTGGTCTGACTCTTTCTCTCCTTTGATTTTCTGCCCTCCATCATGAGGAAAGCATGTTCCAGACATGGGTGATCCTTTAATCTGGTTGCAGATTGAGGAGACATTTAGAGCAGGCAGAGCCGTGGGGAGCCAATAAGAGCCACCTGGAGCCCAGCAGAACTTCATCTAACCCATAGACTCAAGTAACACAAGCAAGAAATTCATGTTTATTGTTATGTCGCTGATAATTTTGTGATTGATGCAAAAACAAAAACTGACAAATATTATGATTGGTATAAAGAGGGGGGTTCTGCCATAACAAAATCTTTAAATATGTGGCATTGCTTAAGGCACTGAGGAAGCTATTACTGGAAGCTGGAAATACAGCAACTCATGTTATACATTGATGAAACAATTTGTGGAACTTGCTTTGGACAACTTGAAAGGTGGAAAATGGGATTGCGGAGTGAGCTTGCCTTGCCGTCTCTCCTGGGAAGAGGCAGCTGGGCGCCGCTGGAGGTTCTCCGGGACCAGGCTTTTTCAGGATTTTTTCAGGGCAGGAAGTGTCTGGACATCGATTTGGTGGAAGGTAACGGAAAGGACTGGTCTATAAGATATAATTTGGGACTTTTCAGGAAGGGGAGGCAAGATGGCGGCTGAGTGAACTTCCCGGTTACTAGCTCCTGGGGGGAATCGGCTGGGAGGCGTCGGAGACTCTTTGGGACCGGCTGTTTCGGGATTTTTCCTGGTCCGGAGGTGTCTGGACATCGATTTGGAGGGAAGGTAACAGAGAGGATCCATCTGTGAAATATACACGGAGATCCCAGCTACGTGTGGAGGACTCCCTCCTTGGGTAGGCGGAGCCGAGGCAGCTAGCACCGCGGCGGGTGGCGGGTGGGAGAGCCGAGCCGTGCCGCGGCGGGCGGCGGGCGGCGGGCGGGAGAGCCGAGCCGCGCTGCGCCGCGGCGGCGGGCGGTGGGCGGGGAAGCCGAGTCCGGCCGAGCCCGGCTGAGCCGCAGCGGGCGGGGGGGCTGAGCCCAGCCACGCCGCGCCGGGCGGCGGGCGGGAAAGCCGAGCTCAGCCGAGCCCAGCTGAGCCGCGGCAGGCGGCAGGCGGCGGGCGGGGGACTGGAGCCCAGCTGAGCCCAGCCGAGCCTGGCGGCGGGGTTTCTGTTCTTTGTTTTTTATTTTTTTTTATTTATTTTTTATTTTTTATTTTTTGTTGTTGTTGTTGTTGTTGTTGTTCTTTTTTTTTTTTTTCAATCCTCTCTTTCTTGTCCCCAATATTCTTCTTATACTATTTTACCTTAACAATACAATAGGTCCTACAGGAAATACCTCACATTTGCTGGGTTTCCTCACCCTCCACTGCCTCATTTCTCTGTGAATAGATTTAGCCTATCTACACTATCCCCTTTCCCCTACAACTTGATATCCTCCACCATCTGCTATCTCTCCTATATTCCATCTCCCTTTCTTTGATCCACAAAGTATCTAACTCTTAATTTCTAATACCTTTGTTTAGTTTTCCATCTGGTATTCGTCCCTGAAACTATTACCTTTCTTTTCTGTTTCCCTCTCTCACGAAAACAATAGCCTCTTAGTACATACCACATTCCTCCCATATTCAGTCGTCTACCTCATTATAGGTACTTTCCTACTACTATAACTCTACACAATTTACATGATCTAACCTCCATCCTCCCAGAGCTCATATTGTTGCTTTGTAAACATATATCACCAATACTACTTCACACTTTTTCCTTCCTTACACAATTGACTTTCCCCAGCACTAATACTTTCCTTTAAAGTGAGCTTAACTAGCAATAAGAAATTGGAATAAGAAGAACAAAGTGACAAAGAGAAGATATAACACTTACGCAAAAACAACAGCTAATTAATCTCCAAGACTAGACAAAGAAGCTAAGGAACTGATTAAACCCGTCAAGAAAAAATGTTGACAAGACAGCAACAAAAATCTACAAACCAAACCAGTAATCAGGAAAACATGGCTGAATCCAATCAACAAACTGAAAATCAGGAAGGGGGGCAGGACTTCGCACAAGCAATGAAAGATCTCAGAACATTTATCACTGACAAATTTGATGAAGTAATGAAAGAGGTTAACAGCGTGAAGACAACACTTGGAGGGGAAATTGCAGACATGCGCAAAAAAATAACAGATATGATGGAAATGAACACCACAATTCAAGAAATCAAAAATACACTTGCAGCAAATATCAGCAGACTAGAAGAGGCAGAGCAGAGAATTAGTGATGTGGAAGACAGTGCATTGGAAATCAAACAGATAGTAGAAGTGGTCAATAAAAAGGTAGAAAAAATCCAGATAGGACTTAGGGACCTGAATGATAACGCAAAATGCTCAAACATATGTATTATAGGCATTCCAGAAGGAGAAGAGAAGGGAAAGGGGTCAGAAGGAGTGTTGCAGGAAATAATGAATGAAAACTTCCCAAATCTACTGAAAGAGACAGATGTACATATCCAAGAAGCACAGCGCACTCCACTGGTCATAAACCCCAACAGGCCCACCCCAAGACATATACTTGTCAAATTATCCAATGCTCAAGACAAAGAAAAAATTCTAAAAGCAGCAAGAGAAAAGAAAACCATCACATACAAGGGAATCTCCATAAGATTAAGTGCTGATTTCTCATCTGAAACGATGGAGGCAAGAAGGCAGTGTTATGATATAGTCAAGGTACTAAAGGAAAAAAATCTCCAACCAAGAATACTCTATCCAGCTAAACTAGCATTCAAAAATGATGGAGAGTTCAAAATATTCACAGATAAACAGAAACTGAAAGAGTATGTCAACAGGAAACCTCCCCTTCAAGAAATTCTTAAGGGAATTCTGCAGGAAGAAAGGAAAAAACAGGACAGTCAGAGATGGAGGAGAGTGTAAAAGCAACAAGAAAGACAAAAATAGAAGGGGAAAATAAAATAATACAAACAAAATATAACAAACACAAATCCAACCAAAATATGGCTACCATAAATAACTCTCTAAACGTAATAACACTGAATGTCAACGGATTAAACTCACCTATCAAAAGATTCAGACTGGGACACTGGATAAGGAAATACAACCCATCTATATGCTGCCTACAAGAGACACATCTTAGACCCAGAGACTCATGGAGGTTGAAAGTGAATGGCTGGAAAACAATCATACAAGCAAACAACAACCAAAAAAAGGCAGGAGTAGCTATATTAATATCAGACAAAATAGACTTTAAATGCGAAACAATTGTGAGAGACAAAGAAGGATACTATATTTTAGTGAAAGGGACAATTTGTCAAGAAGATCGAACAATCATAAATATTTATGCTCCTAACAAGGGCGCCTCTAAATATGTGAGGCAAATGCTGGAAAAACTAAGTGAAAGAATAGATGCATCTACAATTATAGTGGGGGATTTTAATACACCACTATCAACTCTGGACAGAACATCTCAAAAGAGAATCACTAAAGAAACAAAACATTTGAACAGTATATTAGAAGAGCTGGATCTAATAGACATATATAGATCATTACACCCAAACACAGCAGGATATACATTTTTCTCAAGCGCACATGGAACATTCTCCAAGATTGACCATATGCTAGGCCACAAAGAAAGGCTTAATGAATTCAGAAAGATCGAAATCATACAAAACAATATCTCTGACCACAGTGGAGTCAAGCTGGAAATTTGCAAGGGACAGAGACCCAGACTTCACATGACAATTTGGAAATTAAACAGCACACTCTTAGAAAAACAGTGGGTCAAAGAGGAAATCTCAAAAGAAATCAATGACTACCTTGAAACAAATGATAATGATAACACAACATACCAAAATTTATGGGATGCAGCAAAAGCAGTACTGAGAGGGAAGTTTATAGCCATAAATTCATATATCAAAAAAGAAGAAAGAGCAGAAATTGAAGAATTAACTGCACATTTGAAGGAATTAGAAAAACAACAACAAAGTAACCCAACAGGAAGAAGAAGGAAGGAAATAACAAAGATAAGAGCAGAACTAAATGAAATAGAAAATAAGAAAGCACTTGAAAAAATAAACAAGACCAAGAGCTGGTTTTTTGAGAAGATCAACAAAATTGACAAACCTTTAGCGAGACTAACAAAGAAAAAAAGAGAAAAGATGCAAATACACAAAATAAGAAATGAGAAAGGTGATATCACCACTGACCCCACAGAAATAAAGACTATCATAAGAGGATACTTTGAAAAACTATATTCCAACAAAAATGACAATTTAGAGGAAATGGACAAATTCCTAGAAATACATAAGCAGCCCATACTGACGAAAGAAGAAATTGATGATCTTAACAAACCAATCACAAGCAAAGAGATAGAATCAGTCATTAAAAATCTCCCAACTAAGAAGAGCCCAGGGCCAGACGGCTTCACAGGTGAATTCTACAAAACATTCCGGAAAGAACTAACACCAATCCTGTTGAAACTATTCCAAAAAATCGAAACAGAAGGAACACTGCCTAATTCCTTCTATGATGCCAACATTACCCTAGTACCAAAGCCAAACAAAGACACCACAAGAAAGGAAAATTACAGACCAATTTCTCTAATGAACCTAGATGCAAAAATACTTAACAAAATACTTGCTAATCGTATTCAACAACACATTAAACGAATTATACACCATGACCAAGTGGGATTTATCCCAGGTATGCAAGGATGGTTCAACATAAGAAAATCAATCAATGTAATACACCATATAAACAGATTGAGAGAAAAAAACCACATGATTATATCTATAGATGCAGAAAAGGCATTTGACAAAATACAGCACCCCTTCCTGATAAAAACACTCCAAAAGATCGGAATACAAGGAAACTTTTTGAACATGATAAAGAGTATATATGAAAAACCTAAAGCCAACATTGTTTACAATGGCGAAGTCCTGAAATCCTTCCCTCTAAAATCAGGAACAAGACAAGGGTGCCCATTGTCTCCGCTCCTATTTAACATTGTCTTGGAAGTACTGGCTCGAGCACTGAGACAAGAACCAGATATAAAAGGCATTCAAATTGGAAGGGAAGAAGTCAAAATTTCATTATTTGCAGATGACATGATCCTATATATAGAAAACCCTGAGAGATCTTCAACAAAGCTCCTAGAACTCATAAATGAGTTTAGCAAAGTCGCAGGTTATAAGATCAATGCGCAAAAATCAGTAGCATTTCTATACACCAATAATGAGCAAGATCAGGAGGAAATCAAGAAACAAATACCATTCACAATAGTAAATAAAAAAATCAAATACTTAGGAATAAATTTAACTAAAGAGGTAAAAAACTTATACATCGAGAACTATACAAGATTGTTCAAGGAAATCAAAGAAGACCTAAATAAATGGAAGAATATTCCCTGTTCATGGATAGGAAGACTGAATATTATTAAGATGTCTATCCTACCAAAACTGATCTACACATTCAATGCAATCCCAATAAAAATCAACACAGCCTTCTTTAAGGAACTAGAAAAACTAACTATGAAATTTATTTGGAATAAAAAGAGGCCCCGAATAGCCAAAGACATATTGAAAAAGAAAAACGAAATAGGAGGAATCACACTTCCTGACTTCAAAACATACTACAAAGCTACAGTAGTGAAAACAGCATGGTACTGGCATAAGGAGAGACACACAGACCAATGGAATCGAATTGAAAGTTCAGATATAGAACCTCATGTATATAGCCATATAATATTCGATAAAGCCACCAAACCCTCTCAACTGGGAGAGAATGGCCTATTCAATAAATGGTGCCTGGAGAACTGGATAGCCATATGTAGAAGAATGAAAGAGGATTACCATCTCACACCTTATACAAAGATCAACTCTAGATGGATCAAAGACCTAAATATAAGAGCCAAGACCATAAAGACCTTAGAAAGCAGTGTAGGGAAACATCTACAGGACCTTGTAATAGGAAATGGCTTCATGAATATCACACCAAAAGCACGAGCAGCAAAAGAACAAATAGATAAATGGGACTACCTCAAAATTAAAGCCTTCTGCACCTCAAAGGAGTTTGTCAAGAAAGTAAAAAGGGAACCCACACAATGGGAGAAAATATTTGGCAACCATATATCTGATAAGAGACTTATAACTTGCATATATAAAGAACTCATATATCTCGAAAACAAAAAGATAAACAACCCATTTAAAAAATGGGAAAAAGATTTAAACAGACACTTCTCCAAAGAAGAAATACAAATGGCTAAAAAGCACATGAAAAAATGCTCCAAATCCCTAGCTATCAGGGAAATGCAAATCAAAACTACAATGAGATACCATCTTACTCCCGTAAGATTGGCAGCCATGAAAAAAACAGTAGAATACAAATGCTGGAGAGGATGTGAAGAAAGGGGAACACTCATCCATTGCTGGTGGGAATGCAGAAGGATCCAACCATTCTGGAGGACAGTTTGGCAGTTTCTCAAAAAATTATCCATAGATTTGCCATATGACCCAGCAATACCACTGCTGGGTATATACCCATCAGATCTGAAAACAAGGACACAAACCGATATATGTACACCAATGTTCATAGCAGCATTGTTCACCATCGCCAAAAGTTGGAATCAATCCAAAAGTCCATCAACAGATGAGTGGATCAATAAAATGTGGTATATACACACAATGGAATACTACTCAGCTGTAAGAACCAATACACTACAATCGCACGTGATAACATGGATGAACCTTGAGAATTTTATGTTAAGTGAAGCAACCCAGGCATTGAAGGACAAATACTATATGACCTCAATGATATGAAATAAGTTAACTGCCTCAGAGAGCTAGAGTCTGGAAAAGTGGCTTACTGGAAATCGGGGGGTGGAGGAAGGATGTGAGTTAATGTCTGTAGGGGTGGAATCTGTGATGAGCTGGGGGTAAGTATGAGCACAAAGAAGGGACAAAATGGGGGCAAGGGGTTACCTTCGGGTGGGGTTTTCTGGGTTTGAGGGGGGCTGGGGATGGGAAGAGGGGTAATATGGTCCAAGAAATAGGTGGGAGGGAGGGGCAACATACAAACATGGGAGAGTGCCAGAAGTTCGTTGAGAACTAAATGTTGAGTAAAACGTATCAAAGTATAAATAGGAGGGTCACCTGGTTAGGACGCTCAGGGGGTATGGTCTGATGCGGGACGGACTCCGGAGGGAATAGCTGAAGGCTCATTTTGCCAAGGTGGGTTCTACCATTGGGTGGGGTGGACCCATATCCTGGGGAAGACTAATGCCGTCGAATAGAGAGAACTGTATCTCTCGTGAGAAAGGACGGCTCCCAGGGCATTAGATTGGCAGGCGTTGTGGGCCCTAAGGGGAGGGGAAAATGGACGTGCAATGGATAGAACAAAGGTAAATAAGGGGGCAAAAGAGGAGTTATGTGAGAGTACACGAGGATGAATATAAAACAGCTAATATTACACCAAAAACATATAGGGGACGACAGACTAATAATGAAAACCATAAGACAAAACATAGGATAACTAAAAAATTTAGAAAACTGTACAACCTAAAATATGGACCACATAGTAAGCACAAATGTTACCTTGTTTGAAAACTATAGTTTCGGAATCTGTACATCAGTTTCAGGAAATATGATATGAATAAGTTAAAAGATTATTGCTGTGGAAGGGAAAAGGTTTTATGGTGGATCTGGGGAAATACTGTATATTGTATATATGAATTTTGGTGATCTAAGACTCTTCTGAAGCTGACATTATGTTGGGATTCACTTTACGGGAAGTTTTGGATCACAGAGTGGTTCAACAATGGCAGCGGAGGAATACTGATATGGGATGTTATTGACAGGATATATATGGTTGACAGGGAGTTATACAGGGCATATGCCCAGGGTATATGGTAATGTCTATATATACTCATAGTGGAAACAATTAAAAACAACAGCTGGGGGGGTACTGGGCTCCTGGCCGGGGGGTCACAGTTGTGGGCCCTGGGAGAGCAGCGGCAATCCTCCAGGTGCAACAGCAAGAACCAGGAAGGAAGGAGGGCCCAACAGTGGGCTCTTGATACTAATGGCTACACTTTTGAGCCTATGCACCTGCAATAAGAACAAGGCCTAGAGTAGCATTGTGCCTGGGGGTTTCCTCCTGACAGCCTTCATGTTACTCAAATGTGGCCACTCTCACAGCCAAACTCAGCGTGTAGATGTGATGCATTCCCCCCAGCGTGGGACACGACACCCGGGGATGAGCCTCCCTGGCACCGAGGGATCACTACCACATACCAGCTGAAGAAGCAACTAGAAAATGACCTTGAATTAAAGATTCAATGCGAAACAGCAGAATATACCTGTCTACATATAATAACATGACTTTGGGAAGCGGTTTGACCTAATGTAAGGGGGAAATGGAAAGGAGAAATGAGATTATAAGGCTGTGAGTCTCTAAAAAAGAGTCTGGAGGTTGTCAGAAGGAATAGCCCTATGTACAACTGAACAGAGTCTAAGAGACAGATAAGGTAGATACAACCCCAGGTATTGGTTCTTTTGAGGGATAAAGAGACCCACGGGTTCTATGGTCATGGCAGAAGGGGTTCACTGCCATGACAGATGGCCCTTCTTTGGAGCTGGTGTTTCTGCGTGATGGAAATGGACTCAGAGGGGATCTCTTTTCACAAGACTTGCATGCTACTTTATTGGAATTGTAGTTGGTGCTGAGTTTAAGATATATGTAGGGGATTTGAATCTCTGGACTGATAATATGACACCCAGGCCCAGAGCCTCAACAGACTTCAGCTCCTACACTTTGACTTATTGGACTTACTCCACTCAGCTAACAGGGAGTTGAAGAAGGTCAACCACCACAGCATGGAGCCTAGAGTGTCTACAACTAGAAGCGGGAAGAGTGCATCCAGTACCCATGTGGAATCTAAGCCCTCACTTGACATAGGTGTGCAATGGACACAACCAATCCAATGTCCACAGAGGAAATGTGAAATGGGTGTGGGAACGGTAGCCATGGGGGCTGCTGGGTGTGGGGAACGGGAGGAAGAGATGAGATGTGGAGGTGTTTTCGGGACGTGGAGTTGTCCTGGATAGTGCTTCACGGACAATTACGGGACACTGTAGATCCCCCCAGGGCCCACTGGGTGGAACGTGAGAGAGTCTGGGCTATGATGTGGACCATTGACTATGGGGTGCAGTGATGCTCAGAGATGAACTTACCAGGTGCAATGGATGTATCACGATGATGGGAGAGAGTGTTGCTGTGGGGGGAGTGGGGGGCGGGGGCGGTGGGGTTGAATGGGACCTCATATATTTTTTTAATGTAATTAAAAAATAATAATAATAAATAAATATTTAAAAAAAAAAAAAGAAAGGTGGAAAATGTACCTATTGAATTGTGGCTTAGTGTGAAGAGGTTTTGAGACAGAATGTTGGTAATGGGAACTGGTTGCTTTTATTTGCATTTGATAAGAAACTACAAGAAAGAGATAAGCTCAGAAAAGCATTGTCCTGCTTGCCATGAGGAATGAAAGGAAGAAGTGAAAATCCAGAAATTCTTGACTTTTCTAGTTTGGTATATACTATAGTTTCTCATCTCCTTCCAGTAAAAAAAAATCTTATTTTAACATATAACATGAGGGCAAGGGAGTTGAGTTGTCATTAAGACAGCCTGGGAGCAAGACCAAATCAAAGACCTGGTTTACATGTCTGCCTGACTGGATTGATGTAGGGCCTATGATTAAGTATCTGTAATTAAGAGAGAGGGATTCAAATATAGAGAAATACATGCATTGAAAAGAATTGTGGGTATGGCTAATAGTATAATCAAATAGATAAAACCAACCAACCAACCAACAAAAAACCCCAACTCTTAAAATAGTCCTGTGTTAGCAAAGGGTGTTTAGCCTTGATAAACAAAGACTGACCAGGATGTAAAATAACCTAACTTTATCAGGGCAGGAAGCAGGCTTAGAAAGCTGCAGAGACACCTGGAGAGAATAGTTTCAGACCCACATTCAAATTAACCAAGGATAATAAAAGAGGGTGGAACTCTTAGAGGGTAGAGCCTTGAAAAATAATAGATTACAGAAGTGGGGCTTAGTCAAGGAGTGTTTCCTACCCTCAGGTCAGGGGGACCTGCAGTGTATGCTCAGTGGGGTTTCAGGATGGCTATGGACCAATGTTCATCCTATTCTCTTTTCTTATCAAAAGTATTTAATATGGTTTTCCTGACACTGTTTCACCTTTTTTTCTTGAGTGTTTGTGTGTGTGTGGGGGCGTGGGGGGTGGGGAGCAATTTTCTCTAAGTTCACAGGGCTCTGGATCAAGGAAAGCTGCATCTGGACCTGATGGAAATTATGAGATTTGATTGGATGGTACTTTGCATCACAGGAAGAAAGCAAATCTTTTCTGGCATTAGTAGCAATTTAGTTTGTACCAAATAGCAATGCATATCACAAATTCAAAATTAATTTCATTTTCTACCAAATTCTACGATTTGTTTTTTACTTAAGAATTGTCTATTGTTTTGCCGAACTCTTCTAGAGAATCTCATATCTCATCAGGATTAAATCTTTAACACTGTTTGGTCAGCATTCTTTTCTGAGTCTGAGAGTAGATCTAAGGTCAAATTCTATATTTTTTCATTAGTGTGTTTCATCTTTAGATGATTTAAAATGCAGTATATAATCTTTAAGCTGTTCCAAAGAATGTCATCATTATCAACATAGTTGGTCATGTCCCCTAGTAACAAATTCAAACTCTGTATGCTCTTGGATTTTCAGATTTAGTGTCCTGTATATCTTTGTCACTCAGCGTCTGGGGGTTTCTCTCTGTCTCCATACTGATCCATTTATAGAGGAATCCAGTAAGGGGATTAAGACCCACCCTGGTCATGCATTATCAAAGTACTCTAATCAAACAGTCTCACCTACAACAGGTTCACGCTGACAGGAATGGGCCAATTTCAAGAATATGATATTCTGGAGTATATACAAAATACCACAAGATACAAAATCATTATGAAGTTCTGAATCTAAGTATTATTCTAAGAATTTTTATTGACAATTCTACTTGCTACTTTAAAGTTTCTCCAAATTGAAATTAATTTTAAAAATTTAAGAATGACAGTGACTCAAGAAAGGTTGCTTAATTTGGTATTACTACCGGCAGAACACAGATAATGTAAAAACCTTGATTTCTTACAATATAATTATTGATTTTACTGAAATGAAGATAGGGAAAGTAAATTTTATGGAATTAATATATACTGTGTACGCAATATAGATCTTTATTACTCATCTAAATATTTATGGCTCACCAATATAGCACCTAGACATGTTCAATGATAAGCTCTTATATCTGATATTTTACCTACTTGTGTGTGTGTATAAATTTTTATAAAGAAATCAAGATTTTACATGTATTTTCCCATTTCATCATTATGAGACTTTTAGTCAAGGCAGGAAGTTGGAGCATATTTTATTTAACAATTTGTTAGCTTGATTTGTAGCTTTCAACATTTAAGTGTGTGGTATGTGGCTTCCACTTGCGCTCTTGCTCTGGACCCCGGCAGATGATGGAAGTTGCCCTTGATCAGAAGAGCCTGCAGAGGCATCACTTGGCCTCTTACTCGCTGTGTCACCTCAAGCAAATGACAGAACTTCCCTGAATCTCACTCCCCTCATGCATGTTTATGACAATATTGTGCCCACTTGCCACCTAAGGTTGTTTCGATGATCCACTGATATGGTGATGATGATGATGATGGTGATAATAACAATCACAACAGAAGCAGCAACAACAAGTACATAGTGCTTCCTGTGTGCTGTTTACTAATTCTTTAATCATCACACTAACACCAATGAGGTGTTATGTACTTAAATGAAAAAAAATACAAAATATAAAATAAATATGAAAAATTTTAAAATGAAACAAATTTGAGGAGAATAATACTGAACATACTACATGCACGACAAAAGCCATTTAGGGAAGTGGATGTGGCTTAAGCCATTGAGCCCTCTCCTACCACATGGGAGGTCTGTGGTTCATCTGGGTACCTCCAAAAAGGAAGACAAACAGACACAGCAAGGGCAAACAACAAGGGGGGTGGGGAGAATAAATAAATAACATCTTTAAAAAAAAGACATTTACAAAAATAATGTTTGAAATTCCTACCACTACTCACCTTTAGCCTCTGGTACATCTCTGCCATCTAATTTGAGATGAAGAAATTGAAAGCTTTTTGATGATGGTGACAGCTAAAGCTCATGACCACGTGTGTATGCTTATCAGACATATAATTCTTGTCATACAATTAAGACACACACACAGCACACCACTAACTTCTTACACTGTACACTGTGTATAGCACCTCATTACATATTATCACTGACCTATTATTATTATTTTTTAGATTTATTTCTCTCCTCTCCCCCCTTCCCCCGGTTGTGTGTTCTCTGTGTCTATTTGCTGCATGTTCTTCTTTGTCCGCTTCTGTTGTTGTCAGCGGCACGGGAATCTGTGTTTCTTTTTGTTGCGTCATCTTGTTGTGTCAGCTCTCCATGTGTGCGGTGCCATTCCTGGGCAGGCTGCACTTTCTTTCGCGCTAGGTGGCTCTCCTTACGGGGCGCAGTCCTTGTGTGTGGGGCTCCCCTATGCGGAGGACACCCCTGCGTGGCAGGGCACTCCTTGCGTGCATCAGCACTGCGTGTGGGCCAGCTGCACATGGGTCAAGGAGGCCTGGGGTTTGAACCGCGGACCTCCCCTGTGGTAGATAGACACCCTAACCACTGGGCCAAGTCCACTTCCCACTGACCTATTATTAACATTAGTATTTATTAACTGTCTGGCATTCACGTCACTTGCATCACAGAGGTGGGTCATCACAGACCTCTTTGTCACTGTGTCTTAAGTGGGCTGAAAGGGAGAACCCACAGGGGAGGTAGGGGGCAATGGAGTGGCTGGGGTGGCACTGGAGGTGGAATGAGTGCGTTCTAGAGGGATACTGAGTTTTAACTTTGGGAAATACATGGTGATTTCCATTTGGCATATTGGCCTCTTCGTTTCTTTAAAGATGCTAGTGTAGATAGGTAATGACTCCTCCCATAATTGCTTAACCTCAAGGCACACAGCATTGAGGGGTCAATTTCATAAAAACAGTCCAACACAGCCTTTTACCCATGTAAACCCCCTGCAATGTTATCCAATGTAATCTATCCTCTGCAATTGTTTTTTCTTCTTCCTCCTCTTCATCTGGCATCACTTGGGCAATAGTTAGCTAGTTAGCTCTGTAGGCTCATCCTTTCATGCTTCTGGGTTGGGGCCCAATAGCCCTTTTTTTTTTTTTTTAAGATTTATTTTATTTATTTCTCCCCACCACCTCATTCCTCCTGTTGTCTGCTCTCTGTGTCCATTCGCTGTGTGTTCTTCTGTGTCTGCTTGTATTCTCATTAGGTGGCTCCAGGAACTGATCCTGGGACCTTCTGGAGTGGAAGAGGGGTGATCACTCTCTTGCGCCACCTCAACTCCCTGCTCTGCTTCGTCTTCTTATTTTCTCTCCTCTGTGTCTCTTGTTGCATCTTCTTGCTGCGGCAGTTCTCAGCATCAGCGGGCGCTCCTGCATGGGCCAGCTTTCCCGCACTGGGTGGCATTCCCACACAGTGCAGCACTCCTGTGTGGGGTGGCATTCCAGCGTGGGCCGGCACTCCGCATGGGTCAGCTCGCTGCATGGGCCAGCTTACCCTCACCAGGAGGCCCTGGGCATTGAACCCTGGACCTCCTGTGTGGTATGTGGGAGCCCAATTAGTTAAGCCACATCCTTTTGGTCCAATAGCTCTTAAATTCCCTTTCCTCAGGAAACTTCCCTAGCTGCCTTTTGATCGGCAGAGGCTGCCTCTCTCGTTACTTTTACATTGCAGAAGCCCAAACCTTTTAAAAAAATTTTCAAGCCAGCCTTGGCTGACCTGAAAATCCTTAGGGGTAGGCCCTTCACCTTCATTTTCCTTTCGGGAACCATATAACGACTTAGCCTTTTCTCATCTGATGCCAGAGTCTGTGGGCATGCCTTTTTTATATCCTGCGCACAAAAGAATGTTGCATTTTTTTGCGCAAGAGATGCGGATCTCGTGGTTCATGCAAATGCTTTGTGGTCGTTGGTGCAGCTGCAGCAACCACAGATGCACCTACTTCAAAGAATTCCCCTCTTTTTTTCTTTTGTTGTTGTTTGTGGCTTTTGTGTTTATTTATATTGGCCAGTGTTTGAGATGCCCAGGAAGATAGGTTACTATTTCAGCCACCTTCCTCTTTTGACTACAGGTGTTACGAGCTCGCAGTGTCACTGTCGTGTCTAGCTTCTCAAAGTGATGGCTTCAAAAGGCAGGAGCCCCTGGGCTGTATTCCCTGTACTGGGGTACCTATGAAGGGGAGCATGTGGCTTCATAGCAGCACCCACGGAGGGGCTCTAATGGGTGCTGCTGGGAAAGAAATGGTTTATATTCAAACAAGTTTGGGAAGTTCTGGTTAAGAAAATCAAATATATATTTCTAAATTTCTCAGGACTTCTCAGAGCATTTAGTATGTTAATGTGTACCGTGATTTCTGCAGGGAAATAGTCAAAGCATCTCCGTAATGAAAGATCTGGGGAAAACACTTTAAAGAATGATGCTTTGTAGTAACCAGCCCTAGGATTTCATAATCAGTTCTTCCCAAATGAATCAGATTGTTTCAAATAAAAAAAAATAGGTGATATCAACGTTAAGGCTGCACTTGAAAGAGAAAGGGGTGGAGCAGAAATCCCTGAGCTGCACCCAGTCCCCACTGCCCCCTCTCCAATTCAGGAACATGAATGGCTACCCTCCCACCCACTTTCTCCTCCCTTTCCCCCATCCAGGAACAAGATGCAGGGCCCTTGGAACAAACAAAACTGCTTGTGCAAAGAATCAGATACAGTGGCTCTGAGTTGCTCCAAGGCTTGTGCCTGAATTAAAGGCGAGGCCACATAAGAGGAAATAAAAGGGTTTGCTCAGAGATCAAATGAAGCATTTGTATAGAGCCTTATTCAAAATGGATACAAATGCATCAATTCTTCAGAATTATAGGTGAATCAAAGGAAAATTACATCCAAGGAGATAAAGCAACAGCCAGCAGTCTTACACGTATGGAGCAGAGATGCAACTTTGAAGCTTCTGGCCTGGTGTGCCAAAGAGCCAGATGTGGCAGGTGAAATTACAGTGACTCCAGCTCAGCATCTGGAGTGTATAAATCTGTCCCACAGAAAATTAAGAGGTGCACGAGAACGTAGTGAAAATGGCCAGTTGAAAATACATTTTTGAAGGGAAAATCACTTTGAAGACTATAGAACATTCTTTCTAAAATTAGGAGAAGGTTCAATATAGATCTATTTACTGGTAGTGGAGTGAACAAAGTCATATACAGGGATTATCCAAGCTCCAAAATAGCAAACCCCCAGAGATTTCCTTCTGGGAGAGACAGAGAAGGGGAGTAAGCGCCTGTGCTACCCAAGGCAGCCTTGTGTTACTGTGTTTGTATGAAGAAAGGACGATGCTCTGAAACTAAGCCAGCCATTAGTGGTAATGGCCCTGAGTCACTCTGCAGGCCCGAGGAAGGCTACTTGTGTAGATATGTTCCCCAGGGCTTCCTTCTATTGGTTGGAGAACTAAGATTACTTCTGTTATGGAAAAGACAGTCTCCCTCTGTCTGTCTGTCTCTCTCTAATCTCACATATATGAACAATTTCACAAAGGCAACATGCAATAATGCAATAATTACCAATAAGTATTTATCCAGGTCACAGATCTTCTGGCTATCTAGTCAACCCCTCCTATTGTAGAAGCTACAATTGAGAAACGGCATAAAAGTGACTTGTCTGGGGAAGGTCCAGGTAGCGGCCGAGTTGGGGTGGATCTTGGGGACCCCGATACACAGGTTGGTGCCATCTCACTTCGTTAAGTGCCCTGGATTGCATCAGGGTCTCGACATGCTCTTCTGACATGTGTGCCTTCAACACCACCACACAACAGGAAGGGATGTGAATGTAGATTTGGGGCTTCTTCAGGTCCAACAAGTTCTCCTCGGCAGTATGTGGTGCCTGTCTAGGCCTTCCCTCTTCTAAGAAAAGGAGACAAGGAGGGGGGCTTAAGCCAAAGTATGAGGGGGTTAGGTTAGTGCTAAGGAAATATTATGGAACCTCATTTTCTGTCTGGGCTTCTGCAATCATGAGGTAGTTGCTGAGTGTGGAGAAAGGATGGCCGACCAACTGGATAAAACACAATAAGCCTCCTCTCCCTTGCGTTCAGTAAAGATGGAAAAAGCAAGACCTCCAGGCTATGAATTATAATCCCCACCTCTAAGCGCATCTGTTTCTGATCTTCTCACACTCAGAACCCACTGCTGATACGCTCCCACGACCGTGATCTTCTTTGATCCTCACGACAGACCAGTGAGGTCAGCAGGATGCCCATTTGCAGATAAGGAAATGGGTGTTCTGAGAAGTGAAGTGGCTTGCCCGGAGGCAGAAGGCAAAGCTGGGACATCTGCCTTCCAAAGTTACGCCTTGCCTGTCCCCGTAAGCTGCTGGTGCCAGTCGCTTGCTGAAGGTAAGTGGAGGCTCCAGGAAGGTGCTCTCCTCCCGTTCTGGAGAGGAGGTGTCCAGCTAGAGAGGGCTGGCAGAAGAGGTGGGCAGTGGTGGGGTGGCAAACTGGTGGAGAGCTGCTAAGGGCAGGCTGAGGGATTTCGACTGGAGGTGACAGGTGATAGGGAGTGCGGTGAGGTCTTGCCGATTGACAACGTGATGATGGTGGTGGCACTCCAGGAAGATGATTCCCTCAGATAGCAGCAGGAGCAGCGGCATCAGAGCATCAACCGCTTTTCCGTGCCTCGTCTCTGGGGCTTCCAAATGCTGCCTGTCACTGCGAGAAAGATAAAAAGCCTTCTCAGCTGGAAGGTGGCCAGCTCATTTCAGAGCTCCAGTTCAAGGAGCAGGCCAGATGTGTCCTAGCTTGGAAACACTAAATGTTTGGCCAAAGGCTTGCTCAGGTATAAAATATAGCTCTGGGGTAGGTGACAATTCCTACCACATGTGTAGGAAGAGAGAACCGCAAGCTGCTTCACGTGGCTGCTGCTGCCTTCTATGTGAGCGGTGTGCTTTAGCAGCCCGGCACGTTTCCGCAAGCTTGCTGTGTGCTCAGTTCTTTAAGCATCCAGGCACTAGCATGTTTTATTTGGATCAGCATCCATGTCTTAACCTCTAGTTCAACCTTATTAACTAGACAAGGTGCATCTGCGCTGGCTGGGCTTTCATCTTATGGGGCATGCTACGGATCAGATATTCCAAAATTTGTCTGTGTAACTTTTTAAGATTCCCCATCTGGAAGATTATCTAAGCAAAATGTTTAGAAGACAGTGCATATTCAAGAAATTCATGTTTTTAGCCAAGGGTGTGCACAAGAATCATCTTGGGAGCTTTTTATTTTCCAAAATGTACAGGCTAATGCTTTCCCAGTCCTTTCTACAAGCACCCTAATTTGGAGATGCCGTAGAGTTTGTATGGAGTGAGACCTGGCATCACTTTTGAAAAGGCCTGAGGTAATTTGATGCACAAACTCTGGCTAAGAAACATTACAAAAAAATGCTGTTGTTGTTGCCTTAAATTATTTATGAAGAACTGAGCCTAAGGACCTAATACCTTAATTGTCTGCATACAAATAATTGCTGTACTTTATAGTTTAAGCTTAGCTATTCATTAGAGCATATTCTCTTTGTGGAGATGATTTAGTATTTAGTTTCCTACAAGCATTATTATATTTTAAAACACTTATATCCCATTTTGTTCCAAAAAGGGTTTGTTCCAAAAACAGCTCTTCTACACAAAATTTATTTTAATTCAGATGGATCTTCATGCCCAATTAGTTTCAATTAAGGAATGTTTTCAAGTTTTCAGTATTTATCTTTCTCCCAAAGTTCATTTCTCTGAACCTGCTCCCCATCTTCTTTTAATTTCTCTCCAGGGACAGAGGCACCTGAAACGGTGAATTGTAATGGGTCTTGGGGTCACCTTAATAGAAGAACAGAAACCTCCAGATCGAGGAGGCTGTGTCATATGCTATCACAAGGCTTCGGCCAAACTCTCCGAGAGTAAGCCAGTGGACGGGCAGCACAGGGCAATACCAATGGGCTCCTTATCAGGTCAATTTCCCATCACATATGACTGCTCGACTTTTGCAAATGTCACAGGGTCCCCCAAATGTTCACCATTTTCTGCTCAGTAGTAGAATCAGTTGCCATGTAAAGCCATTATCCTAGAATCCCATCTACCTTCCTTTCTCCCTGAAATCACTTTTGCAGAGGAGGAGAAAAGGAATGACCATTCACTGAATGTCATATATGCTCAGGTTTAGTTTAAAACCTTATAAACATATTGAAGAGCAACTTGACAAGAGGTAACACAATGAAATGGACTATGTTAAAGTTACAAAAAGCAACTTCAGTACACACACACAAATAAAACGCTTTGAATATATACTACTGCAAATAATCGTCAGGACTCAGCAGAGTCTGGCCCTCTTGCTAGTTCCCTCTCCTTTATGAGCCCACTGGCGAAGCCCCTCGCCTGGGTGTGACTTGCCTTCTGTCTCAGATCCATGCATTATTTTGGTTCTGTGTGTGGCTGAGTCACACAGCACTGGCTACTTTCTAAACTGTAGCTGATAAATGACTGCACAGGGTGCACAGACCTTCCATTTACAAGTGCTTGAAGTTCAGTGTGCTCGCCATTGGATTTCTCTGGCTGTTTCCATCCCAGTCCACTAAGAGCAAGTGCCTCCTAATCCCCTGCTCACGTGGAGGTGGAGGTGGGAGGTGGGGGCAGAGAGCTGTTTGCGCTGCGCAGCCAGCCCCAGCCAGTCTTCCCACCAGCCCAGCTGCACATTGACTGGCTGCTTCGAGGCCTTTCTTTTTTTTTTTTTTTTTTAATTTTTTTTTATTTTATTGAATTTGTAATAATATTACATTAAAAATATATATGTGAGGTCCCATTCAACCCCATCCCCCCACCCCCCCCTCTCCCCCCCCCCAACAACACTCGTTCCCATCATCATGACACATCCATTGGATTTGGTAAGTACATCTTTGGGCACCTCTGCACCTCATAGTCAATGGTCCACATCATGGCCCATACTCTCCCCCATTCCATCCAGTGGGCCCTGTGAGGATTTACAATGTCCGGTGATTCCCTCTGAAGCACCATCCAGGGCAGCTCCATGTCCCAAAGACGTTCGAGGCCTTTCTTAAACAGGGTGTTACGAGCGCAAAAAATGAGCTATCATCAATTTAATTTTGTTTGCACACTTACTGTTTCCCCCTTACATAAAGGGAAAGAGGATCAATTATTTAAAAATAAATAAATATTTTTATTAGAAAGTTGCAGGTTTATAGAAAAATCATGCAGAAAATATGGAGTTCCCAAATACCATATACCCTCCCTCACCCACACAGTTTTCCCTATTATTAACAGTTTACATTAGTGTGGTTCATTAGCTACAGTTGATTAAATAATATTATTACAGTTACACTATTAACTATAGTACATTGTTTACATTAGGATTCATTGTTTTTGTTGTATAATTTTGTTTCTAAAAAAATTTATTATAATAACATAATATGCAGCCTGAAATTTCCCCTTTTAACCACATTCAAATATATAATTCAGTGGTGTTAATTACATTCACAATGTTGTGCTACCATCATTACAATCCATTTATTACAAAACTTTCCAGGAATAGAAACTCTGTACCAATTAAGCATTAACTCCCTATTCCCAGCCCCCACCCTGGTCCCTGGTCACCTGAATTCTAGTTTCTGACTCTAAGCATTTGCTTGTTCTAAGAATTTCGTATCAGTGAGATCATTCAGTATTTGTCCTTTTGTGTCTGGCTTATTTCACTCAACATAATGTCTTCTAGGTTCATCCATATTGTTGCATGCATCAGAACTTCATTCCTTTTTATAGCCAAATAATATTCTACTGTATGAATATACCACATTTTGTTTATTCATTCGTCTGTTCATGGACACTTACGTAGTTTCCATCTTTTGGCAATTGTGCATAATACTGCTATGAATACTGGTGTGCAAAAAACTGTTTGAGTTCCTGCTTTGTTATTTCCTTCCTTCTGCTTGCTTTAGGTTTAGTTTGCTTTTCTTTTTCTAGATACTCTGGTTGTGAGGTTAGGTTTCTGATTTGAGGTCTTTTTTCTTTTTTAAAGCAAGCATTTAAAGCTATATATCTCCCTCTCAGCACTGCCTTTGCTGCATCCTATGATTTTTGGTATATTGTATTTTTGTTTTCATTCACTTTAAGGTATTTCCTAATTTCCCACATGATTACCTCTTTGACCCATTGGTTGTTTAATAAGAGTGTGTTGTGTCATTTATACTTATTTGTGAATGTTCCAGTTGTCCCTTTGTTATCGATTTCTAGCTTCATTCCATTGGGGTCAGAGAAGATATATTGGATGACCTCAACACTTTTAAATTTATTGAGACTTGTTTTGTGACCTAACCTATGATCTATCCTGAGGAATGGCCCATCTGCCTAGAAAAGAATGTGAAGCGAATTCTGCTGCTGCTGTGCAGTGTTCTATAAATGTCTGCTAGGTCTATTTGGTTTATAGTATCATTACAGTCTTCTATTTCCTTATTGATCTTCTGGATGTTCTATCTATTATTGAAAGTAGTATATTGAAACTTCTTACTAATTAAGTAGAACCATCTATTTCTCCCTTTAAATCTGTCAATATTTGCTTCACATATTTTGCTGATCTGGCATTAGGTGCATATACAGTTAAAATTGTTATCTTCTTGTTGAAATGACACCTTTGTCAGTAATAGTGACCCTCTGTCCCTCATAACTGTTTTTGACTTAAACTCTATTTTATCTCATATTTGTGTAAGTAAAGCTGGGTTAAGATGATTTAGGCATAGTCTTTATTGCTCTACAGTCCTTCTCAGCTTTGTTTTCTCTCATTGTATAATTACATAGTAACTCTAACTGCCCTTCCTCTCTGTAATATTTCTTTCATCAATATCATTTAAGGACTAGGAATCACTGTCTACCCACATCACCACCAACCATCTATCCCCAGTAGGGTTCCCATTGGCACAGAGAGTTGAGTTTGAGAACTCCAGAGGTAGAAGGCACAAATAAACATTCAATCCCCTCTCCATCCCAGGTTATTCCTGACAAGGAGTTCTTAAGACTTCCAAGGTAACTAATGAAAAATTTCCCTATTACCTGTTCCAGTTAATCACCTTTACAATGAATATTTAACTTTTTTTGTGTGTGTGTGGACAATTTGGTTCCATCTTTTCTTGAATAGACAAGTATTTGTTAACTCTGAGTTGTAATATATTCATTAGTGGACATTGAAACTGAGCAAGTGGATCAGGGCCAGCGTTTAAAAAAAATGAGGTAGGATAGAATGAAATGATCTACAAAATATAAATTGTTTTGTGAAACAGCTGTGGTTATGTCTGTGTGCTTGCATGTCTGTGTGTGTGTGAGGGAGAGAGAGAGAGAGAATGAGAGAGGGTATGTATAATGGGAAGTGGTGTTTTTCTAATGGTCCTTTAGACTATGATAAAAAGTATTTGAAAAACACGAGTATAAATAACTTGTTTTAAACTATGTTCTTCAAGCTCTGGGACTCCAGAAAAAGTACTTGAGATGGCTGCAATTCAGGGGGTTTTGCCATTACAAAACTCTTTTTTTGCATTTCATGATTGGGGGGGTACTGGATAAGATTTCATTTGGAGAAAGTATTCTGCTACTAAATTTAAAAAGCTTGAAAAATCACTGGTCTATGTCAAGAATATGTTGATCAGCTTTCTATTTAGAATTGCACTGCTCCTCTTAAGACATGATTATTCAATGGCCCTTAGCCTTCTTCAATGTTTAACAGTTCCATTTCCTTTAATATTTTCTTGTTGGTTGTGTTTTTGCAATCTTTCCATAGTTCTTATTTCATATGTGTGTGGCTACTTTTGAATTCCCCTCTATCTCCCCAAATCTGAAGAGCAACTGGGCATAGGTGTCATATTGTGTTGTCTAGTCAAGGTCGTTACACACCAGCACAGGGTCCCACTTGCCCCTGCAGTAGCCTTCCATTTTGCTGTATCTTCCAAATCTAAAGTGAGGAAATGCTTATCCAAATAGCAATCGAATGGCCACCTAACTTTCTCTGACTCTTTTTCCTCCCCAGTTTGTAACATAAAGGACCCCTAATCTTTCTGGCTACTTGTATACAAATGATCAAGAATATTGAATTGAATCAGTAATCAGCTTAACAGAATTTTGGACTTGAAAGGGATATAAACATCATCAAGTTTAAACATCATTTGTTTGGCTAACCAGCATTTATTTATTTATTTTTATTTTTTATTTTTTTTTAAAGATTTATTTATTCATTTATTTCTCTCCCCTTCCCCCCCACCCTGGTTGTCTGTTCTCTGTGTCTATTTGCTGCGTCTTCTTTGTCCACGTCTGTTGTTGTCAACGGCACAGGAATCTGTGTTTCTTTTTGTTGTGTCATCTTGTTGTGTCAGCTCTCCATGTGTGCGACACCATTCCTGGGCAGGCTGCACTTTCTTTTGCGCTGGGCGGCTCTCCTTATGGGGCACACTCCTTGTGCGTGGGGCTCCCCTATGTGGGGGGCACCCCTGTGTGGCAGGGCATTCCTTGCGTCCATCAGCACTGCGCATCGGCCAGCTCCACATGGGTCAAGGAGGCCTGGGGTTTGAACTGCAGACCTCCCATGTGGTAGACGGACGCCCTAACCACTGGGCCAAGTCCGCTTCCCCAGCATTTATTAAACATAAGGGGTACACCCTAATCAGTGACTGTGGAATTTTTGTTTTACTGCAATTCAGTATTTACTTTGCAGTCCAGTACAGACAGCCATAATGAAACAAAAAATTCACCAATCTGTATCCTTACAACGAGTGGTACACTCTGATATCTTCTATTCTATTAACATATTAGGTACAGTTTAGCGACTGCTGCACAGAAATCCAAAATGCAGTAACTTAAATAAGATAGTTTATTTCTTTCTCATTAAATAATTCAGTGGTGAGTAATTCAGACTGGTAGAATGGTTTTGCCTGACAAGGCCATTCAGGGTCACAGTTCCTTCTATTTTGTCACTTTCTTGTCTCAGGGTATCCTCATCCAGTTGATTGAACCTGATTCATCTAAATATCCTTGTTCTAGCATACAGGAGGAAAAAGTGGAAGTTCAGATCAAATAGTTTAGTCTTAAAGAGGTGACCTGGAAGGTTCACACTCAATGCTTCTCACATCTCATCAGTCCAATTTAACCAGGTGGTGATACCCACACATTTCTCTTAGCTTGTACTCAGATGCCTTGCTAAAACCCAGGAAGCATTTCTAGGACAAAGAGCAAATAGGTACTTGTGGAAAATTAGTGTGTCTGATTCCCTCCCCTCCCCTCCCCTCCCCTTCCCTTCCATCTCCATTCTTTCTCCATTCCAAACTTGCTGATGCCAATTACTAAATCAACTTAATAATCCACTAACAGTTTTGAAACCTGCAATTTGAAAATCATTGTCCTGAAGTATGGTAGGTTACATATTATAAATAATTTAGCAAACCAGATTACCAGGAGATGTTAAAAATAGATTGTGCCCAAAATATTACTAATCTTTTAACTAGTTTTAATTTTGAGCTAAGTTATACATGCGTAGAGTCTGAAGGGCTAAATAGCATTGCAAGTAGTGAGGTCCCTAGTGACATCTAACCCTTGGCTTCAATTTGTCACCATTTTCAACTCTTGAAACAACTCTTCTGATAGTTACTTGTGTATGTTCATAGAACATGCTTTTATTTCTACTTCTTCATTTTTGAGTTTTAGGCATTATCTTTTGATGTTACCCTAAAGAAATGAGGATTTCCCCCCATTCCTATCGTTCCACCCTATACATACACCTTGTCCCTTCAATTTTCCAAGGTAATTATATCATAATTTTGGTTCATTCAATATTGAATGTTTTTGTTGTGACTATGCAAATACTGTTCACACAGGACCCATTTAGTTTCCTAGAACTGATTTTTCCTGTATATTATTTTGTATATTTTTGTGTTGTTTTCTTTCAAAAATTTTATTTAGTGCTCTGTATATTTATCACTAATCCATGCCCTCAAATTTCCTTCCACTTATGTAAATTTCCACTCAATGCACTCATCTTCCTGAAGAAGTCCGATCTTGACTGTTTCTGTAAGCCTGCTGTATGGCTATTATTTGGGATCTCCCTTTACCCTCATCTTGGGTGTTCCCCTAACCGCCCTCATGTGTTGGGATACCCCGGGCATAGCTGTCATGTTACGATGTCTAGTCAAGGTCATCCTGGGTGTTCCCCTAACCGCCCTCATGTGTTGGGATACCCCGGGCATAGCGGTCATGTTACGATGTCTAGTCAAGGTTGTCTTAGTGTTCCCCTAACTGCCCTCATATGTTGGATACACTGTGTTATGGTCTCCAGTCTTCCTTTTTCTTTTTACTCCTTCATCCTAGAGAAGCATATTCATTAGTAATTACCAAACAAAGGGTGTAGGTGAAATAAACGTATTGAGATCTTGCATGTTTGAAAATGTCTTTACTCTGCTTTCACACTTAATTCAGTTTGGTTGGACTTTAAATTCTAGGCTAGGAGAAATTTTCCTTCAAAATGTTGCAGAAAATATTCCATTGTCTTCCATCTTTGGTGTTGCTGTGAAGAAATCTGATACAATCCTGATTCTTGATCCTTTGTAGGAAACCAGTTTTTTTTCCCCCCCTCTGGAAGTTGGAAGGTATTCCCTTTGTCTTCAGTGCTGAAATTTTACAATGACATGCCTTGGTGTGGATCTATAATTATTCATTGCTAGGAGCACTCAGTGGATCTTATAAATCTTGAAGTTCCATGCTTTGTTTCTGGGACATTTTCTTCTGTTTTTTTTTTTCTTTTTTTATTGGTTATTATTTGATATTTAACTTCCTGTACATATATAACCATATACTATAACTTTTTAATTACAAAAGCAATGCATGTTTACTTAGAACATTTGAAAAGTATAGAAAACAAAAAATAAAAATAATCTGTAGGCCTAAATTACATTTGGTATTATTTTAGAGTATACAATTCCATATTTATTATTTTAGAGCCCACTTGTATTAATCAGCCAAAGGGGTGCTGATGCAAAATACCAGAAATTGTGTGGTTTTTATAAAGGGTATTTATTTGGGGTAGGAGCTTACAGATACCGTTATAAAGCATAAGCTGCTTTCCTCACCAAAGTCTATTTCCACATGTTGGAGCAAGATGGTGCTGACGTCTGCGAGGGTTCAGGCTTCCTGGGTTCCTCCTTCCAGGGTCTTGCTCTGAACCGTTCAGGGCTCCTCTTCCTGGGGCTTGCTTGTGTTTCCTCTGTGTGCTTACTTCCTGGGGCTCCAACTTAAGGCTTCAGCATTAAACTTTAACATAAAAAACCCTCTAAATCACTCCTTTGCCATGCCTTTTATCTGTGAGTTCCCTCCCACCAAGGGGTGGGGACTCAATGCCCTAATGATGCGGCCCAATCCGAGCCCTAATCATAAATTAATCATGCCCAGGTACAGACCAGATTACAAACATAATCCAATATCTATTTTTGGAATTCATAACCATATCAAACTGCTACACCACTTTTTTTCACTTAACAAAGAATACATCATTATTTTTCTACAGGATGTTTTTTTATTTCAAACTTTTAAAGATTTATTTTTATTTATTTCTCTCCCCTTCCCCCACCCACCCCAGTTGTCCGTTCTCTCTGTCCATTTGCTGCGAGCTCTTTTTTGTCCACTTCTGTTGTTGTCAGCGGCATGGGAATCTGTGTTTCTTTTTGTTGCGTCATCTTGCTGCGTCAGCTCTCTGTGTGTGCGGTGCCATTCCTGGGCAGGCTGCACTTTCTTTCGTGCTGCGTGGCTCTCCTTTCAGGGTGCACTCCTTGTGCATAGGGCTCCCCTATGCGGGGACACCCCTGCATGGCAGGGCACTCCTTGCGCACATCAGCACTGCGCGTGGGCCAGCTGCACATGGGTCAAGGAGGCCCGGGTTTGAACTGCGGGCCTCCCATGTGGTAGACGGACGCCCTAACCACTGGGCCAAGTCTGCTTCCCTATTTCAAAATTTTAAAGAACAATCATGCATACCATTCAGAATTCCCATATATTGCCCCACCACCAACACCTTAAATTGTTGTGACACATTTGTTATAAATGATGAAAGAACATTGTCATAATTACTGTTATCTATAATCCATAGCTTATGTTTGGTATATTGTTCACAGAAACTATCCTAGTATTTGAATATATGCATTAGTACTATACACTTGTTATAGTTCCTGGGAGAACATTCTCAAATTTGTACTGTTAGCCACAGTCTATTATTTATCAAGGGGTTCACTCTGTTTCACTGATTATTTTTTCCCCTTTTACTTTCTTCTCTCTTTTTAGACTCCTATTATTATGATATTTGACCTCCTGGACATATAAAATTAAATGATATAACATTTTTTTATCTGCCTTTTAAAAATCTTTTTGTGCTGCTTCCTGAGATATTCTTGCAGCTTTATCTACAGATTCCAATGTTTCTGATCAGAGTTTTATTGCTGTCATCAGACTTTTTATTTTCCTAGAGCTCTTCTTTCTTCTTTGAATGTTCCTTTTTTATCCTAAAAAAAAAAAATCCTAATCTCTGTGGGGACATTAATGTTTTTTTAAAGTTGTTTTTTTTTCTTCCTAGTCTGTTCTCTGCTTTCTTCAAGTTGCTTTATCCGTGTTTGTTTTGTTCTCTCTCCTATGCTTTAAGTGATTTTCTCAAATGACTGGTGACACTCGGCTATCTGTTTATATTTTAGAAAGGGATGGAACCTGTGTACCTGGAGGGCTTCACCATAGGGTATTTGGTTGGGTTTTAGGTCCTCTCCCCTTAGGCTGATCAGATGCCCCAGAGAAGAGTCTTCAAATTTTCCTTCCTGGAGAGTAGATGCCTAACTGTGGCCAGTGTTGTGGGAGCGAGTGGGAGGAAGGAGGGGTGAAGAGGCAATGCAGTGTGGGTCTCAATAGACATTCTATGCACTTTCTCTTATTCCTTTGTTTTCAGCAACGTACCCCCAACTTCAAATGTGCCTGTTGTTTCCAGTCCAGAGATCTTCTCCAGAGAATAAGCCTTCAGGCTTCTGCTGGGTGGTATCGGGGAGGGGTAGTTGCTTGGCTTGGCAGAATGGTGGAAGAGATTTGTGCTTCTTAAACAGGACTTTCAGCCATTCCTCCTCTTCTAGCCCTATAATCAACTCCATTTCCAGAGGTACTGGGTTCCACCAAATTGTGAGTCTTTTTGGGTTCTGAGGTTATATCAGGTTACTTCTGTGGCTTTCCTTACTGTGGGGTAAGGAGTCAACTTTCTTCATTCTGCTGTCATCTATCACTTGGACATCTGCTTTCCAGATTCCAAAATATTATTTTGTCTCTTTACCCATATTATTTGTCTTTGTGGATATATTTCTTGAAAACAAAACAAAACTCTTCTCTGCTATGTTAGTGGAATTTCTGAAGACTAGAGGACCTGATGTACGTGTTCAGTCTGCTGGGTACAATGGCTATATTGAGGTCTCTCAAATTATTTTAAACAGATGGTTTTAACCTTTTTAAAATTTTACCTCCCCACAATCCTTTAAAAGTTGCTAAAATTTGGTACAGTTGTGTGATTTGCTCTTCACTTCTTTAACTGTTTTTTTTTTTCCCTCTAGTAGAAATACTTTTGAAATTGAACTGCCAATATGTGGATGGGGGGAGGAGGAGGGAAAAAAAGATGGGAATTAGTTAATCCTCAAACTTGATTGTCATCCCTTAAATTATCAAGAGTGATGATAGCTAATATTTTAGAGGATTAACAAGTAAAAAATAGACCTGGGTCTTGGTGAATGTAGAGCCTGCAGTTTTTTGTGGTTTTTTTCCCCTTTTTTTCTTTTTCTGACATCATGTAGTGTTTAGGGAGAAAACTGGAAAACTCTGCTTGCTTAAAGTGTCTGACCTTGGTCATTGGCCCTGAAAATAAGTGAGTAGGAGTTGCTGTGTAGTTCCTGGGGCTCTGACAGAAAACATGTCTATGGCTGTGTGACTTTTCTCTCTCATCAGGAGAAGAGATTGGAATCTTCAGACTGACAATTACAAAACTGCTAGATGAGTGGCACCCAAATGGCTGATATTCAAATCTCGTTAAAATGTCTTAAGGCAAATGACACTGTCCTCAACATTTAATTGTTCTTTTTAGCCAAGAGAAGCAGCTGAGAACAGGGTGGTTTTGAAAAGGTGGGTGAAATTTGGCATCAAACCGACTTTAAAAGCCATGATACACTTTCTGGCTTTCTCACTCAACAAATGTGAGACTCTGGACCAGGGACGCAGCGACTCTGAGCCTCACCTCCTGTAAAACAAGGACGCTGAGGTCTTCTTGGAAGGTCTAGAGACGACGCTCGTTAATCTTCTAGTGCAGTGCACTTAACAGGTGCTCAATGAGAGCGGGTTGCTGTTAGATTGTTGTGGCTGTGGGTGAAAAGATGAGGAGATGCCCCACAAGAACAGGAATAGATTTTCCCCTGGTGGGCTTGAGAAATACACAGACTAGCTTGTGGATAGGGAACCTAGAGAAAAATTATTAAAAAAGAAAGGAAAAGAAAAGAGAACAAGAGGGCCCTCGGTTGGGAATCGTATCTTCTCCCTCTGGATAAATGGGTCCCTCTGAACCACCCCAGATTAGTGAGGCAGGGAGGTGGTGAAGTAGGGCGCATAATTCATTCTGCAGCCCATCAGAATGGCTCAAGCCTCCTCTGCGCCCCTGAAACCTGTCTCTGGAGCTCCATGGAAATAGTGTGCTGAGCCCTAGTGCCTGCAAACCGTGACGTCCCTAGGCCCTGCCAACAAATAACCTTTTTCCAGCAATAAACTCCAAAGCCTCCAGAAATTAGCGTGGAGTTAATTTTAGCAGAGACATAACAAATGAGGCTGCCTGAACTGCAGGGAAAAGGCGCGTGTACATGCTATCATCTAAGTAGGGCAGAAGCAGCCATCAAATGTGCCAAGAGATTTGAAAACCTCTCAATGGTTACAAACTTCGGGTTGTCTCTCTGTATAAACTGTGCTTGTGTGTGTTAAACACATGTCGACAAACAATCCCTAGGCCACGGGCAGCTTCAGCAGGCCTGGTAGGAGAGATTGGGTGGGGAGCTAAAAGTGAGGGGAGGGTGCTGGGGAGTGGTTAAGCGACGTAAACCTGAATGACCCGGGGCACAAGTCTTCCTTCTCTCCTCTTCCCCCTTGCCCTTGACTTCTTTTGCTCTAGATCCAGAAAACCGTTTCCCACCCTGTTTTAACCTATGCAATGTAACCCGGCTGCCTTGATCTTTTGTTCAAAAGCCTTGAATAGCAGGCCATTTGTGAAGCAGAAAACCAGGAAGTTAAAAGAAGTAAAAGAAAACAAGGAAAGAAAAGAAAACCCTTGGTGTTTAACTTGCCTAACCCAAACCATAAACTCTTGTTTCTCTTCTTTCTAATATTCACAAAACCCGGATGGAAGTGCCTTCCCTGGAGCCACCGGCTTTAACAAGAGACAGCTGCCTTATAAAGAGAGCAGCAGCCCTCTTAAATCGCTCGCCTTTTGTTTGTTTCTAATTTTATTGACCACCAAGAGTGGCTTGCCTCATTTTTACTGCGGACAATCCAAGGCTTTTGAATGGCACAAAAGTTACCGAGGGCGGCTGCCCTTGTAGTGACAAGAGAACGCGGCTGCAGTGCGTGACTTCAGGTAGAAGGGCGGAAGGTGGTCATTTGGTTTTGGGTTCTCAAGATCTTTTAAAAGACGAAGGATTTATTAGGGTAAGGACAATCCGTGCCTGATAAATGGGAACGCATCTGGCTCTACCCTTGACGAAAACTGCACTGTATTAATTATACCAGTATTACCCTCAGTAGCTACAACTAGGGAGTGCGTAGAACATTATTTATTGTGAGCTCTGCTAAGTAAATCATTAAAAAAAAAAGCCTTTCCAAATGTAATATTTCCCTTTTAAGAAGCCCTCCAGAATTAAAGGGCTTTACAAGAGAACATGAAACGTCTTGCAGGCAGAGGGACAGAAACTGTCCTGATTAATGCCCACGATTATCAGCGATGCAAATCACTTTCACTTATTAAGTCTTGTTTAATATCTTAATGAAGGCTTCCTGAGCAGATTTGGTAATTCCAGAGAAAGTGACTGTGAACTAATGCCCTTTCAGCATGTCGAGAATGAGCAGTACTATAAAGAAAACCTCATTTACCATAATTCCTTCCCTGCCCAGGACCCTTTTCTCAGCTTCTACTTCACAGCAGGAGACAATTAACCTTTTCAGTGCCAGAAGTGATTCCCAGCACTCTCCAGCTGCGAGGGCCAGCAGGGTCAGAGGAAGATGGAAGTTCTCTTTAGTTTTCACTCCCATAGAACAGTTCTAAGAAACTGGACTGCCGGGGAAGGATTTAAAACACAGCTGCCGGTTAGGTTATTGGACTTGGACATACGTGGTAGCTTGCATCCTACCAAAGTCTTTTAAAACACCAGCCACGGCCGCCTGGCATTGCTTATTCGTTCGGCTCAAATCAAAGAACTGCCAGAAATGAAAGCGGATATGCTGAAGAAAGCCTGTTCCACCCTAAATGCTGGGCTCCCTTTGTGATCTGTCGGAAAGTAGGTTTCCTGAGGTTGGAAATCTGGGAGGTCGAGGTGGGGTGGTGATTTCGGGATCTGCCTTCGCTTGCTTTCCACAGCTGTGCTCCCCTGTGTGGCTCTGCTTGGCCTGGGGGCCACTGGGCGGGTGGAGGGCTAGGACCCATGCCCAGTTCCCGGGCGGCCTCTCACTTGTGGAGATGTAGACATCCTAGCTTCACTGCTGCTTGATTCCAGAAGCAGTCAGTAGAGGAGAGGACGGTGAGTAAGGCACATGGCCTGAGGGCTCTGCCGCCTCCCCATCTTGGAGCAGGGGCTCCACTGACGTACCCCTGAGGGGTAGGACCGCCCTTTCTTACATGCCCCTACCTCAGTCTGGGTGTGTCAACCCAGTCCTAGGAGAAAAGGAGAAGATTGGGTTCGGGTAAAGACAGAAAAGAGAACCTGGCCATTTCCTGATTTGCTTTGGAATCTAAAACAGGTCCAAACTGATCATCTGCTGAGGGACTAAAGGGACTTTCTCCTTGTCCTACCAGTGTCAAGATCTGTTATCAGAATAGAGCAGTTCCAATGGGCCAAGCCTCTTCCTGTATGATAGTGTGGGCTCGTGAAGGGTGGCTGAATTGCCATCGCCAGTAAAACCATCGTGCCATTTTGTTCCTCCTAAAGATTTTCAGGGTGCAGCAAGATGTGCTGGGGAGCAATGGCTTGAGGGGAGAGTGGAGGCCAGTGAGGATGGGAGGATGGAATGCTCATCTGTCCGTGAGGAGGACAAAGAATGGGGGTGGGGTGCTGGGCTACTTGGCGACCTCCAGATTCCAGGTGGCAGGAGACACTGTGTGGTGAGTGCATTTCCGTGGGAGATGGGCTGCAGCCCAGGCAGTGCCGTGGCAGGTCAGATCGTGGGCTTCAGAATGGAAGGAAAGCCACCAGATCACTCAGAGCAGGGATTCTTCACAAGGGGTCCTCCTGAGCTTGAATTGAGATTCAAAAAAACATTCTTGTGGGGACATGTTGGTGCAGGCACGATATATTTATTAAATAATACACAGTTTAGTGTGGACTTAGTAAGGGGCCTGTGTTTTTCACCTGACTGGCAAAGGGGTCCATGAAACAAAAAATATTAAGGACCCCTGACTTAGAAGCTCCCCTTCTCACCTGGCATTCTCATTTATGCTGCTACCTGCACCACTTCTGAGTGCCCTTAACCTCCTCTAAGTTTTCTTTTCCCATTACACTTTTTGTCTTTCACACTTTACTCATTTAGCTTGTTTACTGCTTGTTTTCAGTCTCCTCCTGCTAGAATGTAAGCGTCACAATGGACCTTCGTTCACTGATGTGCTTAGAACAGTGCACCTGGTAGGTGCTCAAGAAAGACTTGCTAAATGAATGAATGGGTCTGGGGACTAGAAGGCCTGTGTTTCTCTGTGGGACTATGGAAAGTTCTTGGGCCAGAAGTGGACAGAACTAGGTCTGGGCTGGGTCTGCCTCCCTTAAGCCACTGCACATTTAAAGCCTTAGACTCTGAGCCAACAGGTCCTCATTGCGAAATGGGGATTAGCATGACCTTACCCCTGCCTGTGCTTCTCTGTAGCACAGTGGAAGGTGGATGTGGTAATGCTTTGAAAACCACGAGGCATTGTGAGTTCTGGGTATTGTTATTAATGGAAACGGGCCTGCAGATATTCATTTTATTTAAGTCTCTCTTTCCCCATTATCCTTTTCTTTGTTCAATGCTCACATGTCACCTTCTCTATGAAATGTTCCATGATCTTCCCACGCAGAATTCTTCACTCTTTCCTCTGTGCTCCCTTATCAAATAATAGCCTCATTCCAGCCCATCTTACACATCTATGTTTTATGCCTCTCTAAATCCACAGCAACAATAACTCATGTAGCATTCATTTAGAGTTCAGGACAAGCCAAGAACTGTTCTAAGTGCGTTGTATTTATTAACTCATTTAAGCCTCAAACATTCCTGTAGTGTGGTGACTTGGAGCTATGCGCCCCAGAAAAACCTGCTGTTAATCTCATTCCATTCCCCCTTTTCATGGGGTTATGTAGTTAAGGTGTGACCTAACTGAATCAGGCTGGGTCTTAATCGTACTACTAGAGTCTTTATAAGCAGAATAAAATTCAGACTCACAGAGAGAATGCAATTAGAAGAAGCCAGAAATCAAAAGAACTCAGAGAAGCCAGGAGAGGCCACCTTATGCATTGCCATGTGACAGAAAAAGCCAAAGACCCAGGATCACCAGCAGCCAGCTCCAGAGTGCCACCGTCTTCTGGGAGAAACATTGCCTTGATGACACCTTGATTTTGGACTTCTTGTAGCCTCTAAACTGTGAACCAACAAATCCCTATTGCTTAAGCAATGCATTGGATGGTATTTGTTTCAACATCTAGGAAACAAAAGCAAGGAGGTATTGGTATTATCCCCATTTTACAGATGAAGAAGCCAAGGCACAGAGAATTAGAACAACTCATGCAGCTGAGCAGTGGGATTGTCAGTAGTTGAACCAGGTAATTGGATTCCAGCCTTACCTCTCTGCTCCCACAGCCACTCAGTTGTGCTGTGCTTTGCTCACTGGGAATGCAGTAAACGTTAGATAAATGGGCAAATCTGCAGAGTGGGATAACTTAAATTTTTAAAAAAATTTAAGGCTGCTAAGGTCAAGCTCTTATTCATCCAGAAAACATGGGCCTCCAGAAATGACAATTCCAGGATTCTGTGTAATTAAGCTTTTGTTATGTACAATTTACATGATGATATGGGGTGATGAACCACCATAGGTATGTACTATATGATCATAGTCAACCTTGAGCTCCTAGAGAGCCTTGATAGCCCAGCATTTAGATGGCACATGTTAGGTGTTCAATCCTATTCTGAAGCCCAGACGAGTAAAGGGATGAAGAGACTCAAGGTACCAGAAGCAAGTCTAATGCTGCAAAGGTCATTTTTTAAAGAGGAAAAATAATCCATAGATACAGAAGATAATCAGGTAAAATGGAACCATTTAAAGAGTCAGGCTGAGGTTGCAGCAACATTGCCTCGTTATCACTGACCAGGAAGTTTGGCATAGGATGGAAAAAAAGTCTAGAAATCTGTGAACCATTTTATGGAGTACTCACAGAACTGCCCAAGAACTGATGGTGAATATTTTCATAGATGCTCCTTTTGCCATGTTCTCGACATTTCAACTTTCATTGTCTTTAAAAATATTTAATTATAACCACGGCCTCTAAGTGCTTCGTACTTTTTCATTTACAAAGCATTCTCACGTTCATTTTCATTTGCTTCTCAGAAAACCCTTTGGGAGTTGGCAGGGCTGAAAGCATAGTAATAACATTTACCTTTAGGAATGTTTGAGGATTAAAAGAGTAATAAAAGTAACATTTTTTAGTTTTGGATTTACTGATGATTTGGATTTACTGATTCCTTGCCTAGAGGAGCAGGTGTAGGTCAGTGGTTGAGAGCCTGCTTTGTACGTATGACGTCCCAGGTTCAGTCCCCATTACCTCCTAGAAACATCAAAACCATACCTTTTTGATATCTTACATTAATGTGGTACCTTTTTTCATAATTAATGAATCAATATTGATATGTAATTATTAACTAAGGTTCCACATTTTATTCAGATTTCTTTAGTTTTTACCCTATGTCCTTTCTCCTTCCAGGATCCCTTACCACATTTAGTCATCATGTCTCCTTAGGATTCTCTTGGTTGTGAGTTTCTCACATTTTTTTTCTCCTTTTCTCTTTCTTTCTTTTTTTTGGTGGCCTTGACAGTTTTGAGGAGCAGCAGTCAGGTCTTTCTTAGACTATTTTTCTATTGGTATTGTCTGGTGTTTCACTCATGATGAGACTGAGGTTATGGGCTTTGGGGAGGAAAATCACAGAAGTGCCATTTTTACCACAATTATCATGGGTACCTACCATCAACATGACTTACCACTCTCTTGATGTTGACCTTGATGACCAGGTTTCTCTACTTTAAAGTTACCATTGGAGTCCCACACCTCTTTCCCTGCCTTTCCATATTCTACTTGTTGGAAGGAAGTTCCTATACACAGCCCACACTTAAGAAGTAGGGGGTTATGCTCTCTACCCTTGAGGGTACTGTATCTGCCTAAATTATTTCTAATCCTTTTGTGTGGGAGATTTCTCTCTTCTCCCACATCTATTTACCTATTCAGTCATTTATTTATGTCAGTATGATTCATGGCTATTTTATATTTTAGGTTAGAATCCAATACTACTTTATTTTGATGCTCAAATTAAGCCAGCTTTGGCCATTGGGAGCTCTTTCAGTTAGCTCCATTGTCCTTTTGACATTCTTCCATCATTGTGGGTTTTCTTTATTGTTGTTATTTTAAGTACTTCCTTATTTCCTGTTGCTATAAGATTCTCCAGGCTCGTTTGGTCATTTTGTCTTTTTCCTGCCCTAGTCCTAGAGTCAGCCAGTTCTCTAAGAAGCCGGGGTTCCTTGTATTGGAGAATTGTATTAGAAACCAACATCTGCCTAGTAGGTATGTTCACTGTTATTGCAATGCCATTGCTTCTTGACGGAGTGTTCTTAACCTTTTTTGTTCCACAGACACCTTTGGCAGTCAGGTGAAAGAAGCACTACTGTAATTTATTTATTGCATACATTCATTAGTGAAGGAAATCCTAGATTTTAGTTAGCGGTCAGAGGAAATAAAGATAATTAGTTGATTTTTTTCAGTTCAAGTCCATGGACCCCCTGAAATCTTTCTACGGACCCCTCGGGGTATGGGGACCCTTGGCTGAGAACCCCTGTTCTAGACCTTCTCAAAAGGCAGAGCTAGACAATATATGTGTATAGAACCTGAATTTTCATGACAATTTTAGGCAGTTTGGATAAAAATATTGGTAAAATATATTATATACTTTCCTGCATTCAGAATAGACTAGAATAAACATGATTTAATATTTTCTTGCTCATTGGGGTATTGTCTTAAATATTGATTATTTGGTTATGATACAGTGATTGTGCTCTGTCCCTGTCGAACTTAGAAGGACTCATACCCTGTTGTGTTATTTGAATTCTGTCTGTAATTTTTCTATTTTTTTTTCTTCTTTCCTTGCCTCTAACTTATTGTTTATAATCTTCTGTCTGCTTAATAATCCAATAACCAAGTTTGGTCAACCTGTGCACAAACTAAAAGCAAATAGATACTGAGCAAGGATCTGAGGTTCACTCCAGTAAAAAACATGGATCATATAACATCAATTTTAGACTATTTAGGAATATGTCCTTTCGTTCTTCACTTTTTTTTCTGTTTCTCTGATCTCGTTGGCTAACAGTACTTGGACAGATTAAGTCAAACATGTTTTATATATGAGGACACCAAAATGTGTATGTTGTGCTGGTTTGTCCATGTGGTTCTGTGTCCAGGTCCTCAAATTATGTTTACCTTCCTCTAAGGTATAGTGAAAGGTACAGTAGACTTGAATTTAGAAGATGAGTTTTGTATTTGAGCTCTGGCTCTCTTGCTTTGTGACTCAGGCAAGTCACCTAGGCCTTAAGAGTCTGATGAAAAATGGAATGATTCCTAGGTCCTATCCAGCTTTAACATCTTGTGACTATGAGCTTTATTAATCTGAGGAATGTGATCAAATGGGTTATAAAGTATCTAATCTCAGTTAAGCTGTCTTCTGAGTGGGTGACCTTGGGAAAGTCACTCTAGAAACACCTACTGTAGGCACGCACACACGTATAGTGGGCATGTGGTATATAATAAAGGACACGTAAGAAATCGAGGGAAAGTGTGGGTTGTATGTAGGCAATATTACAACACTGAGAAAACTGGATAACTTTATGGCCGCAAATAAAACTATATCCCCACCTAAGGTCACTAGATGGATTAAGTTCCTAAACATGGAAGAGTAAAATTATAAAGTTACAGAAAAAAATTTCAGGAGAAATCTTTGTGATCTAGAAGTAGTCTTCTGGAACAAATGTCAAAAGCACAACTTTCAAGGCCAAACTTAAAGATTAAAATCAACTCCATCAAAGTTATGAATTTCTTTTTAATGAAGACCATCGTGATCAAAGTTGATAAATAGTTAACAGAATGGGAGAAATGATTTGCAACGTCTATGACTAACACTAGATTACTCTCCAGAATATTTGAGAACCTCTTAGAAATAAAGAAAAAGTGTCATCCAATCCAGCAGAAAAATGAGCAAGAGATATATACATAGGCAAATTCCAGCAGAGGAAACTCCAAAAGTTAACAAGTATTTGATGACATACTCAGAAATCATTGGTAATCAGAAAAATAGAAGAAGAATAACAAGGGGATATCATTTTCTTTCTAACAGACTAACAAACATATGACAGAGATGCACAGGGTTGGTGGGAACGTGGACCTCAGGGCACGGAGTGCTGCAGATTGGGCTGGGACTGGTGGCTCCCAGCAGGACTAAGCGTGCAAACCCCTGTGGCCTACCAGCAGAATATCTCAGCCTACATATAATATCAAGGAGTTAAAAATGCTTTTTGATCCTGAATAAAAGGGGGAAATGGAAAGGACAAATGAGTTTATATGGCTGAGTCTCCAAAAAGAGCCGGGAGGTTATCAGAAGGGTTGCCCTTATGCACACCTCAACAGAGTCCCAGAGACAGATAAAGTAGATACAACCCCAGGTATTGGTTCTTCTGAGGGCTACAGGGACCAACAGGTTCTATGGTCATGGCAGATGGACTTTAGTGCCATGTCAGTTGGCCCTACTTTGGAGTTTGTGGTCCTGAGTGTGATGGAGTTGGACTCAGGTGTGATCTTTGTTCACAAGCCTCTCCTGTCACTTTTACCGGACCTGTGGTTGGCACTGGGGTTTAGTGTATACTTGAGGGACCTGAATCTCTGGACTGTCCATGTGACAGCCAGGCCCTGAGCCTCAACAGACTTGCAACTCCTACCCTCTGGTTTATTGGACTTACCCCAGTCAGTTAACAGGGAAGTGAAGGTCAACCACCACACCAGGGAGCCAAGAGTGCCTACAACTGCAAACAGGAGAATTGCATCCATCGTCCAAGTGGAGTTGAGGCACCCTCTCGATAGAGGGGTGGAGGGGACATAGCCATCCCAGGGTCCACAGAATGGAGAAATAGAATATGGATTAGAGTGGACTTACTGATACTCTATTTGGAAATAATGTGATTAGTAGTAGAAGTAAATGTAGCACTGAGATGGAGAAAGTGGACATGGTAGCTGCTGAGGGTGGGAATGAGAAGAAGAGATGTGATGTGGGGGCACTTACGGGACTTGGAGTTGTCCTGGGTGGTGCTGCAGGGACAGTTACCGGACATTGTATGTCCTTCCATGGCCCTCTGGGTGGACTGTGGGAGAGTGTGGGCTATGGTGTGGACCATCAACCATGAGGTGCAGCGGTGCTCAGAGATGTATTCACCAAGTGCAATGAATGTTCCATGATGATGGAGGAGGTTGCAGTTATGGGAAGAGTGGGGTGAGGGGGGTGGGGGGTATATGGGGACCTCATATTTTTTTAATGTGACATTAAAAATAAATTAATTAATTAAAAAAAGAAAAAGAAAAAGAAAAAAAACTCCTATGGCCTGCAAGGCTGGGCTCTGAGAACTCCCAGCCCAAGTTCACAAGGCACGCAGATGAGGGTACCGACAGCAGCACTGCTTGTCGTGGTGGAGACAGGGGCCGCCTGGCTACTGGGGAGCCGCAGTTAGAAACAGTGGGTGAGATGATGAGTGCCAGCAACGTGGGCAAAAAGCAGAAAGCAGACTATGCTATGGAACAATCTGTTCACACACACACGTTCAAATAAAAGGACACACATTAAGATGGTGGCCTATGGCGGGGAGATGGTGAGGGGAATGGGAATGGGGAATAAGAACAAAAGGGGATAAATGCATTAATAAGCATTGTCACAGATGGGCGCTGCTGGGGTCTCTGATGTTCATGGGCCATGAACTGAAGAGTACGATTTATTCAACTTCCGCATCTGAGGTGAAATAAAACAAAACCTTTCCTCATGTTTACCCTACGTATGTGTATTTTTGAGACACATCTTGCCTAGCTCCTTGTATTTTTGTACTATATGTTGGCATCAATACCATCCTTCCTGGACTGGGAGGCCTCCCAAGGCAGGATTAAATCTTCCGCATATTATCGTTAGCTCTCAGAATCCTGGAGATATTTATATTGATGAAAAATGAGTATACATGGGCTGTCTCTACCTTATGTACTTCACTGGGGTTTTGTGGGCACAGCATGAACTAACAGGCACAAGTACAGAAACTTTTAAAACTGCTTGCCTCCACCGGTCCTTCGAATCTGGATTTCAGAGGTGAGTTTAAGAAAGGGAGGGTGGACTGACAAAATGAAAAGTTGACTATGCTGGGTCAGCCCACCCGCATTTTCTTAAACCTATCTATTGGCGCAAAAACCCATCATTATCATTTCACGAAAGAAAGGGCTTTTTTAACATCACTGGGTAAGATAAATATAAAGCACGAAAGGAATTGAAAAAGCCACCAGGATAGATCCAGGATATTAGAAAAGGCTTCTCAGAGAAGACAGAGGCTTCTTAGAGAAGGTAATAATTGAACTAGACCTTGAGCGATGGTTTTTTTTTTTTTTTTGAAACATCCGAGAAGTAGCGGTGTTAAGATAAAGGATATCACTTTTAATGAAATAATTTAGCTTAATGAAGAATCCACTACATTTCCCCCATTATTTCCCACTTCTCCATGGAAACTCCATCACAGCCTGGCCTAGGACCAGGAGCCACAGAGCTGGCCTGACTTCAGAGACTTGGTGTCTTAGCCCGTCCTGGTAATTCTAGGACTGCAGCCCCAAGCTTCAGACTCACAAAAAAGCCTTTTCCAACCCAGTGTACTCAGTTCTTCTGAAAGAAGCTCCAAAGACTCTACCAAGGCCGAGTGGAAAACCCCCTCCTGTTTCAGCCAGCTCTGGGTCAGCTGGCGGATGTTTAAAGAGAAAATTTCTTCTGATCCGACCAAGGTTAAGAGGTGCTTTGAACTCAGAGGAACCTGAGTTCGTCATACCCATGTCCCAGATCTGTTGCTCTAGTACCTGAAATAAGCGAGTCCCAGGGGAACCAGTGGGCATCAGTGACAGGTGTATGTGCAAGTCAACAGCTGGTTTCCCAGCAGGCATCAGCCTGACCCAGGTGGGACATCAGCAAGCCTGCAGAATGAAGGGAGGGAGAAGGCTTATTTCCTATTGGCACCAAGTCCATTTGAACCTCGACCCTCCGCAAACTGTTCTTACTTGATAAATGCCGAAAAGAATAAGTAGCATATGCCACAGCGTTAACCATCTAAAATAACAGACCTCAGAATGAGATGGGGAGCAGCTATTGCCCTGCAAGAAAAGGGCTAAAGACAGATGCGCAGGTAAGAAATGGCGCCGATTCTGGGTTCCTTTGCAATTGATGTGGATAAACTAATAGCCGAGTCGATGCCTTCCTTTCCTTTGATTCACTTTTGAATGTTCCAGTTTGTCCATAATTAAAGAGTGAGCACACCAAAAATGTGTTTAAGCATTGTTCATGTCTCTGATCTATCCTGATGGGATGCGTAAGAAGGCTGAGGCTGCACAGTTCATGGCGTTATAGCTGCTTCCTATCAGGTGTGAAGCAAAGCTAACTCCATTTCCTGAAATAGGACCAACCAAAACTCTTACAAAGAAGCACCAGGGAAGCAGATGTGGCTCAAGCAATTGGGCTCCCGCCTACCATATAGGAGGTCCAGGGTTCGACTCACAGGGCCTCCTGGTGAAGGCAGCTAGCCCATGTGGCGAGCTGGCCTGGGTGGCGAGCTGGCCCTCTCAGAGTATTGCCCTGTGCAGGAGTGCAGCCCTGCACAGAAGTGCTGGTCCACATGGAGAACAGGCGCAGCAAGACGATGCAGCAAAAAGACACAGGAGAGACAATAAGAGACACAGCAGACCTGGGAGCTGAGGTGGCACAAGAGATTGAGCACCTCTCTCCCACTCCTGAAGGTCCCAGGATTGGTTCTCAGTGCCTCTTAAAGAGAAGACAAACAGACACCGAAGAATGTACAATGAATGGACACAGAGAGCAGACAGGGAGCACAAAAACAACGAGGGGGGCAGAAATTTAAAAAAATACAATATACCAGAAGTGGGTTAGCTTTAAAAAAAAAAAAAAAAGAAGCACCAGTGACCGAGAGGGAGACAAGCGCTTTCACCAGTGACTTCTAACCCACGGGAACTGCGCAGAGAAGGGGAAGGTTACATGCAGAAGCAGAAAGAAAAACAATGAGGTTTATTTTTTTAACAGTAAGATTTTGGTGTTGCATTATTGTGTTGGATTATTCAGATGGGTGAGAACTTCCTTCTGAGTACTGAGATTTTTTAAATGGTGATTAATGTACACTGTCCACACTGAAAGTTTTTCTAGGGCTCAAGGAATGGATACAGGGAAGACACAGTAGTGGAGGTCAGTGGCAGCGTTGGGAACACATCCATCTCACAGGGGACAGAGGAGATGGAGTGACCATGGGAATCCACGGCAATGTGACTCAGAGCCCTGAGATCCTGAGCCTTTCAGAGAGCCGCCCTGTCCTCCCCTCCAGCTGGGCCCTCCGAAGGCCAGGGATAGCCTGCTGGATCCAAATCGTCTTGTTTCCATGCTCTCGTCCCTTCGGTTCACCAGGTGATCGCTGGCCAGCTATAGTAATTCTCCTAGTATGTAACGCTTCCTTGTGCACAATAAAATCAGACTCCTTAGTTTGGATTTCATGCTCTTCCCACTCACCAGATTTGATCCTAATTTACTTTTCTCATTCTGTGTATCATTTTTTGTGCTTCAGTTACATGGCCTTCCATTCCTTAGGGGTTTCGTGTCTGTGCCTTGGGTCTTTGCTCTTCCTTCCTGATCAGCATGCCCTTCCCAAGAGCTCCAGCCCTGCCGTCCACTTCCTGTCTGCCTTTCAAGGCCTACATTAACTGCTGCCTTGTCTAAGAAGCCTTCTCTGATAACCTCACTCTATCCCAATGGCTCTTTTAAGTCCTGTAGTACTTTATGTTTCTTTTATGGCCCCGAGCACACATTCCTTTCTTTATAAGCAAGCTGACTAGGTATTATGTCATCTACTAGATTGAAAAGTCCTTGACTGGGCCTTCCATATTTCCCTTCCCTTCCCTTTCTTCCGTTTTTCAAAATTGTGAGCAATCGTGTACAAATATAAGTGTGCACATGACCTAAATATATTGCTTAGTAAGTTCCCATCAGGTACGATAAATACAGCAAATATCCAGCGCCAAGGTCAAGAAATAAAACATTGCTGACACCTCAGAAGCCTCCATCTCTTGCCCCCAAATGCTCCTTCCATCTCCACCATTGTCACTTTCCTCTCCTTAGCGCTTACTGCAGAGTCCTGTGCACAGCAAATAGTCAGTAAATACTTGAAGGTTCAACGACTAGATGGTGAAGTAGGTGCTGCCTAAAGGAACTGTTGCTAGATTCCTTATCATCAGTGGAAAAAAGGCCCCAAATTCATTCTCCTACCAATGGTGCGTCAGAAGTTTCTTTATATATGAAAGCTACATCTCTAAAGGCAGTTGTTATGTAAAGAGTGCCTAAAGGGGGAAGAACACTCATCGCCTTGGGATCAAAGCCTTGAGCAAGGAAAGGCTCTGCTTGGCTAAGTGGTGTTTTGAACTGTCAGGAAAAGAGAGAGAAATTGTGGCTCTTTTGGGGGTCCTTGTTGGGGTGCACTAAAAGCCACGCTGGCAGCTGGTTCTTGGGAACGATGGCAAGGGAAGGTTCAGATTGTAATTGCATTCCCAATAAAGTCAGGATGCTGTGGTTCAATCTGATTTTCAGGATTTCTTGGATGTGCTCAAGTGGGAGAGTATGTGGAACTATCCAAGGGTGACAGAACCAGAGAGATGATGGCATCTTACACCATCCTGTTGCTGTGACCAGTCGCCTTTTCAATATTTATGTTGTATTTTTATCTCTGTATTAGAGAGGCATTATTTGTGCTCAGGCTGCTAAGAACAGTTCTGAGGGACGGGTACTTCCAGCTGCTTCCTCCTATTTTCCATCTGCTGCGTTTACGCCTCTTTGTATGCGCGTAACTGTTGCTTGTTGGTGTAATTGGCATTTTCTGAAGACAGGCAAAAAATTCCCTAAGGGTGGGTTGTGAGTTCCATTGATCTGAAAGAGATTACCTTGGTTAATCACTAATAAACATTAAACTCAAGTGGAGCAATAAAATAAGTAGTTGGTAACTAAGTTTTAAGAGTTAACTTGCTTCAGTTATATCTTTGTGTTGCTATATTTATGCATCAGCAACTCTTTCCCCATTTAATCTTAAATATGTAAATCCTCAATTTATCTGGAATTACTTAGTGAAAGGCTGATGTGTGAGTGTGGCAGATTATAATATTCCATTGCCACCCCTGATCCTCTTTACCTCTTATTCTTTTCATAGCAGATCAAAAAAGGCTGCGTGCGTGCCACAGGAATATATTATTTTAAGAGACTTGGACTTAGAAATTGATTTCCTTGATGAGAAAAAGAAAAGTCTCCTTCTGACCCAGAGGGTCATTTCATAATCCTGTCACTCTACATCAAAAGGTTTTTTTTTTTTTTCTTTTAGGAGAAGATGAGAATATTTCTGAAAAGGAATTAATTTTTCAGCTATAGTAAAAATGGTGACTTGCGGACTTAGCCGGCCCGTGAACAGAGTCCTATTCAGAATACATCTTCTGTGATTAGAACAAACTCCTGATATATTTTAGGGTCAGGCAGTTTTAGCTAGAGATTGAGATTTGTACCACGAGATGAAACTGATATATTTTATTGATGATTTTAATGCTTAAGCTAGAGTCTTTTTTATTTTTTGTTTTTGGTAAGAGGATATCAGTGCTTTCAAACATAAAATATTTAATGGTTGAGCGAGCAGGCTATACTCCTCGAGTGGATTTAAGTTAATAGGCTATTAAACAGCCCATGATTTTCTTCATCATCTGACTGAGGTTCAACTCACAACACTTTACTTTGTGCTTCAGGAATGCCTGTTACCTGTTATTGAATTACCTGTCCAATTACAGCAGTGGTTCTTAATGCTGCTGTGTATTTGAACCCTTTGGGGAGCTTTTCAAAATATTGATGTCCTGGCCATACTTCTGGATATTTTGATTTGGTTAATCTGAGACCTGGGCCTCATGTTTTTTGTTTGTTTGTATTATTATTATTTATTTATCCCCCCCTCATTGTTTTGTGCCCACTGTCTGCTTTCTGTATGTTCTTCTGTGTCTGCTTGTCTTCTCTTTAGGCAGCTCTGGCAACTGATCTTGGGACCTTCTGGAGTGGGAGAGAGGCGCTCAATCTCTTGCACCACCTCAGCTCCCTGGTCTGCTGGTCTCTTTTTGTCTCTCCTCTGTTGTTTCTTTTTGTTGTGTCATCTTGCCGTGGCAGCTCTCTGCGGAGTCCAGCACTCCACATGGGCCAGCACTCCTGCCCTGGCCAGCATTCCCCGTGGGCCAGCTTGCCTTTCACCAGTAGGCCCTGGGAACCGAACCCTGGACCTCCTATATGGTAGACGGCCCAATCACTTCAGCCACATCTGTTTCCCCTCATGGTTTTTAAAAGCTCCCAAAGCGATGCCAGTGTGCAATCAGACTTGAGAACCACTGAGCCATAATATACGCTGAAGCCCCATGGCATTGGCTTAGACTTAAATATTTTTTATGGAAACCTAGCATTTGCATTTATATAAAATTTTCCTATAATGTTTCCACTCAAGATTTCCAATTTCCTTAGTAATATGAAGCCTCCGCATCTATTCGAATCCTCCAAGTCCATAATTCTATTGCCTATCTTACTGATGGAACGGAAGTTAGCAAATGAGCATAGCAGTTCAGTAAATCTCCATGTAAACTCATGTGTGCTAAAATAAAAGACCAATGCGTGTGAGGTGTTAGCTAGCAAGTTAGTGGAACTTAAGGTCCTTCTTGCCTGCCCTTTGTACCCCCACCCACAGAGGACAGAAATTCCATCAACGATGATTCCTTTCTTAGCCTGAAGCTTGTCACCCCCAGGTGGTTATCTTTAAAAGCCCTTTGATTGCTGAGGAGACCCCACTAAGAATCAAGGGCCTAGTGGGAGAGAGCTGTGCCAGGTCCTTCCATGAAAGGACTGGCGCCATGGGCTGGGTTTAAAACTCTGCTGTTGCCATCTTGAAATTCTTTATACAATGTTTTAAAACAAAGGTCCTGCGTTTTCATTTTGTACTGGGTCCTCAAATTATATCGCTGGTCCGGGATGTGGCCTCTGAAGAGAAAATCTTCCGTTACTCTCCAGCGGGGCCTCTGCCGGGGGCTGAACTCACAAGGAAGTGTTAAGCCGTGATGAGACCAGTGCGAGAACTGAAGAGCCTGTGGCTGTGAGTGACGCGGATGAGGGGCCTGGGCGACACCCACGATTTCCTTGGGCTCTTAGGAGGGGGTATTGGTGCCATGTCTATTGCACAACAAGTGGGCCATCAGTCTATGGCAGGCATGGGGTTAAACCCTGGGGAAATAAGAGCCCTCCAGCAGGGAGCCAGTCACGCCCAATCCCCCATGGACCGTTCTCTGGTATGGAAGGCTCCAGATGCTATGGGAGGACTGACGAGAACATCTAACTTGACTTGCCGGTGCAGGGAAGGCAGAACGTGCAAGCTAAGAGCGCAGGATACTAGGAATTAGCCACGCGAGGAAGAGGATCTAGACTATCCTGGCCAGAGCGAAGGGCGTGGACAAAGGCTCAGGGGCACTAGAGGGACAACCATGCCCCAGAGAACATGATACGCTGTTGCGTGTGGCTGGAGCGGCCAGGGAGAGGGGGGTGTGCTGGGAGACTGGGTTGGAGAGGTCGGTAGGGCCAAGGTCATGAGGCCGATGGTGGCCGTAAAAAACAAACACGACAGCCGTTTGACTAGACCACAGGACTAAGGACGTGGCGTGCCCGTATCGGCGCAGCCCTACAACCCCCTCATGGGTCCGTCCAATTTTTAGCTCCATTGGACCAAAGCGAAAACTGAGACTTAGGCTAAGTCCACACCCATTGTCACCCAGAGAGTGAAATTGTAGAAGTGGGATTCAAAGGCAGATGTGTCTCTTCACAAGGCCTCAGTCCTAAGCCACTTTATCCTATCGTTTCCTACAGTTAAGGAGTATGAAATTTATCTTAACTGGGAAACTAGGACAGGATTTTAAGGCACCAAGTGACCCAAAGAGCTTTCCGTTTTAGAAAGACAGGGCTAGCTCCAGCATGGTGGGTTCTGAGGGGCAAAAGTGGGAGCAGCCCACCTGCCCCAGCCCCGTGTTCAGGCAGATGGAACACTAAACTCTCCTGTTCATAAGACCCTGCATGACAGAGACCCTCACGGCTTGAGGGCCCCAAGGGTCCAGTGTGAGCCCCCTGAACTCGTCAAAAGCTTTTCCTTAGGGATTACCCAGGGCCTGATCGCCACCCCAGATGGCAGACCCCTGGAGAAGTGGGCAGGTTTCGTGCACATCGCATGTTCTGTAATGCTTCCGAAAAGTCCCGTCAGGCTCGCTGCCCAAGAACCAGTCTCTAAAGGACCTTAAATGAAACGGGCTTCTCTCTTGCCCCTTATCACTCAACTCACACCAGCTTCAACTCATTCCCGGGGGCGTTCCCCCAAATCTCAGAAGGGCAGGAGCTGTACGAGGAGGCCCTTGCAGGGGGTTCCAGCACCCAATAAAACGTCTCGACACAGTGAAGGGCTTCTTGTGCGCTGCGGAGTGACTGGTCCTCCGGCTGGGTCGCTGAACATCTCCAAGCTTCTAGGCGTGAGTCGCAGGTAGGCTGGGGTTAAACCTCTATGCGATTATGATTTTAGGACCCTTTATATTATTGTAGAGGAAAGACTTACTCAGGTTGGTTTCCTAGAAAAACTCTAGGTCTCAAGCAGAATGAGAAGAGCTAGCCTTCTCTAGAACCAGCTCCCCTCCCTTCCCTCTTTGTGACATTAAGTGTCTCTGGCATATGTTTTGTCAGGTAATAGAGCCTTGCTTTCCCCTGCTTCTCCCTCTGGCCTATCTTTTGAAACCTGAAAAAGACAGAAGTCAAAATAGGTCACCTTAATTTCTTTTCTTTTCTTTTTTCTTTATATATACTTTTTAAGTATACATATATACTTAAAAAGTTTTTAAAGGTATTAGATTACATAAATGTTACATAAAAAGTATAGGGGATGCCCATATGCCCCATTACCTACCCCTCCCCCATTTTCCCTCATTAACAACATCCTTCATTAGTATGGTATATTTGTTACAATTGATGAACACATTTTGGAGCATTGCCACTAAGCATGGATTATATTTTACATTGTAGTTTACGCTCTCTTCTGGGCAATTTTGTAACTTATGACAAGATACGTAATGGCCTGTATCTGCTATTGCAACATCATTCAGGATAATTCCAAAGGCCCTAAAATGCCCCCAAATTACACTTATTTTTCCCTCTCCCTTTCCTCAGAAACTCTGGTGGCCACTGCCTCCACATCAGTGACAGAAGTTCTTCCATTGCTAGAATAATAGCAAGTCTATAGTAGAGTAACAGTAAGTCTACTCTGGTCCATCGTTCATTCCTCTAGCCTGAAGATTCTGGGATGGTGATGCCCACTCTGCCTTTGACTGAGAGGGGGCTTAGATCCCATGGGGCAGATGGATGGGACTCTCTTGCTTGCAGTTGCAGACTCTCTCTGTTCCTTGGGATGGTTGTGGTCCATCCTCATCTCACTGAAAGTTTGGGTGAGGTAGACCACTGTAACTTAAGTGGAAAATGTGATAGTTTGGCTTCATTACGGAGAATTGTCAGTATATAGTAGGTCAATATACACAAGACAAGAAATGTGCGATCCTGAATGTTAACTTTCATTGTGAAATAAATGAGTGTCAAGTGATTCAGTAAAAATAAACACACACACAAATAACACAAAAATCCACTGAAAACGCTTCACATTTTTGCCCCTCTGCCTTCTTATATGAGGTAATCTCCTCTGACATGTCCTTTCCAAACTCGCTTGGGGGGGTCCTCCACCTGCCCTCCCAATCTTCTCCCGGCAGCCTTCTCCCAGTGACCACTGTCTTTTTGTCTCTGAGATCTTACTTATCTGATGTTCTTACCTTTCTTGCTTCTTGGGAAATAGCATGATGAAGTGGAAAGTGCTTTGGAGTCGGACATAATTGGGTTCAAAGCTCAGGAATCTTTGACCCCAAGGCTCATATTCTCCATTTCCTCATCTATAAAAATGATAAGTTAATATCACCCCAGAAGGTTTTTTTGGGACTAAATGATACAATGTATTTGAGAGTACATGGTCTCTGGTAGGTCACCTGATTTCCTTTCCTTCCATCCCACTGACACCTCAGGTCAAGGGACTTGCCCATCTAATATTTCAAATCCACCATCAGTCTCCACTTTGATCCAGACCCCTCTTTACTTTCTGTCCCTTCAGGATTCAGAGAACCCTCTGGGAATTCCTGGTTTTGCAAATGGTTTGCTCCTTCTCCTGGGTGTGTTGGGAGCCTCCTCAGTCCTTGGGGGTGGAAGCCAAGTCTGAGAATTGTTTTGAGCATTCGTGCAACGTCCTCTAAAGGGATCTATGCATGGAAGGAAAGTCACAAACTGGCCATGGAGTGGAGGGATAGGGTGGTAATTCACCATGAATTCTACTGAAATAAGAATTCAGCTTTTCAGTTTATGATTTCCCGGTGAGAGTAAATATGCCCACAGCTTCTTATTTATCAGTTGATGTATCACCATTACGGAGTTCCTTGCTTGTTGAAATACAAGCTTACTGTACTTCATCCCAGAAGAGACAGATATGGTTACACTTGATTTTTATGGAAGAATCCTCAGCAAATCTCTTGGGACCTGGGGCTCTCATTAACTCCAAGCAATTTTTTCCTTACATGGACATAATCCTACTGGAAAAGAGAAACTGGAGAAGAGAGAAGGGAAGGAGAGTGTAACTGTTCAGCCAAAGTGTGTCGCTGGGCTAGGTCCACAGCCACCACAATTCACAGGCATCTAACAACATGCGTAGAGGTACTTGCTGGGAACGAGGCACTGCCTTAATGCTTTACCCACTGGGATTCTTTTAATCGTCCTAACACTCACACAAGATGCAGTACTCTCTCTACTTTACAGATGAGAAAACTGTGGCACAAAGAGGGGAAGTATTTTGCCTAATTTTGCTCAGCTACAAATGGCAGAGCCCAGGTGAAATCCAGAGAGTTGGCTTCAGGACCTGAGCGTGGAACCTCGGTGCTGTGCTGCTTGGGTAGCACAGGGACCCGTGAAAGTACTTTCTTATCACAGGTGAGAACTTTGACCAGGCGTGGGTCCTTGCGACACTCGAATACAGAATCTTTAGTTCCTGAGAGAGAAAGGGCAGGACTCAAGAAGACCTGAGTCCTCCCAGGACATTACCCCCGCCTCTCTGATTGGCCTATCATGCATTTTGCGGCTGTGTGAGCCTTACGGGGGGGTGTTTTGAAAGTCCTTCGCCATGCTCCTGGTTCTCCCTGAATTCAACACATAACCTGGGCGGGGGTTCCCTCCCTTTAGTATGTCTCCCCCTCTTCCGCCTTGATGGACATCCATGATCCAGTAAAGCTCTTCTTTCTCTTGAACCAGGAAGTGGCCTCAGAATGCTGTAGAAAGCCACCTCCAACTGAGGACAGTTGGCATGGAGAAAGAAACCTGTTTGTCACACTTGCCTTAGCCCAAGAACTAGAGATCTTGTCATATTTGCATTTACAGTTTGGTCCTGTCCTAGGTACAAAATTGGTGCTCCATGAATGAATGAAGACTTACGGAACTCAAACGCATTTGCACTTAACCATGGATTCTACTGCCATTCCGATGAAAACCAATGGTTTTAACAAGACAGCAAAGCAGGATATCTTCTTTAAACATGAGGATTAGCCTCTATAAAAGAGAAATGTAAACAGAACTCTAATTAGAGAATTTACTAATTATTCTTCCCTGCTGAGGACATTAGCTGGGGTTTAGTCTTGAGCTGTGACAGCCTGTACCGCTTTCGCTTTATCTCCAGGAAGGGAAAAATTGACGGGAAAGATTCATTTCAATACCTTGATTCCTTTCCCGCTCTCTTTCACCCTCAAAAAAAGATATTCCAGCATGAAAGATCACAGACTCAGCCCAAAACTGCGGACCCAGGTTGATTGCATTCAGGAAACTGCACACTCCTGGACACCCAACTGCTGAGGCAAAGATAAATCGGCAGGAAGATTTCTTTGGAATGATGTGAATTTAATGAATCATGAAAAATATCCCCAGCTGTTCTTAAATTTAAGGGAGATTGAGTGATAACAAAAGATAGTTTCCCTTCCTCTTAGATGTAGGTTGGAGCGGAAAGAGCCGTGGTAAAAAAAAAAAAAAAAACCCTGAGGCCAAAAGCTTGCCTTTTCTTTCCCATCTCTTCTATTGTTAAGGGGGAAAAAAGCTGTCTGCAGTCAGCAGCCACTGAAGGGCAGGATGAAGAGTGTTTGCTGTTTCCAGACTTTAAGAATTCTCCACTCTGATTTCAAAGATCAGGCTGCCCTTGCAGGCAAACATTGGGAAAGTGATGGGCTTCTCCCCACCCACACCCTCCCCCACCACTGCCCTCACATTTCCTTCAGCCCCTTTATTAACACATTGACTTGCCGAAATTAAAAATAATGATTCTCTTCTTCCTCCTCGCAGCTGCTGCAATGCCCACTCGCCCCGGCCCCTGAAAGCCTTATTAACCCATTGATTTGTGTGGGCTCCCAGGGCGGCTCTCAGCCGGGGGGGCTAAGCCAGGCCGTTGTGGGCTTGGCTCAGCTTCAGGGATTCCCGTGGAAGATCCAGGATGTCTCTGCTGGAGGCTGTGAGAGGGCGTCTGAAGGACACCAGTGACTTCTCCTCTTTCCTCCTTCCCCCCCCTGCTCTCAGCTTTGGCTGATGAGGGCCCCCTGAATGGACCACGCATGGCTCCAGGAGGCGAAGCCCCCCAGAGGGTGCACGGGCTCAGCGTCCCCTACCTGGAAGAGCTCGAGAGGTCAGCGGGAATGCCTGGTAACCCTGGGAGCTGGTAATTGTTTTAGAAAGATCTCCCTTTCCTTCCAGTGGGGAAGGCTTACTGCTAAGCAAGAATTTTTCACCCCTCTTAAAGCAGTTTTTAACTTTTAAGTAGGGGTGAGAGATGTGTTTGAAGGATAGAAATACAGGCATCTCTGTGTAACTATTACAAGGGGATCAGAAAAGGAGGTGAGGGAGTGGAGGTGGCTCAGTTGATTGGGTGCCTCCCTCCCACATGGGAAGTCCTGGGTTTGGTTCCCAGGGCCTCCTAAAAAAAAAACAAAACCAAAGAAAACGAACAGAGAGCAGACAACAAGCACAAAACAATGAAGGGGGAGGAAGAAATAAATAAAATCTTAAAAAAAAAAAAAAAGAGGCTTTAAAAAAAAAGGGAAAATGGATGTGAGTCAAGTGATTGGGCTTCTGCCGACCACATGGGAGGTCCCGAGTTCTGTTCCGATGCCTCCTGGAGAAGGTGAGCAGGCATGGCAGGCAGGCGCGGTGAGCTGACCCAACGAGATGATGCAACAAAAGAGACACAAAGAGGAAAGACAATGAGAGACACTACAAATCAGGAAGCTGAGGTGGCTCAGGTGACTGAGCACCTCTCTTCCACACGGGCGATTCTAGGTTTGGTTCCTGGTGCCTCTTAAAGAGAAGACGAGCAGACATAGAAAGCACACGGCAAATGGACACTGAGAGTAGACAGCAACTGCAAACAGTGAGGCGGGGGTGGGGAGTAAATAAATAAATCTTTAAAAAAAAAGAAATGGATGACAAAAAAGGTGATGCTGATGTTGAATACTAATGACAAACAAAAAAACTGAGGACTGACTTTGTGCCAGGTGCAATGCTAAGTGCTTCTCATGTATTATGCATCTAACACAACAAAACTTCACGGCAGTGGATACTTGTAACTGGATATTCAACAAACTGGATTGGATAAGATTTTAGTAGTAAGAAACTTGCATTTATTTTTCACCACTTTCTCCAAATTCTATTGGGTCTCCTTCCTTCTTGACATCCATAACCTTGTCAGCAACTGTTAAATATTAAAAAAATAATCTCAATCAAGACTGTGTGTTATTGGCAGAAGGATAGACATGGAGATCAATGGAACAAAATAGAAAACCCAGAAATAGTCCCACAAACGTATGGCCAACTGATTTTTAACACAGGTGCAAAAGCAATTTAATGGAGAAAGGATAGCCTTTTCAACAAATGGGGCTGGAGCAGTTGGGTATCCATAGTCAAAAACATGGCAGCTTATAAAAAATTAACTCACAATGGCTCATAGATTTAAATGTAAAATATAAATCTATAAAGTTTTAAGAAGAAAACAGGGAGAAAATCTTTGAGACTTAGGGCTTGGTGAAGAGTTCTTAGACTTGACACCAAAAGCACAACCCATGGAAGAAAAAAAAATTGTTAAATTGGATGAAAAGAGGAACTACGGATGGAGAAGATATTGCAAATTACCTCTAAAAAATGATTTCAGTCTAAAATACATGAAGACCTCTCAGAATTCAGTAGTAAACAATGCAATTAGAAAATGGACAGAAGATATGAAGAAACATCACCAAAGAAGATACAGTTATAACAAAGAAGCACATGAAAAAAATTTCACCATCACTAGCCATTAGGGAAAAGTAAATTAAGACACACTGAAATATGACTACACACCTATCAGAATAGCTAAAATAAAAAATAATGACATTGCAAAATGCCAGTGAGGATGTGGAGAATCTGGTTCTCCCAAACATTGCTGGTGGGAATTTAAAATGTGATGACCATTCTGGAAAACAGTTTGGCCATTTCTGAAAAGAATGAAACATACACTTACCATAAAATCCAGCGATCATGCTCCCAGGCATTTTTCCCAGAAAAATGAAAACTTATGTCCACATAAAACCTGTACATGGTTGTTCATACAGCTTTATTTGATAATAGCTCCAAACTGGAAACAAACATGCCCTACAATTGGTGAATGGTTTAACAAACTGTGGTATAGTCATACCATGGAATACTATGCAATAATTAAAAAGGAAGGAATTATTGATATGTGCAACAAGTGGGATGGACCTAAAGGCAATATGCTGAGTGAAAAAATCAACCTCAAAAGGTCACATAATGTACAGTTCCACATATAGTAATCCTTAAATGACAAAGAGATGAAGAGCAAATTAATGGTTGCCAGGACACAGGGATGGTGGGGACAGGGGTGGTGGGAGTGATGATAAGGGGAGCATGAGGGAAAGCTTTGTGGTGCTGAAGTAGTTGTGTATCTTGATTAAGGCGAACACATGGGATAAAATGATACAGAACAATATAAACACTTTTCCCAAGAATTAACTTTTGTGAGAAATTGGGGGAAGGGTACATGAGACCTAGCTGTACTATCTTTTCACCTTCTTGTGAATCTATGATTATTTTAAATTTTAAAAAATATAAAATAAAAATAAAATTTTAAAAATCTCATTTCTGATAATATGCATTCTGCTCTGGTCTAATATAAAAATTTTCTAAATTCTCAAATACATCATCCACTTTTTTTTTTTTAAGATTTGTTTATTTTTCTCCCCTTCCTCCCTCCCCACCCCAGTTGTCTGTTCTCTGTGTCTGTTTGCTGCGTCGTCTTTGTCCACTTCTGTTGTTGTCAGTGGCACAGGAATCTGTGTTTCTTTTTTTGTTGCATCATCTTGTTGTGTCAGCTCTCTGTGTGTGTGACATCATTCCTGGTGGCTGTGCTTTCTTTCGCACTGAGCGGCTCTCCTTACGGGGCGCACTCCTTGCGCATGGGGCTCCCCTACGTGGGGACACCCCTGCGTGGCAGGGCACTCCTTGCGCGCATCAGCACTGCACATGGGCCAGCTCCACACCGGTTAAGGAGGCCTGGAGTTTGAACCGCAGGACCTCCCAGGTGATAGGCGGACGCCCTAACCACTGGGCCAAGTCCACCGCCTATCATCCACTTTAATGCTTCTCGTTTCCCAGCACTCGTCCAGTGTAGAAGCCTGCTGGGTTGGTTATGGTGGGCTAAGCCATGCTGTGGTTGTGAAAATCAAACAAAATTTTAAAAACCCTGAATCTTGGAACTTTAGTTAAGAAACCTTTGTCCCTCGTGTCCATTGAGTGTTGGGCTCCTCATCTTCCAAATGATGCCGCAGGGATCCCGGCTCCTTCCACCCTGGGGCTCTGCTGTCTTCCGTGTGTGATCATTCTGGGAGGAGAACGGAAAGAGTGGACCACCCTGCAGGAGACTTGACGGCTGTGCCTGAAAGTGTCACACGCCCCTTCTGCCTGCCATTCGTTGCCCAGAACGCAGCACAGGAACCCCACTTCACGGTAGGGAGGTGAGGAAACCGGGTGTTCCTGCGTGCCCAGGAAGAGCGAGCATGCTCGGAGAGCAGCCAGCCTGGCCCCTTCCCGCGACAGGGCGAGTTTCTTTTCTCCTCCCCCTTTCCTGTCTTTCCTCCACTCACATTGGCTGAGTCTGGTCCACACAGGGAGGTAAGAAGTGAGTAGAGGAAAAGGACAGTGACTTCCATGCTGGTGGGTGGTGACATCAGGAGGTGACTCTTTTCCTCCTGAAGCATCTTGGTGGGTGATCCAGAGACATCACTGCCCTGGATGGGGACATCTCCACTGCCATTCCTTGGCATAGTGGGGCCCCCTCAAGCCTACTGTGTATGACCCACCCTCCCTCTCTGCATCCAAAGCTCACCCAACCCCTTTTCTACTGGCATCATCTCAACCCACCATACAAGGCATGCATGATAAATTCTTCTGGGCAAGGTCCTCTGAGGTGATTCAAGCCTGATCCGTGGGAAAACTCAGTTTCCCTGTTGCCGGCCCAGCCCTCTGTACTTACTTGCCGCTAGAGGAAGCTTGAACCAGCCTCTTGCCTTAGGCTTTTTCAGGAAGAGTCGAGCAATGCAGGCCATTTCTTTTTTCTAGAGATCTCTATGGCTTTGTGCTTCACTGGGGACCAGAGTTCCCTCACTTAACAGGAGGAGAGAAACCCCTCTCCCTGTCTGAGTGGATGAGCAGGAGAAAACCCCAGCCCCTCTAGTTTTATTCAAATCCATTTCCCGGTCTCCCATTGTAGATAGACCAGAGTGGGGTGAGGGACTGTACGACGCAGTACCCAGATCTGCCATCTGTTCGCAGATCCAGCGTGGATGGTTGGACTCCTCTCTTTAGAAGATGTTGGTGCTAAGAAACCCACTGTCCTCAGTTATGGGGTCTCGGCCAAAATGCTGGGAGAATTGGAAAAGTTGCATTTGACATCTTGTTAAATAATATTATTTCATAAATCCCAAGGTTCAAAATGGTTAAGGAATTTGTGCAAAGTCACACAGCTATACAGTGGTATATGGATTACAAAAACTGGTGGGGGAGAGGCAGCAGCTGAGATGAAGGAGAACACGATTGCATTTACTTGCAAAGTAAGTCAATGTGTTAATAAAGTGTAGAAAAGAATTGGTTCAGTGTGCTACTAGCTGGGGATGAGAAAGGCAATCAGAAGTGTCATCTTTGTTATTTTTTTTCTCCTAAGTGTTTCTTAGCCCTCCCATTCTAACCTTCCCAATTCCTGGCACTTTTTCATACCACTAATTCAGGAACTCACAGGTCTCTTGAGCAAAGTGCACCTCCCACAGCCTCTAATGGCCCTTGGTGTAGGCCTCATATAGTGGAATGACAAAATTATAATTTAAATAGCTGTAATGCGGGGGGCCTTGTGTGTGTGTGTGTGTGGTCTTGGTTTAGGAAACCAATGTGAAAACCTGGGGGTACATGTTAGAAGGCTCCTACAAAACAAAACACAATTGCTAGAGTGTCATGAATAAGAGGTGGCACAGGAATTTGGGGGTAGAGAAGAGCCGAGACGAGGGGAGACAGGTAGAGAGGAGAGAAGGCGGGTGGCAGAGCAAGAATCCCGGCTCTGCAAAGTGCAGTGTCGGTGAAAGACATTTCAGAACAAAAATGTCCAATGGCGAATTTCACGTTGCTTGACGTGTGACCCTCTCCATCTCCCAGAACGTTCAGTTAAGGTCTATGAGCACAGAGGCCTTTTGTACACATTTCCGAGGAGGGGAGAAACCAGAGCAGTCTTTCTAATTCCAGGTGTGTGGAGTGAAGAGAAGAGAAGCTGGGGAAAGAGAGGGAGAAAACAAGAGCTCACTGAACACCACTTTAGAGTCAGACGTGGCTCTGGAAAGGAGGGGATTTACAGAAATCTTGGGGGAAGGCATTACACTTGCCACAGAATGTCACAGAGTCAGTTTGAGCTAATTTAATCTAAGTCGCATACGACAGAGTGACTGTAGCTGGCATATAGGTTGTGCTCAAATAATTAAAAAAACCCTTTGAAGAACATATTATGTACTTCACAACTCCTTCCTCACTCAGCTTTTTACCCAACTTGCTTAAAGAGATAGTTTTGAAATGACTGCTACTTAACTTTCCATGCCTAGCCTTTTGTGAGCAAATGCTGGAGAGGAACGAAATAAATGCAAGACAGAATCAGATTAAAGAAGAGAGAATCAAGTGGTGGGAGTAATAGGGTAAATTGGTGTCACCTCCCGATAATCAAGTCTGATCAGCGAGTTAGCACAAAGCTTATTCTGTGTCTGTCTGTGGGTGTGTCTGCACAGTAGTGCAGTGTCTCCCACATTTTAATGTGCACCAAGGACCACGTGACGATCTCGGGGTGGGGTGGGTGGAGGGCGATAAGATTCAGCATTTCTAACAAGCTTGCCGGAGCCGCAGTGCTGCTGGTGGGAGGCCGTGCTCTGAGTAGCAAGGTTTCAGAGCAGGCCTTCTTAACCGGGGGTCTGTGAGCTTGAATTGAAAAAAATCAACTTACTGTCTTTATTTTCTCTGACTTCTGAGGTTGAGTGTCATAAAACTATCCGCCGCGACATTCTGAGACGGGGTCTATGGTTTTCACCTACTGGCCAAGGGGTCCGTGAAACAAAAAAGGTTATGAACCCCTGTTTTAGAGCATGGGGGCAATAACTTTTTTTTTTTTTTTAACCCAGAAGGCCATAGGTTGAGACAGAGGGGAGAGGGGTATGTGGAAAATGCAGAATGTGAGGATGTAGATGAGGGAAGAGGAGTGGAGGGAGCACAGCGGGAGAGCTTAACCGTCAAGGAGCCAGAGCTCCTGTAAGAGGAGAGGGGGTCACCAGCCACTGTCCCTGGGACAACCTGGTGTTTATCTCATGACCTGGGTGGCTTTGCCCTCTATTAAACAGCACGGGTTTTTAAAACGCCCTCAAAGTGCAGAAGTGTCAAGCAAATGCTGACTCTCGAGTCCTCCCCCAGGAGTTGGTACGCAGCCGCTGCGGGCAAAGCCGGTGCTTTTCTGCACCTGTCTAATACACTGAAGAAGTGGAGAGTCTGAACGGGAGGAACAGAAACAAAAACAGGTAAGTGATAATACGAGTCAGAGTAAATGATGCCTGGGGCCCAATACTGTACGCTTTATAGTAAAAATGAGCTTTTACAGCCAAGACATCCATTTTTCTGTCATTTGTTGAGAGAGACCAGCAGACCTATGCTCACCCTTTCCTGGAGGAGGAGGGGGAAGCAGAGGGGCGAGGTGCCCTGCCCCAGGCGGGAGCTGTCTAACTGGCAGCACCTGCCTGCGGCGCCTTCTCCTCCGCTCCCGTCCTGGTGAGCTTTCCCCTAACGGACCCACGTCAGGGCAGTACCTCACCTCCATTCTGTCTTTCTCTAGCTAAGGAGCCAGGGTTTCTCAATTAGCTCAGCATTTAATTCCCCCCTCATTAAAAATCTAAACCAGTTAAACAGATCTCCCAGAAAACCAAACTAATCTTTAAACAAAGTCCAATGCCAGGTCACATGTCTCTAAATAGAGGGTTTTTCAGAATATGTCATTGAAAACAGTGGGGAGCAATAAGAACCTCTTTGAAAACTTAATTTCGCCTTTGCCCAGCATTTAGGATCCAAAATTCACCAGCAGCCCGGCTTTTCTTATAGATATGTATGTTCAAGCGAAATGTGTATTTATTTATATACACGTGCTACTTTAAAATATATATATATATATTTGTTGTAATATAAGGCTACTAAAGTTATAGTGCAGAGCTAATGCATACACCCTCGATGGGAACCAACTTACATTACTGCAAGTTTGATCACTACAGCATACAATAGAAAGGATTTTTCTGAGAATCTCTAACTGTGATTATTATTATTTATTTGAGAAGTTGTGAGCTTACAAAACTATCATGCATACCATACAGGATTCCCATATATTGCCCTACCACCAACACCGTACATTGCTGTGACATATTTGTCACAAATGATGAAAGAACATCATCCTAATATTACTGCTATCTATAGTCCATAGCTTATATTTGGTGTATTTCTCCCACAAACCATCCTCTTATTAACACCATGTATTACTATTTGCTATAGTTCCTGAGCGAATGTTTTCATTTTTGTCCTGTTAACTGCAGGCCGTCCTTCACCATGGGGTTTGCTCTGTTCCACGGTCCCCTGCTTTGTACAATCCATCCGAAGTGTGCACTCAGTGGCTGTCGGTTCATCGCAGCATTGTGCTGTCATCAGCTCAGTCCATTTCAGAACGTTTTCCCCACTACAAAGGGAAAAATCCCATACCTTCTTTTACCTCCCCTATTATTGACCCTTAGCATTGATACAGTACCTCATTTGCCATTGCTGAAAAAAAATTACAATATTACTGTTAACTAGAGCTCTATGTTACATTATTTATATTTTTTCCATGTATCTATTTTAGACATCATTTTACTAATTGGAAACATTTTTCCATTAATGTCGTTGTATTAATTTGACTCCACTGTTATTGTAAATTAAGAATTTTTTTGGGGTGGGGGGTGGGTTGTTTTTGTTCTCTGTCTGCTTATTGTCTCCTTGTTGTTTTTCGCTCCTTGTCTGCTTATTGTTTGGTTGTTTTCTTTAGGAGAAACTGGGAACTGAACTGGGGACCTCCTATGTGGGAGGTGGGCACTCAGCTGCTTGAGTCACATCCACTCCCCAACACTGTTCTGCAGTCACACAAATATTTTTATTACTTTCTTCCTTCTTTTTTAAAATATTTTTTTATTATAGAAGTTGTGGGTTTGCAGAAAAAAGCATGCAGAAAATACAGTGTCCCATAGAGTGCCCCCCTTCACACAACAGTTTTCCTTATTGTTAATGCTTGGCATTAATGCAGTAACATTTTTACAAATTGATGAAGGAATATTATTGCAATAGTACTATTAACTATAGTACAGAATTCACATTAGGGCCCACTGTTTGTGTTATATAGTCCTATGTTTTGTTTTTTTCAGACATTTTCATTCTAATAACCTATAGAATATTTTTGTAGTGATTTTTAAAAAAGATTTAAAAAATGTACTTACTTTTTCTTTTTATTTATCCTTCGCTTCCCCCAGATGGTTTCATCATCTGTCTGCTCATTGTTTGCTCACCTTTCCCAGGAGGCACTGGGCACTGAGCTGGGGACCTCCCACGTGGGAGGCGAGTACCCAATGACCTGAGCCACATCCACTTCCCGTGGGCTATGGCATCTGCTGGCTTGTGGCCTCTGCTCACTGCAGTGGGAGGTGGTTGGTGTCTAGCTTGTAACGGGAGGTGGCATCTGCTAGTCTTCTTTTTTTAAGGAGGCACCGGTACCCGACCCCAAACCTGGGACCTCCCATGTGGTAGGTGAATGCCCAAGTGGTTGAGCCACATCTGTTTCCCCTTATATACAACTTTTAAATTTTCCCCTTAGGGGAGCAGGTGTAGCTCAGTGGTTGAGTGCCTGCTTGCCAGGTACCAGTTCCCAGGTTCAATCCCTGGTACCTCCTAAAAAAAAATTTCCCTTTAATCACATTCGAATTAACAGTGCTGTTAATTATATCCACAGTATTGTGCTACCATCACCACCATCCATTACCAAAACGTTTCCATCACCCTAAACAGAGATTCTGTACTAATTAAGTATGGAGTCCCCATTCCCTACCCCCACCCCTGACCTCTGTTAACCAGTATTATAGTTTCTCATTCTATAAATTTTCTTATTCTAATTATTTCAAAAACATATTGGTCCTTTTGTGTCTGGCTTATTTCACTCAACATGATGTCTTCAAGGTTGATCCAAAAATTGTCGTATATATCAGAACTTCATTCCTTGTATGCATATACCACATTTGTTTATCCATTCTTCTGTTGAATTGCATCTACCTTTTGGCAATTGTAAATAATGCTGCCATGAACACCAACTTGCAAATATCTGTTTGAGTCACTGCTTTCAATTCCTTGGGTATATACCTAGAAGTGGGATTGCTGGGTCATATATAATTCTATACCTAACTTTCTGAGGTACCACCAAGCCATGTTTCTACTGTGGCTGCATCATTTTACATTCCCACCAACAATAAGCAAGTAAGTATTCTTATTTCTCCATCTCCTCTCCAACACTTGTAATTTTCCATTTTTCTAAAATAGTAGCTATTCAAATGGGTATGAAAGGGTATCTCAATTAAAACAAAAGTTTTAAGTTATGATGAAGTCCCATTTATTTGTTTTCTTTAGTTGCTTGTGTTTTCTATCTAAAATCTAAGAAACCATTGCCTAACACAAGGTCTTGAAAATTCATCCCTATGTTTTCTTCTAGGGGTTTTATATTCCAGTTCTTATATATTTAGGTCTTTGATTCATTTTGAATTGGTTTTTGTATATATAGCCATATCTTGAAGATATTGTGGATTCAATTCCTGACTGCTGAAATAAAAAGAATATCTCAATAAAGCAAGTCACACAGTTTTTTTTTGTTTTCCCAGGGTATATAATAAATGTTAAGTTTACCACTATACTGTAGCCTATTTAATGTGAAATAGCATTATGTCTAAAATACAATGTACATACCTTAATCAAAAAAATACTTCATTGCTAAAAATACTACCTGACATCTGAGCCATCACTGAGTCATAATCCTTTTGCTGCTGAAGGGTCTTGCCTCGATGCTGATGGCTACTGACTGATCAGGATCGTGGGTACGGAAGGCTGGGGTGGCTGTGGCAATTTCTTAAAATCAGGCAACAGTGAAGTTTGCCTCATTGAGTGACTCTTCCTTTCATGGAAAATTTCTCTGTAGCATGTCATACTGTTTGACAGCGTTTTACCCAGAGTAGAATTTCTTTCAAAATTGGAGTGAATCCTCTCAAACCCTGCCACTGTTTTATCAACAAAGTTTATGTGATATTCCAAATCCTTTGTTGTCATTTCAGCAGTGTTCACAGCATCTTCACCAGGAGTAGATTCCATCTCAAGAAGCCACTTGCTTTGCTCATCCATAAGAAACATCTCCTCATCAAGTTTGATCATGCGATTGCAGCAATTGAGTCACATCTGCAGGCTCCACTTCTAATTCTAGTTCTCTTGCTAATTCCACCACATCTGCAGTTACTTCCTCCACTGAAGTCTTGAACCCTCCAACTCATCCATGAGGATTGGAATTCCTCCAAATTCCTGTGAATGTTGATATTTCGACCTCCTCGCATAAATCACAAATGTTCTTAATAGCATCTAGAATGGTGAATGTTTTCCAGAAGGTTTTCAATTGACTTTGCTCACGTTCATCAGAGGAATCACTCTTTATGGGAGCTATCGCCTTATGAAATGTATTTCTTAAATAATAAGGTTTGAAAGTCCTTGATCTATAGACTGCAGGATGGATGTTGTGTTAGCAGCATGAAAACATTACTCCCGTTGTACATCTCCATCAGAGCTCTTGGGTGACCAGGTGCATTGTCAATGAACAGTAATATTTTGAGTGGAATCTTTTTTGTCTGAACAGTAGGTCTCAACAGTGGGTTTAAAATATTCAGTAAGCCATGTTGTAAAACATTTCCTTCCAGAACTACTTCTTTGCATTCTCAGCTTGGCTAACTGGTGCAAGAGGTTAGCTTTTGGCATATCTTGGGTTTCGACATGCCTTCCTCACTAAGCTTTATCATTTCTAGCTTTTTAAAAATTTATTATTTATTTATCTTTTTGGCTTGTTTTTAACTGTATTTTTTGAAGATACATAGATCACAAAAGACACATATATTAAATAAATACATTAACATGTATATTAAACAAATATAAGAGACTCATTTATATGGCTATGAGTTGCCAAAAAAGAGTTGGGAGGTTATCAGAGGGGTGATGCTTATGCACGCCTCAGCAGGTTCCCAGAGAAGCCAAGGTAGATGGAAACCCCGGTGCTGGTTCTCCTGAGGGCTGCAGAGACCCACAGGTTCTATGGTCATAGCAGATGGCTTCACAACTTTTCTTCCCTCTCCCTGCCCTCAGTAACTACTGTGGCCACTTTCTCCACATCAATGCTACAATTTCTTCCATTATTAGTCACAGTAGTTCTATAGTAGGATACCAGCAAGTCCACTCTAATCCATATTTTATTCCTCCATCCTGAGGACCCTGGGATGGTGATGTCCACCCCACCTCTAGCTTTTGATTTAAAGTAATTCCTCCTTTCGCTTGAACACTTAGATGCCCTTGTAGGGCCATCAGCTGGCCTAATTTCGATATTGTGTCTCAGGGAAAGGCCCGAGGAGAGGGAGAGAGAACTAGCGGGGGAGAGAATTAGTGGGGGAAACGCTAGTTAGTGGAGCAGTGGGCATAGAACATTTATTAAGTGCACCCCCTTAAATAGGAACAGCCCCCAGACTGTTACAATAGCATGATCAAAGATCACTGATCACAGATCACCCGAACAGATATAATAATAACCATGAAAAAGTTGGAAACAACGAGAGCATGACCAAAATGTGACACAGAGACACGAAGGGAGCACATGCTATTGTAAAACTGGTGCCGATGGCCTCGCGCCACGCAGGGTGGCCACAGACCTTCATTTTGTGAAACAGTGCAGTCATCTATGCAGCGCAATAAAGTGAAGCCCAATAAAATGAGGTCTGCCTGTATGTTTTATGGCTTTATTGAGGGCCACACTGGATTGGAGGGCACAGCAGGAAAGGTGCGCTCGGTTAAAAAACGGCAGGCTCCCGCGAGAGAGCACCAACGGGACCTCGCGGACCACACAGGGCCCCGCCCCAGCACCCTCGCTGAGCCTGGCGTTAGAGGAAGGGTGGACTGTCCGGTGGAGGGAGAAGTGGTTCTGCAAGCCCTGGCACGCTCTTCTGCTTCTCCTGCTGCCGTGGTAAGGTTGGAGCTGAGGCATCTCTCACAGTCTCTTCCATTCTGGGGAGGGGCTGAAGGAGGGCCCAGGAATAGTTGTGCCCATGGACCAAGGTGAAAGGGGGCCTGGCCTCAGACCCTGTGCTTCAGAGGCTCTGGCGGTGCCCTTCTCCGTGGGGTCAAGTGGAGAAACCCATCCCGCCACCACCCTCCCTTTCTTGGCCATGCTTGGGAGTCTCCTGCCCGAACGACCCCCAGGCTGACTCGGCGCTCAGGTGGGCTCCATCCCGGCGGGCGGGGAGGTGTTTCCTCTCCTCTCCTCCCCCATGTGAGGTTGTGTCCTCCACTGGTGTGTGTGTGCGAATGGGTGGGTGGGCACACACAGGGGTGGAGGGGCTAGGGGATGCTGGAGCCTGGGCGTCCCGGCTGGGGTTGCAATACTGGGGGACAGAATGGGGGACAGAGGGAGGGAAAGGGGACAAGCCAAGGAGAGCCACTTCTCCCAGCAGCCTCATGTACAGCACTCCAAGGGGTACAGGAATTTGAAACTAGAACATGTCAGGTTGTCATAAAAGTGTATTTATCAATGGAAGAGGACGGAATATATTTTATGTCATAATTCGTTAGCTTGATTTGTGACTGTCAACTATTTAGATGGATGGTCTGTGTCCTTGCCACAAGTCCCATGAATCTGAGAGGCAGGAACAAGGTTTGGCTTTGTCTAGGCTCTCAGGACTGAAGTAGAGCATCTCTGTTGCTGCATAGCAAAACTCCCCCAAATCATGGCCCCAAATCCCGCAAGGATGTTGTTACGCTCACAGCTTCTGTGGGGCAGGACGTAAGAATGGGTCCACAGCGGGGACAGCTTGTCCTTGCTCCTCGGTGTCTGAGAATTCTGTTGGGGAGAGTTGAAGGCTTGTGGAGACTGCATGGCTAGGGGCTGGGATCTCTCGAAGACCCCGCCCTCCCACGCCTGGTGATTTATCCTGGCCCTTGGTGGGGCCGTCCGCAGGTGCTGTGGCTGCAGCACGAATCCGTGAGGTCTCCTGGTGGGCTGTGCTCACGGCGCAGTGACTGGGCTCCAGCGCGGACGTCCTCAGAGGAACCAGGGAGGAGCTGAGCTGCGTTTTACCACCCAGCCTTGGAAGCCACATGCCTGTTGTAGGTTTAGTTTTCCACAAAAATCTGAAATTTTAAGTTTTTGTCTAGCCTCTCTGTTCCTTATTGTTTCTTTTGGGTTGGCACTTAAAGAGCTGTTCTTCCCGGGGAAGGACACTAGCCATGGTTCTCGGGCTGCTCAGAGCGAGGCGGATGAAATATAAACTGCACCGCTTGTTGGGAGAAATG